>NC_053165.1:89214372-89551872 GCF_016835505.1 Polypterus senegalus
AAGTAAATCTAGTCCTCTTCCACTACGTAAACAGCACAGACTAGAGTTAGTGAAGACGAGGCGATCTCAGTCCAGCGGGACACTTTAAAAGGGGAGCGTCACACCACGTGGACGCCTCTTCACTCATTGGCTGTTGTGGAAACGGCGGGACGCTCCTCCATTGCAATTTGCTGGCCAGGGATAACCGCTCACTTCCTATGTTTTAGTTTTGTGGAAGGTAAAGTGTTTTTTGTTTACTAATTCAATTGTCTGCATAATTTGCCTGCGCGTACGTATAGGTATTCGTGCGAGAGTGCAGAAAAGGTTGTTAATGTCTAGATATGTGCAATTGTTAGTTGATTATTTCAGGCCTAAGTGTTTAGTTTAGCGTTTCCCCACAGTCCTTCATTCGCAGTAGGACACTGCATTTATTTAACAGATGTTCCTGTGCTGCCTTCTGTAAAGAGACCCCCGGCTACATCGTAAGTTCTTACGGTCCTGTTTGTCACGTTTTGCAGGTCATTAATAGTGAAATCCTTACTTGCATGTCGCCTCTCTTCGGAGCCTGGGTCTGCGAATACAACAACCTTATTTCGGATTTTCTGACTTTCTTGCCCCACGTATGCGTATTTATTACGACTTGTGTGTTCTGTCACATTTTGTTACCCAACAGATAATGGTCCTTGCACTATTTTCTGACGCACATGAGGGTTTTGTTTTACTTTCTACCTTTGTTTTCAGCAGTATTTTCTGATGGTGAATTTTGTAGAGCCTTTCCATTACATTTTATAAATTTCAGTTTTGTGCATTTTTAATTTTTAACTTCTGTGATGTACCTGCGAGGTGTTGCTCGAACAGGACGTGGTTTTTTTTTTTTTTTTTCCTGTTTTACTCTTTCATCATTTAGTCCAGGGGAGGGCAAAGTCAATCCTGAAGGGCTGCAGTGGCTGCAGGTTTTTGATCCAACCCAGTTGCTTAATTAGAAAATAATTCTTACCAATAATTACATTTTATGGCTCGTTAGTGCTTTAACTCTGCCATGTCAGGTAATTTTTTTTCCCTTTCTAAGAATATCATCCAAATGATTTGAAGTCTGAAACAGAGGAGTAATTCTCAGTCGTTCACTTTTCTTCCAAGTATTTCATTAAACCAAATAGTGCATGATAAATACACACAGGTGTAAATGGAAACGAGCTAAATGGAGAACTGCTGCTTTCTTCAGTCTATTATTGCTAATTTTATTGCTAATAAGGGGCAAATTAAAACCGAGAGTACGGCTGTTTAAGACTAAAATAAGGATTCAAAATCTTAATGAGTGAGTCAATTAAAATGAAGCAGAAGTGTTACTTGAGCAATAAGTGCTTCTTATTAGGCCATTGGGTTGGAACAAAAACCTGCAGGCACTGCGGCCCTCCAGGATCGACTTTGCCCACCCTAATTTAGTCCATTCACAGTTTCCAGTGTTTAAAATATGTGTACTCTCCCTTTTTAAAACTTTTTTTTTTTCGCTCGCAGATTGACGCTTGTTTCACAATATTCCCAGTAGTTTTGTTTTCCGTTTGTGGATTGAGTACTGTATATGTTTAACGCCTACTGGTACAAAAATGTGACAAACAGATTTTGCAAAATTTTATACTCCTCCATTGTCTCCATTCTGATTGCTGGTGCATTTGTAGATGAGAAATGGACAAACCTTACCCCGTTTTAAGAACATGTGCAACCGAAATATGTCATGGGGTTTAATTCCATTTGCAGCATTTTCTAGTTGTGACTTGTGCGATTGCCAATTGCTGTTCTCTTAGTGCATCTGATTCTGAAGATAATTACACAATCCCGGTATTTGATGATCTTCTTCTTTTGGCAGCTCCCGTTTGTAATTAACGTGTTTTATGTCTATAACTTCCTGTTTGTTGCTTGAAAGTAGTGTATTTTTTATTTTAGTTCGCATTTTGTCAGTGAGGCTTTGATTATTACATTTAAACCATACCGTACACTGTAAAAATTTCACTGTAAATTTACAGTAAATTACTGGCTACTAGTTGCATTACTTTTACAGTATTTTACTGTATCATATTACAGTACATTACAATAAAATTACCATACCACACTGTGACTTCACAGTAAACTGGGCAAGAAAATTACTGTGATGTAGCAGTATGTTACTGTTGAATTACAATAATTAACCATTTTCAATTTACATTAATCTACTGTATTTTTACATGCTAACTGTAAAAGTAATGCAACTCAGTAGCCAGTAATTTACTGTAAATTTACAGGTGCAATAACAACATTAAATACTGTAAAGGACATTAAAACAACCTTGATCACCCATCCTATTTACCAAATTTTCCCAAATTTACATCAAGTTAAGTTCTGAAGGTCTCTAAAGTCCCCTTGTCCATCTCACTACTTGTTCACTTGTTCCTTGCATTTGTGGTTTTCTGTATGATGTTTGTACAAAATGTTTCCATCAGTGTCCCTGTAGTCAGGATTAGACTTTTATCAGTCACTTTACAACACATATAATCTTTAAATTATTGAAAATTAATAAAGTTAAACAAAAATAAAAACAAAAACACATTACTGTATGTGTTTTGCATATTTATTCAGCAGTGTTTCTTCAAACGTTAAATGCACAGAATACCTCAAGTATACACTTTTAAATTCAATAAAAGTCTTAACAGGCAGTTCAACTTTTTTTTTTAAATTGCACAAACAAAATTATCTAAACCTCACATACAGTAAGTATATGTACAAGAAACAAAAACACATTTTTTACTGTACTGTATATCTAAAATCCTCTGTAGTAAACAACTTGCACATACTGTACCTCAGTGCCCGCAGTTATTATGGGCTGTCTAGTAGTCAACAGTGTATTATTTGTAAATATGTGCTACTTTTTCCAGATATGCAGACATCTGAAAGGGTCAAGTGAAAAGCAATCAATAATTCTGAAAGCATTTCCCTTTTAAAAGGTATATTTTAAGAAATTAAATTAAAGATATAAACTCCAGTGTTTAACATTTAAACGATAATGTTAAAAACAAAATGTAATTATAAAGCAGTGTAACATTTTTAAAGACAGCAAGATAGAAATTAAACTGAGGCAAAACAGGGGATTAAAACACTTTAAATCAATTTGAATTATTAGGAGTCCTTTCTGAAAATGTCTACATTGACATCCATTCAAAATCAATTAGTTTCCTCAAAAGTGTGCAGACTTGTTGGTTGATGTGTCCGTGTTTCTTTTTTGATTTTGAGCCCGACTCTGGGTTAATACCCAAAAAAAACCTGTAAACAAAATATAGAAGCTATTAGTTTTATTTGAGCTATTTCACACTGTTTTCAAAAGACATTAAGTGCTGTTCCTTTCTACAGAATACTGATGCCTAACACTCCTCCTAAGTAGGAAAGCCAAACACAATTTCTCTGCCATTTTAACAATGTTGTGGTGATTTACTAGTCTCACTATTACCCTTGCTAGTGTTATCTACAATGTCAGTGTGTTAGTTTACCTTTGGATAAACTCCAATGTGGATGAGGCATCTTCAGGATACTGCAAGTTAAAGTTGTAATAACTTGCAAAGATTGTAGCAATACCATTGACAAAATCATGATGTGGTCCCATGACCACTTGTCCTTCAATTGACAACATCCAGGCTTTAGGCTTCATCATGTCATCTGAAATAAAAAAGATATTCATCACGTACTTATGCAAAGAAGTGGAATTCTTAATGAACAACAGTGTGAAAGGAATGGGTCGCTAACACAGGGTCTTAGATTACAACTATTAAAGGTCTGCACGCTGTTCTTCTGGTCTTTGCAAAGTAAAGAGCAGCTGCACAGACCTTCAAAACATATATGAGAAGGTAATACAGGTTTACATACTACTAAAGTTGCTGACACTATAAGCTACATGTGTTGTTAACATTACCTTGTATAATCAAGCGGGGTGTGCTTGGTAGCATCATTGTCCTCTGAACATCAGCACCTGTGGCACATGTCTGTAAAATACAGTAATACATAACTTTAAAATATGCTGGATATATGTACAGTACAGTGTGTACTGTATATCCCTTACTGAAGAGTAAAAATGATGGCAGAAGAAAATCCCTTGACCCCAGTGATTCACAATTCTACAGTAGATTTAGCAAGGTGTGTATTTTACTAAAATTCAGTAGTCAGAGAACTGTGTGTCTACATGGGAGATTAAGAGTGTATGAATACAAGTATGAAGGTTAATATACTGTATTGTCTACCCGAGTTCCAGCATTGGCACCTACCTTTTTTACTCTTAGTCAGGTTGAGTTGAGCCATCATATTCATCTTATTGTTTCTATCAAACTAGTTCTTCATATAGAATACTGAACATTTACTGCTATATAAAAAATCAAGCACATCCAGCACTCCTCAAGATACCATATTAATTTTCTAAAATTTCAAGGCATTAATTTTAGAAAAATATAAAAAATAAATTCAACTCTAAAGCATTTTCAATGCCAGTTGGGTTCCTGGTCTATTGTAAGCAAAACTCAGTTTTCTATCTGTAAAACAATTACTTACATCTGCTTGAAGTAGGATTGCATCCTTGGGCTCCTTAAAGTATGCCATCAGGAGGAGAATGACACATGCAGCCTTAACTGAAACCTCTGGTTCAAACTTAGACAGCACATCCTGAATTCCTGAATGATGGCTTAGTTCCTGGCAGAACTTTATAATTGTACTGCCTTTATTGCCTTTATTTACACTGGCTTTGCGGTACATCCGAGAACACGTAGGCACACCACACTGATAATGATAATTGGGAGTGTTACTGTGCAGCTTTGTGTGTTGAATAAACTGAGTAACATTACTACAGATATACTGGCACTTACTAAATTTACAATGGAACATTGTGAATTGATAGGCAATTTTATTTAATGGCTAATAGAGTCAAAAATACCTTGCTAAGACTGCCTTTTCTAACACAGACCAGCTAACAATAACTAAAAAATGTGGAAAATGCAATATGGTTTGGATCCCAAAGGGAAATGTTAACACACACACAAAAAAAACTACACTATGTATCTACAAAAAAAAGTTAAACCAGTAAGAATCCATTAAAATACCATTTGAAGTCAAATTTCTATCAACCGTGCTTAAATCAATACATTTGCTTCCATGTATTACTTTTGCCTGTGGAGTTTACCATAAATTAATTTATTTATATTTATATATATATATTTATGCTATTCCTGAGCTAACATCTTTAATCACAGTTGAAAACAAAAGCACATAAACTTAATCAAAATGCACAAATTAAAACTGTTTAAAAATACATGAACTAAAACTACATGAAAAAGCTGACATTGAAACAATATGAAAACGCTTTCCTGAAGCTATAAGATAAGACACGAGTTAAAAAAATGCACAAAATGAAACGGTTTGAAAATGCTAGAACTTAAATTTTATGAAAGAAATCACTAATTACAGCTGTAAACATTAATATATATTGAAAGGCATGATTTAAAGTAGATTGAGAAATGCACAAACTGAAATTAAACGAAACTGCACGTACTCAAACAATGTGAGAAAGTACAAACTGAAAGCGCGCAGTATGTAAGTTTTCTAATACACTCCGTGGTAAAGTCTTAAAATGACTGCATAACTTCCTCTCTAACAATACAAAACAGAAATTATTATAATGATAATGGAGAAAGGCAATGAATGTTAAGTTAATTACCGTTTGTATAAGTAACAAGCACACTACAACGCCATTTTATTACTTTCTTCCACTCTCTGAGCATGTAATATCCCACAGTGCAACGGGGTCTTCTCCAAATACAATTTTACAGTAATTTGCTGTCTTTTGACAGACGACAGCGTATCTTACTGTGATTACAACAAAAATTCTGAATACAGTATTTTATTGTGAAAACTTACAGTTAACACCTGTGAAATCCTGGCAATTTTTACAGTGTATTTGGTTTTTACTGTAACATTTAAAAGTCTGTTTAGTTTCAAATAAAACAAATTGCCGCTGAATTTAACAAATAACCATTCACTCTGGACACTTTGGTATACATTAAGTGTGGTGTGGGAAATCAAGCCGCTTAAATTGGATGGGTCCTTATGTTCACATAATGTAAAGTGGATAAGATCAAAGACACAGTTACAAATACTTTATATTTAAAAGAAAAAAGTGAATAATTTGAAATACATTATAAACCCTAGGTTGGGAATAGTTCTGCTCAAATCCCTGAAGCTTGCCTACAGAGTAGCCAATGGGTCCGCACCTCTTGTGTAATACGAAGCTCCATCTTGCCTGCTCATGTCCACCGATGAACAGCGTCTGCAGGTGATAACATCTCAGCGTGGCATCAAATCTCCGTCCGACTTTTCCATATTTAGCTCCTGGCTGCTGTCCAACTGAGTTGTAAATCGGACTCCCTTTGATGTGTTTAAGAAGATAAAGGATTTCAAGATTACCTTGTTTTGGGAATTTCTGTCAGAACTGATATTAGCATGTCAGGTTTTGTAACTTAGGAATTTTGTGATGGTCAGTTTTTGGCATCTTGTCCTGTAACATCTGTTTCCAAACAGTCCCCCAAATTGATATTTTCTAGATTAGGTTGACCTCTTTTGTAAGTTGCTTTGGATAAAAGTGTCTGCTAAGCAAGTACAAGTAAATGTATGTTAACAAAAAAAAAAAAAAGCGTGATAAGCAAATCTAGCGCATGTCCAGTCTTGCTATATTTAACGAGAAAATGTTTTTAAATCCTAGTTCACAAATGTAATTTTCTAAATGTGTTTTTACCAGTATCAATGCCAGACCGGTTTCCAGTTGTTTACTCTTCATATTTTTTTGGCCCAATGCTTTTTCAAGGTTATGCTTGTGAAGGCAGCGTAACCCGATAGACACGTGTGATCTGTCCGCTGTCTTTCACAATTTTGTTTCCCTTGTTTTATCACTTTAAAATGTGATAAGACCGCAAAAAGTCAGGACAAAGGCCATTCAACACGACAAGGCTCATCAGTTCTTTTAAATCAAATTTAGCACCTTTTACATGTTGTGTGATTATCACCGGGGTGCTGCTCAAACATTATCTTGTAGCCACTTTCTGACTGTTGTATGGTAACTTTATTCTTAGCAAGAGATCTCCTTTCTTTTTCTATTTAATATGGAAAACTCTAACAGAGCAAATAGTGTTGGACTTTTAGTTGCTAACTAGGCTGACCCGCCTTTTAAGGGGACCGACTTTTAAGTTGACCACTTCTTAAGGCAACTCAATATGTAGATCAATTTGATATTTTATACAAACTCATTAATTTGGTTATATTGCATTTGAGCGGTATTACTTTAATACTTGTAGTTTCTGTTGTTTTTGTGATGAAATTTTAAACTTTTTTTCTATATTGAGGTCGCCCTTTTGAACCCCCCTGATATTTACTACGCGGTGTGGCATTTGTACTCCATCAACATTAATTATTTCCAGAGACATAATTTTGTGTCTTTTTCCAGCGCATCACGCACAAAAGCAAGAGAACGATGGGAGCACCAGAACTCTGCTCACTTCATGTCGCTTCGTACCGCAAGCTGCAAGTAGCAAGTCTTTCCACTCACGGGACGGAAGGACAATCCCGACCCCTTTTATATAGTAAGAAAGAAGAAGATGATATCGCACAGTCTGGAGTAGAAAATCATCTTTTACCTGGAAAAACGAAACTACAAATCCCATCGTGCATTGCAAAATGGACGGGGCGTGTGTGAAACTCTGCGCCTGCGTAGCACTCACGGGACGATAAAAGGATTGCTGACTTTCATGTGTTTAGGAAGAGTGCCATTCAGAAGATGGCTCTACAGCAGTGGTTCCCAAACTGGATCCTGGGGATCCACTGTGGCTGCAGGTTTTTGTTCCAACCAACTTCCGTTTTTCATTGGACTCTTAGCCTAATTAAGTGAGTCATTATTTCGCAGTTTCTGTGATTTGGAGCCAATGTAGAAATTACAAACTAAATTTGGTAGATTTTTATTAAAATTTAATAATCAGTTATATGGAGAAGTTGTAGTTGTATGAGGAATATGTAGTTTTTTTTGTTTTTTTTTTTAAACCTAATTTTCATTCTGCTTTTCCAGGTGTTCTGATTATTTAATTGATTATTCACTAATTAGCGAGTCTGACACTGAAGTCGTTGCAACTTTCATCATCCAGGGTGTCTGCTATGTTGGTTTTTAATTGTCACTATTATGGTTAAATGAACTGAGCAAACTACACAGGAAAAGGGGAAAATAATAGGAAAACAACAAAAGATTGTTAAGCATTTATAGCTTTAGATCTTGCCTGAAGAAGTGGCTGGAGTTGCCTCGAAAGCTTGCATATTGTGATCTTTTTAGTAAGCCAGTAAAAGGTGTAACTTTGCTTGACTTCTCACTAGCTTTAAAAAAAAATAGAAATATTTATAAATGTCTTATATATGTAAAAACCATACTGTTATGTTTTTCTGAATGCAGAATAACGAGAAGATTAAAAAAGACCAGCTAATTAAATGAGATCGGCTGTTATCGATTATTATCATCAATTGTGAATCTGGTTGGAACAAAAACCTGCAGCCACAGTGGGTCCCCAGGATCGAGTTTGGGAACCACCGCTCTACAGTATTCAGTTTTGGGGGTCCACAGTGGTTGGATACGCTGCTCTGTTGTTCTTATATTTCACTATTAATATTTACATTATTAATTCAAGTAGAAATATTTTGTTTATGTCATAGATTTAAATGCTTAAATCATTTTTTAATTTTCCTTTCAATTCAACCTTTTTCTTTGGAGTTTTCTCTCCATGCAATCCTAATAATTCACAGCAATAAGCGTAGACATCTGGGCAAACAGCCGTGAATAATGAAAAGTCTGCAGTCACTTGTGTGTCAGGCCTACTAGTGTGGTCATTAGTAAGCAGAACATTAAGAAAAACGCATTGAAATATCACTAAGTTTTGTTTATTTGTATTTTTAGCACATTGTTTTGGGTTTTCTTTCAATCTTTAATCATTCTTTTGTTTCAAGGTTACAAGCAGTTTTCAGAAATGGACTCCTCAATTTCAAATTTGAGAAAAAGTTCTTTAGTTTTTCATGCTTTCACCGCAGGTTTAGGTAAAGGCAGTCATTCTAAGAACTGCCTCCCAGTTTAAAATTAAGAAATCCTTTCTGAATCTTGGATTATTGGGTTATATGATGATACAGCCACTCTTCTTCTTCAGGATCAAAGAAACAGGTTCTCCATGACTTGCTTTCTTGACTTCCTGTATGACCTGATAAACATCAAGAAGCAAACATTTAATGTAGTAACTTTCCAGGGTGTGCATCATGCTACTGTAATTTGTAACAGATTATATCTTATTTTTGCAGTGTTGTATAAGATACTCGTGTTTACGTCGTCAGGCAGTAGTGGGAATGAACCAGCGGCCTGTTATGTACAGACACACACCATCCCATTTGTTGGAGATGAAAAAATGTCACTCGGCAAAACATGTTTTGCATTCTCAGGCTATAAACACATGAATAGTAATAAAAAAAATCAATAAATGATAAAATTTACCAAAGGCCACTCTATCTTTTTAAAAGTAATTAAGCATGGGGTACAAATACTTACACATGCAAGTACTGTTTTGTAAATTAGACACATTACAATAAGATCTAAAGAATTCTCAGAAGGGTTCAGGCTGCGTATTTAAATAACCTGCGTGACTGCTGACAATGACTCTGCACTTTCATTTAGCACCATGCTCAATGCCTTTAGTTAAAAATACATTTTACCAATGTTAAAGGCTGAATGTTAACACTAAGTTCATTCTGGCTTTAATAATGACACAATGTATATCAAATGACACGACCACTTGGACTTCTGAATGTCAGTCAGAACAATTTATAATCTGTGCTTTGGATTACTGGGAGACTTGGAAGCAACAGATAATAAACTTAATTCCAAGTGATAAGTCCTGCACGATGGAATTATAATAAACAAAACAAATTCACTGCGGTTTAATGATGTCATTATGAAATATACCATTGATTATTTCATTTCTGTCCCAGAGTGAATCAAGAAAACAAAAAAATGCTTTAACAATTTCAGTGAGGCATTTGTTCGGCGGATACTCTGTACTTTTACAGAAGCTGTACAATTTGACTTTTTAAGAGACAGCTGCACATCAGTTGCAGTGCAGGTTTAATCCATCCCTGTTAGAAGTGAACTACATTTATTCTGTGCAATGTTAACTAATTCTTAGGTAATGAAGTTTAAAACAGTGCAAATCAGCTTTATTTTATTCAGGACTGTTACTTTAAAACTGTAAATGTGTCTTACATCTTCGTCAAACGGAAATCCACCCATTTTCAGTTTAGAGAATATGAGCTGGTTGTTCAGTGTAATCTCGAAGGAAGCTGATAAGAGAGAAGAAACAGGAGGCATAGTTACTACAGTGTAAAAATTAAAATTATTACTTTATGGATTTGCTATCACTAAGTAAAGTCGATAGATGAGGATTACATAAGCATTTTACATTTTAACCATTTTTTGGTGAAACAAGTTTTTTTTCAACACAAAATCACAGATTTTTACAGGAGTCCTGTCACGTGCAAAAGTTCTCTGACGACACTGCTATTATGGGCTGCATCAGGAGTGGGAAGGAGGAGGAGTATAGGAACCTAATCAAGGACTTTGTTAAATGGTGTGACTCAAACCACCTACAACTGAACACCAGCAAAACCAAGGAGCTGGTGGTAGATTTTAGGAGGCCCAGGCCCCTCAATGGACCCCGTGATCATCAGAGGTGACTGTGCAGAGGGTACAGACCTATAAATACCTGGGAGTGCAGCTGGATGATAAATTGGACTGGACTGCCAATACCGATGCTCAGTGTAAGAAAGGACAGAACCGACTACTTCATTAGAAGACTGGCATCCTTCAACATCTGCAATAAGATGCTGCAGATGTTCTACCAGACGGTTGTGGCGAGCGCCCTCTTCTACACGGTGGTGTGCTGGGGAGGCAGCATAAAGAAGAGGGACACCTCACGTCTGAACAAACTGGTGAGGAAGGCAGGCTCTATTGTAGGCACAGAGCTGGACAGTCTGACATCTGTGACAGAGCGACGGGCGCTGAGCAAACTCCTGTCAATCATGGAGAATCCACTGCATCCACTGAACAGGAACATCTCCAGACAGAGGAGCAGCTTCAGAGACAGACTGCTGTCACCATCCTGCTCCACTGACGGACTGAGGAGACCCCACACTATGCGACTCTTCAGTTCCACCCAGGGGGTGTAAACATTAACATTATACAAGATTATAGAGTGTTATACCTGCCTCGCACTCTCCATCTTGCATTTTTTAACTTGCACTGCATTTTTACTTAATTAATATTGTTTATTTTTATCAGTATGCTGCTGCTGGAGTATGTGAATTTCCCCTTGGGGATTAATAAAGTATCTATCTATGTGTCTAGTTACTGCTTGACAGAGGAATAAGAATCAAAGAAAAGAAAACATTAAAAATGGATTAAAATAATAATAGTGTTGCTTATTGAGATTGAAATGAATAAATGTTAACGATAAGTGTGAATGAGTAATTGTCCTGAAGTTAACTGGTGTCCCACGCGGTGTTGCTATCAAACAAATGAAGAGTTCCTATCTGCATGTATTGTCAGTGAGTTTATATCACTCGCTCACATGAGTGTTGTCTGTTTACGATCTTTATACTTAGTCTGCTCCCTTTATTATACTTATATTAGCAATCAGCAGTATATCTACAAACTGCTAACGTTCAAGTTTTAGAAAATTTAGTAGCCTAGGCAGCTAGAGAGAACAGGAAATCAGTCCATGGTGTGGATATGAGGAGAACATGCAAACTCCATACAGAATTGAGGCCAGGTCTCTAAAAACAGTTTGGCAGCAGTGCTGTGCTTTACTATTATATAATTTAAAGCCACACATTCTCCTCCCACCCTCATCAAGTCCAATTATTCATTTTGAAAGTCTGCTCCCAAACATCTCTCTCTCTCTGACAGGCTCAGAGAAATGCAGACATTTACACAAATAATACAAATGAATCACAATACACCAAGAGATGTATATCTCTATTTATCAATGGATAGAAAAATGCAAATATTTAAGAAAAATTAAACTCTTAATAGTAAACACAAGGATCAAAATTAATTTCATATTATAAAATGTACTTTTTTTTTTTGCTTCAGGCCTGAATTTTAAACTTCTCAACACCCACGTGAAATGGGTATTTTCCACAATTGTTTTATTTATGACTTGGTATGAGTGAGTCTGGGTGTCCTGTGATGAACTGGATTGTTCTCATGATAGCCATCTGCTAACGTTTTAATAATAACGAATAAATGAATTCGAGTTGTGCACAACAATTGGCTGGCAACCTGTTGCAGCTGGAATAGTTCTGATATGCCTTAATGCAGTATCTTGTTACCCTGAATAGAAAAAGTAGATGGAGAAGCACAAGGGTCTGGAACTTGCACAGTGAAAGCAAGGGTTTAAACATAGCCATTATCTTACTTTTCCTTCCTTTGTCACCAGAGATTTCTGCATCTGGCACATGCTCTTTGATCTTCTTGGCCAGAGCATGGTAACGGGGCTCGTACCCTCATCCGCCACTGTCCAACAATTTGAAATACAAAATATATGTAAATTAGTTATGCTTTTAAACATTTTAGAACATTATCTGTTAAAGATGTAAATGCGTGTTTCCATCTAACATCATCAGGGTTCAAATAATCAAAGGTAAAAAGTACTTACTTTTATATTCAGAGCTGACTGCTTTCTTAGTAAATGAATCCATGGTATTATCTATTAGCACGTCATACATGGTGCCTCAGAATAATAAAGAAAATGCAAAAATATAACCGATAAATCCAGGGATGGTGAATATTTATTATTTTGCGTGTGCTGTTGGCTCAGCTGTTCACATTGTTTATCAGCGCCTCTCTGTAAAGAGGTAACTGGGAGATACGGAGCCTCGCTTCTCCTTTTCGAAGCCTTCTTGAACAGAATCTGTACATGATCATTTGGCACAAGAACAACATTTCATTTTTCTATCCATTGAAGACCTCGCTTTAAAAATGCTCGTTATGTGAACGTGTTATGTAATAAGGATTTGACCTGTTTTCAGGTTTATTCCCAGTCCAGACTTCAAACTCTGGCATAGTATACATGTAAGATTTGGCTTTATTTATATTACAACAGTACAAGGAAATCTATAAGTTAAGTAAAACAATTTTAAGAAAAATAGTATTATCAACTATTTGATGAACACAAGCTACCCATTTTATTTTATATAAATTCTTTGCATTAACGCCATCCTGATGCACTAAATGGATACATGCACTCAACATACCGGTAATATGAGCCCCATTTATTTATTTATTTTCCCAAGAAATGGTCAGCAGTGAAGACGGAGCTTAGTGATTTTTTTTTTTTTCCCCCTTTGGTTGTTTAATATGTTTAAACCTGGAAAGCTGTAAGGGTAAGGGAGTTGATCACATTCTGGCATTAGTGTTGGGGTCTATCCTTCTGGTTTTACATAGCCATATTTTACAATGATTTTCATTTGAGAAGTACTTTACCAACACAATGTTATGCAATTGCTTCCACTGTTCAACACCTAAAGTGCTGGAATGTGAACTAACTTGTTTGGAATTTTGCAGCACGTCCGTGGGTGGATATGCCTGCAGTTTTAGACGGTGCATTTCCACCGTAAACGCCATGTTGAATATCTCGAAGGCTTCTACAGGTTATGTGGTCTGACACAGTGAATTATTGGGAGGGATCATTTCTTGTGCTTGTATTTTGTGCATTTCCATTGTAAGCACTATAGCAAGACACTTTTGTAATTGACTTGTTATTTGCATTATTGAAGTGCTGAAACATTAAAAAACAGTTTTGATTCAAATAGTGAGTGGGTGACGCAAATCAATCCCTCCGATATGTGCAATGCTGTACTTCTGTTTCCAAATTTCAGTCATGTCATAAAGTAAATGATTCAGCCATGAACAAAGAGTATGAGTGAGTGCTCAAAACTGAACTGAAACATTTCTAGTTTACATGCTGGTGCCTGAACTGGCAGGCCTGTCTGAAAGTGACATTCCCTCACCAGTTCAATTGCCATTTTCCAGTTTCACCAGCGTGTTAGCTGGTTATCACCCCTTCTGTCTGTGGTGCAGGGCATCTTTTTAGGTGAGGCCCATTATCTTCTTCTTATCTAACACCACCCCCTGCCATGCCCCACCATTTTTGTTGCAGTTCAACATTTGTCTTCCCCTCACTATATGACACTCCATACGTTCATTTTTCATTCTCCTCTCTGTTCTTTCTTGCTTTGCTTCCTTCCTTCCTTCCTATTACGCTTTCATTATTGTCATGTCTCACTTCTACACCATACAACCTGCCTCAGTTTCATAATCCTTTCCATTCAATGCCAGAGAAATTCCGTTTTAAGTCCGAATG
This sequence comes from Polypterus senegalus, assembly GCF_016835505.1. Taxonomy (NCBI): domain Eukaryota; kingdom Metazoa; phylum Chordata; class Cladistia; order Polypteriformes; family Polypteridae; genus Polypterus; species Polypterus senegalus. Next base: position 89,228,847 of record NC_053165.1, read on the forward strand.
GTAGGACAGCTCCAAGAATTTCTTGTACAGGTATGTACTTCTCACCCTTCCATCCAGACTCCGCATTTCACGCAAGCAGCTGAATTTCTCTGCTTACTCTAGAACACATTTTGACATCTATCAAAATGTACACTTACTCTGCCAGCAGTCTGCACCCCTCACATATTTTAAACCAACAAAGTTCTCCCTGCCCACCTTCACACTCTTACTCCATCTTTTATGCAGGCACTTCTAACGCTCATGCTCTGGATTGAGTCCCTCTCAGCACTTCTCCCGCACACACTTTATAAATATGTTTCTAACTACATATGCTACATTTTGAAATGGTAGGCTGCTGCTGCTGCAGGTTTATTCAATTACGATACTAACATACCTGAGAACTGTTTGCCACTGTTATCTCCTAGAATTATATTGTAGCAAATGTATTGCCTTTTTGTAACAATGCAAGGAAATAATTACATAGTTAAAAATATTGCATTTTTGTAGCTAAATATTCATGACCGTGAATGGTATGTCATCTGTTATATACTACATCTCTGAAGTTTAAGGGTATATACTTAAAATTTTCTGGAATTGAACGAAGTGCAGTGACCAGATCAGAATGCTCAACATTACTGTGTTTACTAAATACAGCCTGTGAAATATTTTACAATGCTTTTCTTTTGGAGAATCTCTGAAAAACGCTTTTCTAAAGGGGAAAATGTTTGAAATTTTTTAGAACTGACTCGAAAATATTTAAGATGGAAGCTGAGAATTTTCCTAGTGGTTTTAAGCGATTTTCTGTGAAGCCCAAAAGTTAACTGAAATTGGCCTGGTGTGCAACATAGGTTATATATTGGAGGTCACATAAGTATGAATTTTGAGTTCTTAATTGATCTGGCATACAGCATTTATTTCTTTATGCCAGCTATATAAAATGTTTGCATATATTATGCTTTAATAATGGGGCAGTGGGTAGCGCTGCCGCCTCGCAGTAAGCAGACTTGGGTTCGCTTCCCGGGTCCTCCCTACATGGAGTCTGCATGTTCTCCCCGTGTCTGCGTGGGTTTCCTCCGACTGTCCAAAGACATGCAGGTCAGGTGCATTGGCGATCCTAAATTGTCTCTTTTTTGTGTGGGTGTGTGTGTGTGCCCTGCGGTGGGCTGGCGCCCTGCCCGGGGTTTGTTTCCTGCCTTGTGCTCTGTGTTGGCTGGGATCAGCTCCAGCAGACCCCCTTGACCCTGCAGTTCAGATATCGCAGGTTGGATAATGGCTGGATGGTGTTTTTATAATTAGGATCTATAGAAGTTGTGTTTTTAAAAACAAAGTATAAAATAAATAAATGAAACAAGGCAAAACATAAGCGGGCAGACTGGAAGGACCTGCTTGAGGAATGTGCTGCTTGGAACAGGCACTGGCAGTCTGCAGAATTAATAGTTTTTAAAAATGAATTGGTATAATGGGCTTATGGCTATCTTCGTCAGTGCCCAGTGACATCCTGACTTTGTATTTATGATATACAAGGTGCATTTTTTAAATACATAGCCATTATTTGTAGAATTAAGAGTGCCAGAAATGGATCTCCGGAATGAGACATATGAACCCCAGCAGTGGCACCGCCTTTATGGACTTGACGTTTTCTTCTCTCACATATCATACAAATGTGCAGGATAGGTCAACTAGTGACTTAAATTGGTTGATAGTTTAATATTTATATAGTGCCTTTCTATATAAATCAAGGTGCATGAGTTAGTGTGCACACCCAGCAGTGTATGCATGCCATGTCCATGGATTAGCTCCGACTTTAGTGCCCAGTGGTGCTGCGACGGCCACATGGCACTATGACCTGAAGTAATAAATGAATACGTTGGACAGACACAGAAAACTGAACTCCCGTACTTACAGCTATAATCAAAAGAATATACTGCTGTCTCCAATTCTTAATTCTACCACAGGGTTGATGAAATATGAAACAAAACTTGTCTTTTAACCAGACATTTGTTAATTCGGCCCTTGGCACCACTCACCGTGTAACACCGACTGCTCTTGCCTGTGCTGCAAATTCAGAAAAAACCTAAAAACTGTGCTCCAGTCTGCATGTGGGACCCACTGGGATGGTGTGCTCTTTAAGAAAATGGTATGTTTGTCTGTTCCTCTCTTCAAACTGCATTCAACCTAAAAGTTCCATTCCAATAAGAAGGACAAACGATGGGAGCTGGAAAACTAACCTGTCAGAATTTCAATGGAAATTAAAAAACAAAATAGAACAACGGAAAGTGGGTCAATAAACTATCGGAAAATTCTTTGGATTTACTCTCTCTTAGGAAATAAGGGCACTTCAAAGTCGTGCCTTTACTTGGAAATGGGATTGGCTCCAGCAGACCGCCTTGACCCAGTAGTTAGGATATAGCGGGTTGGATAATGGATGGATGGATGGTTTATTGTTTAATATTTGTGTTTATTTTGCGCCCATCAATATCGGAAGGTTTAATGCATCCCGGGGCGGCCCAGCTCCTTCACAGCTAACTGTGACGACATCGAGTTGGCACTTTCTGTCCGTGCCTGAGTGGCATTTCCTCCCACGTCCCAAAGATGCGCACTGTAAATGATATCAATGTGGATTGAATGTGTGTCCGTGTGGACGGCGACGGATGCTGGAATGGACACAGGCCCTCCGCGACCCGGCACAGGGTAAAAGGAGTTTGAAACGAAATGGACGAAGACCTTTTCCAGTTTTATCATGAGCCCTGTACAGTAGGTAGCTTTCACAATGAATTTCATAAAAAAAAGTAAAACGATAATAAAACACGTTTAAGGTGAACTGACCACTGTTCTAGCATCGTTTTAACTTGAACCGAATACCTTGGATTTCTCCCTTTTCTCCTGCCAGATACCAGACCACCCTGACCCGCTCTGAAATTACACTTACCAGTACTCGATATGCAGTTTTACGGTCATGATTTCTTTTTCCCCTCCTCACTCTCCTTGTAGCTCTCTTCACTCGCGGTCTTCACTCGCAGTTACACCCAAGTGCTGATCCTTTTAAACTCACGTGCAAAGCCACGCCCATTCCTCTCTGCTTTGACGAGGTCACGCCCATCGCCCACTTACCTGAGCAGAAGCGTGAGAAGAGACGGCCGTGACTCAGCATCTGTGACAGAAGGTGTGTCGGCTCCACGTCAGCCGGTGGAGGTTTAAACAACTGTAGGACAATTAGACACACCTGGCCGTGGAAAACCTCGGAAACGTTAGGAGACGAAACAGACCGCCGCATGACTCCTCATTATTAGGGGAGGCGCATGTCTCCGTATTTACTAATGTAATAAATAGAATTGAAATCAATCAGTTACTTTTAAATTGCTGCAAATCACAGCTATGGATTGGCATCGAAGCCTAAAATCAGAATTCCCCATTTTATGGACTTGAATAAAGGTCTACTGCCACGATACAGTAAAAGTAACCCGTACAGCCCAAACTCTCTCTCAGTTCTGAATAACATCAACTTATTAAAAACGGGTAATTAGCTTGTCACACTTCTGTTGAAGATCTATGGCAAAATCTACCTTTTTCCTCATTTACTTCATATTGTTTAACCATTCTTGCAGTGTCATTGAGTGTCTATTGGTAGTTACTGGACAGAAGTACAATAAATGAAAATGCAAAACAAAATGTGACAACAAATACTATGGATAAAATGCGCCATGAAATGAAACGAGACAATTTCCTCTGTCACCGATGAGCGGGCAGGCTTTAGTAAGGCTTGGCTTATAGACTCTTTGTCATCTCACTTGTAGTGATTCTTGGCAGAATTTTGACAAGATCTTCCCATATTTCATCGCTGCCTGCAGTTCACATAGTCTTTACCCAGAGCTTGTAAAGCTTCTTCTCTCCCACTATGGCCTCTTTCATTGTATCATTCCAGGGGCCTGTCTAAATAGTCGTGACCTGGTGTACCTGTAGTGAACATAAGGAAGCCCCTGACTTTGACAGCTTGGGGCAGTACTGGAAGTGCGCCTGACAGGGCAGAGGCCACCTTATGGTTTTAGGGATTTTGAGTCTGGAGTGGAGTTGTAGATGGTGGGAGGGAAGGCTACCCCAGTGGACAGAGAACGATCCAGGTCTTGTGCTGCCATGTCTAAATTGGCACTTTGTATTTTGTTTCTGTCTTATTTTACTACAAGCAACCATTTTTTGTTCACTTTTAGTATGGCGGGAAGGGTCACTGACTACAGCACTCCATCACACTACAACAAGTCTTTCAGTCAGTCAAACGGTACTTTTCGATTAAGCAGGTTTGATAATGTTATCTAACCACATGGGCCATGACGAAATGTTTAATGTAAAGGAACGGTTGAAGGATGGCACAGTTGTTGTACTGCTTTCTCCTGGCATCGTAATACTCTTCATATTCTAGTTAACACTTAAAAGGTTTCTGAGCAGCTCGTTTCAGATCCTGCCACAAACTCTCAGTTGATTTAGAAGAGGGTCCTGGCCCCTGTAGAAAAGTATATTCTTAAAGTTGATGATTTGCATATACAGTATTCCAAGAGAATCATGAGCATATATGAAGATAAGCATTATATCGTGGTGCACATGAAAATAGTAAGGGTTACAGCCAGTCTTGGACCATGAAGGAGTTAGTTAAGAAAAGCCACAATTGGTTTTAGCATAAAACGGCCTGCCTGCCCTTTTTACTTGCTTTGTTTTAAATTTCTGTGAATGAAGGCTGTTGTGTTCTTTGAAGGAGGTGAACTGACGAGCAGCTAGATTTTGTTTTAGGAGCACAGGTGCTGGGTCTTCTGTCTGAAATAATGTAAGTTTCTCTAAGCATTCAAGGCTCATTTATGGGAACAATACAGGCAAGCTTTTATATTGCTGTGTATACATATAGGTCTGTGCCTCTTTATGAATGACTTTTATAGAAGACTATATTAAACCAGTTTTCAACTATTTAAGAATTAATTGTGAAGGACCTGTACTTTTATTTCAAGTATTTAAGAAGAACCACGCCAAGTTGTCTGTAGCGTGGCGCTTGTCAGTGAAGTGATGCGACTGTCTATTTGTTAGCCTTAAGAGCTGCTAGTGCAACAAGTAAACATTAATTAAGCAGTCCAGTTTTCCAAGATGAGTTCTACCGAGTCCAACGTAGTGGTGACAACTAAATTAACCAAAGGCCCGTAATCTTTAACGGCTCAGGATTAGGGAGGAGTGACTCGGTGACGCTCACTTCCAGGTGGCAAATGCGTCCTTCAAACCAAAGGGATTTAAATGAAGAAACAGTTAGTGAAGGGTAAATTATGAGAAAGTTTATGATGACAGGTGATTGTTATGAGAAAAGGTGCAGAACTAAGTCATTATTATTAGAAACACTGCAAAGCTGATGATGGGAAATTGTGTGAAGAAGGGATATTCTGTGAGAATTGTAATAAATCTGAAGCTCACAGAATGCTCGGGCTCAGATCATCTGAATTGTTGTCTGTATGTGCGCCGTACAATGAAGTTTGATTCTGCGGTCTGCCTTGAGACTCAGACTCCTGATCTGCGTCAACACCCCATCCTTAAAGATGCCCTGTTCAAATTAATTCATTAAGGACTCTAAGGTACCCCTTGAGTGGCCATGAAGACATACGAGTGCTGAGGGCCCCTGAATTGGAATCGCTGGGCCAGAAATGAAGGAAACAAAACATTTTATAAAAATATACATTAGAGTAATAAAAATGCAAACTGCATGATAGGCAAAAACCTAACAGAGAAACTCTAATCACTTGACAAAGAAAGCACCCAAGTCAAAAAATTATAATTTTATTAGATTAAATGATATACAAAATTTTTTTACAATGTATTTCAGATGTATACATTTTACCATTCCCCATCTGCATAAAATATTTTCACCTTTTTGTTCGTGCCAAATAATTGTATCTATAAGATACATTAGATTAAAAAGTTTATGAACACTTTTAAAAATGACAAGAGTATCATTGTAACATATAAATTCTCACCATTAGAACAATTTGGTGTTTTGCTTGCCAAGTTCAACAAAACATAGGACTATTAAATTACACATACTCTGATAAAGCTGCATTGCAATCTGCCCATTATCATACAAGATTTTCAGTTTACATTTATGTATAAAGTATGTACCACAAATAGCATAATACATATTTCTATATATTTTACAATTGAGTAAAAAAAAAATCAGGATTATATTCTGCATCAGAAATCTTGCAGAAGTTTAAACCTGTTGACAAATGTTTTAACAAAGCACTTGAAGACAAAACAACTTTGCTTTTTTCTTTATACAAGGCAGCATTTTAATTCAGAATAAATACTAAAACCCCAATGAGATTGTACCAGTTAAGAGCCAGTTTTGATATAGTTTTTACTAAGCCTATACAAAAAAATCTGAAAGTACTGTCCAATGTACATCATTTTAAAACCATAGAGTCTTTAGAAATTAGACCTGCTATGTCTAGATTTATTTGCAGCAATCACAGAGACTCCAGTCCATGCAGTACACTCACTAAACTGGCACTTAAGTCAAAGTCTACTCTCGAAATCCAATGTTTGAAGATTGCAACAGGAGGTGTGCAGATTAATACACCTTCACGTTCACAGGCCTTCTCTACAAGTGCTTCAAACTCCATCAAGAAAAGGGGGGCACAAGGAAATGGAAGACACTTCTCACATCTGTCCACGACTCATTCAACACGCACTAACAACAGAGCTGACATTCACAACATTAGACGTATAGAATGCTTTGTCTCTTTGGTACTGGTTCCAGGCTGAATGGTCACTTCTGCTGGGTCATCATGCATTAGAGTTACTTTATCTGGAGTATAATCATTCCTCTTGAGATCTGTTACACAAAAAGTGAGATACTAAATAGTTTCTTTGTGCATCCTTGAATATTCAAGAGAAGTCAAGCAAAATGACCGCTTTTATGGACTTCTTTTTAGTTAGCCAATAAAAGGCATCGCTTTGCTTGACTTCTCATTGCATCCATAATGGCAAACGCGTAACAACACCCTTCCACTAAAGAGAGCAGGCTGCGGTCATTTTCTGTTTTTATCTTTTCTAAGTCATCTTTTGAAAATGTGATCAGGTGCAAGCTAACGCATCAAATAATAAAGATGGGGCACACAGTTCTTACCTGGAAGTTTGAGTTTTCTACAACATGAATTGCAGTGATGTTTAGCCCGAAAGTTCTTAATAGCATCATCTCCCAAGTTAGCTGGTCCAAATATCATGTCATGGGATCTTTTGACAAAGAAAGTGACAGACAAATTAGAATTTTAAAAGCACAAGGCAATGATAATGTGAAAAGCATTGATAAGGTTTATAGACCAAGTTAAACTATTACTAGTTAGCACGCAATTTTCAAACCTGCTTAATGGAAGCTGAGAGAAAAATGCAGGAACCATATCTGTCTTCACATGACCGACCGCGAGCTTGTATGACAGCGAGATGTGCAAACTCCGCATGGAAAGTAGCTGGGTGATGTATTGGAGCACAGCAGTGCTGGTGAGTGAGAAGTAACGTCCGACTGCAAAATGTTACCAACATCTGTGTATCTGTTACAAGGAGGCTTTGGATTTTTTTATTTTATTAATTTTGTTACAATCCATACAAAGCAATCAAGTTTTTACAAAAAGAAGAATTGAGTTAAGAACAGATCAATCCCCACCCCAGAGAGAGACAGCAAGCCAAACGGCGTGAAATTTAAGGCTTGTAAACCTACCTAAATTAATAAATTCTCTGTGCTTCATGAACTTATTTTAAAATATTAATAATTAGATCCTGCCATGTTTTGAAAAAAGTCTGTACGGATCCTCTAACTTGAGTATTTGATTTTTTCCAATTTCAAATAGTATAACACATCGGTTTCCCACTGACTTGAAAGAGGAGAGTTTGGGTTCGGAAGCTTTGGATTTTGTTTGTGTCTTCTGTGGGTATAATTCTGTTGTAGAGAATGAAATGCTGGTAAAAAGCCGCAAATGACAATCGCATTTCCACACGGTGCATTTCTATTTGATTGTTTACTACTTTCACGTTAGGACTGCGTGATATGGCCACATTTTATCAGATCTGTTTATCAATCAATAATTATCGCAATATAACCTCAAGTCATTATTCACTCCAAGGCTTTTCCATTAAGACTGCCTATTGGAATCGGAATAAAAAAAATGACCACGTCTTAAAAGAGACTGCGAATGTGAATCAAATTTGCAGTCCCTTTTAATATGTGCAAATTTTAAATAATAAATTGCACAAAAAAATGCTGTAAAATCTTTAAATCTTGTCAGGAGAAATATTAACAGCGTTCAAGCATTACAGAATACCAACATTTGAATCTGCACAGACACACAGCCTTTGTGCACAGCTGACTCGATGAAAATGGCCTCTGAAGCGGTTTTTCTTTTTGTGGCAGTTCAAGATTAACAAACAGAAACAAAACTTTTGCATACACTGTGTCTTAGTCTGCTGTTTACTAAATAAGTAAAATACAAACTAAACTTAGAACATGACCAAAACTTATTTCAGATGTCCAAATTCAAGTTAAAAAAAATTGTTTTGGTCATCCCAGACTGAGAACAATCAAAACTTTAAACTGCCAAAAAAATGGCCACTCCGTTTATATTTCTAAACAAAAAACAACACCCTAAAACTTGTTCTTGCCTAATATCAGTATAGACGTTTAAACAGGCATTTTCTACAAATTATGGGCAAGAAAGACAAGCATGTTTATTTTGTCAGGTTTCAAAGCTGCTCTGTCAATATTACCTCCTACGCTAAAAGCAGACAGCAGGGCTCAACGTTGAGCTTTTCCAGTCACTCGCTCGCTGCCAGTTCCTGGGGATGAGGTCGGCATTGCTGCTGTTGTGGCTGTGAACACTTGCGTTCTTTATTGTGCTATTGGATGGCAATGCTTCAGGTGGTAAAGTACTAGAAGTTTGTAGGATTTCCAGTTTGACTTGACACACGTGTTTGGCAAATTTCACAATACACAGCACCGGCCTGTTGTGTGTCAGACTTTAAACAGCCAATGTCTTTTTACTTTGTTTATCCACAATATTTTCTTTGCTGACACTTAAAGGTTCTGTTAAATGACAGTTCTACTTTGTGTGTGTGTGTGTGTGTTCTTAAGAGTAGCATAAAACTGATTGAAACTGCAGTGGTTTCAGTGGAATGATAGGCTGATGTGTGTGATCAAGGAATGCTCCTTACTGGTAAGTTTATCATAGTTTTTCTTAACGGTTACATTTTATTTGACGATAAGCATACAAATTGTTTATATAGCCCAGCCCTACTTTACATCCAGTATTTGCTATTTGCACAATAAAAGTTACATGTGCACATCAAATCAAATTAGGCAGACTCCATTAGTTTTAATACAGCAACAAAACCAAAACGGGTTCAACCAACGCATTTTTTTTTTTTTTAAATGGAGAAAGACGAAATATAAATGAAGTAAACGGGATTTATACTTCAGCCACCTAGAACTCATTTTTACATGTGCTTGAGACACATAAGCAGAAGTATAACAGTAACTTGAAAAATAAAAAACTTTATCAAAGTATGTTTTGCAATGCTCAGTTCATTGTTCCTTGAATGACGGTCTACAATTTGGTCATCACTATGAGGTTACTGCTGTTGAATGCCATGGTTGCTTTTCTGTAGGTATACTAGAATCCACCTGAACCAAATAGTTCCACTTTGGTCTATAAGAAAATGGTTCAAAGATTCAGAATCTGACAAGCGGTACGGTTGGGGCTCTGACATTCTTATTAGCGGCTCTCCCACACATCATGCTTCTGCCCAGTGTGCTTGAGGCTCAACAGGCTTCAAACGTTATTTTGGGGGACATGTACCTTGGGTACATATTGCACTTAACTGCATGAGACATTTTAGCAGGATAGCCACTTTAGAGAGGACTACTAGTGTTGGATTGGTATTAAAATGTTGACTTTGGTATTGATACCAGCTCCCAGAACTCCATACCAAAACATTTCTCAAGCAAATAACTAATAACTCCATCATCCTCCAAAACCCACCATCCCAACTCCTCACTGCTGCTTCAATCACCCAACTCACAAACACACGCACTTCCCTGCTCTGCCGCAAACTACAAATGATTTAACAAGGATGGGGAGGTGGGGCACATTTATATTAATGTAGTCAGAGTGGTGAGCGCAGTCCCCATTGGTGATTTGCACAAAATTATAAAATATATATATTCAATTTAAAAATCGAAGAGCAGGTTTCATCGAAGTTCTTATCGTGCTAATAAACCACTGAGCTTGAAGTGGTTGAAAACTACCATTTACTTCAGTTTCAAAAGTGCACAAATGTTGGTATCGTACAATTTTAAAAATGTCATTTTCTGATACTTGCTCAGTACCGTTATACCATGTAACCTACTGTCTGCTGTCTCACCCATTCTCCATTTGTACATTTTCCTACTATGGTGATTAAGTGGAAGCCACAGTCTATAGAAAGGACTCTCTGATACCTTTTGGGACATCCTACAGTGGGATTTTTTTTTAAAACTAATAACTTATTTTAAATTAAATTAGGTTTTCAGTAATTTGTACCTACTTAATTCAATGGGCTGACCACTTCACTCTGAATGTACATTACAGGCCAAACTTAGCAATTTATATTGGCCAGGGGTGGGATTGGCAGAAATCAGAACTCACTGCTAATCAAAACTTTCAAACAGGAGGCCCTAGTTAGGAGTTGAATTGACTTGTTCATGGAGGTTCAAATCACTTTTACATAGCCGAAGATTGCTTATTTCATTGGTTTGATTTGTGAATATTGAGGTCTTTCTTCCACTTTTCTATATACTTTAACCCAAACAAAATCTGACAAATCTGCTATAAAAAAATAATAAAGCAGGAAAACATTTAAGTCGGCGGATTTCATTAAGTAATAATGCTATCAGGGTGTGACTTAGGTTAGAAGCGTAATCCATTCCTGTGGACATTTGTAACCCAAAAACAGAAAAACAACAAAATAAGTAACACTTTTACTCATTTTACAGAAACTCTTTTTAAAATTAAAATGACAGTAAGGAAAAATTGGTTGGTGATTCAGTTCCTAACCTGTGACTGAGCTAACTGTTAGCCTGCACGCACTACCAGTTACATTCAGTGACACAAGCAAACAAAAACACCAACTGATTCAAAACTGTGACAAAGAACATGCCGCACAATACTGAGCCTCAGCATTAGTGACACTGTAAAGTAAACCAAGTTACTACATGACAATTAACTGAAATTCAGTTGACATTAGATGTATACTTGAAGATCAAAAATAATTATGGCAGTTATTTTCCTATTTCATTCATTCTTATTTATTTTTTTACAACTCAGGTTTAAATTATTTTACTATTGTAACAAAGAATGCAATTTCAAAAAATATTAATGAAAACTCTTTAAGCATAAAAAAAAATTATGATAATGTATTCTTTACTTATTTACTAGTCATGTTAAAATTGCCTGACAATCAAATATCATTGCACATTATGTTTCATTACATTTTCCTATAAAGGCAATTAACTGATGAACCTCAAGTTTTAAAAAAAGAAAAAGTATATCTTAAATGTGTGTCCAAAAAAAAAAACCTTACTTATCAAGGAGAAAAATTCTAATTGATTTACTCATAAAAAAATAAAAACTCTTTACCCCTTTTCTCCACTTTTAATCACAGACGGATCTGTTAAGCTTTCACCAACACCTAGTGAAAAATAAACCAAAGTAACAGTTAATAATAGACATTTCAATAAAGCCCCCACTATTGGACATCAATTTCTGTACCTAAACAATGCATGATAGAAATTATATGAAAAGTGTTTAAATACTTGACTAACCTAAAATAGTATATTCTCTCCTAGCCAAAGGCTATTTATTACTTCATTTCAAGTTTAAACATATACCTTGCATGTCTAGTACTAAAAGTTCTCCCCTGGTGTATTCGTACGTCCAGTGGCTGAATGCAAGCATAGTTTCTTCTAGCAGATTTGTGGGAATAATCTCATCTCCATTGTTGTTGTTGAATTTTCTGAATTCTCCCGTAATGCACTCTTCAATTGCAAACCACTGGCCAGCAGAATGGCAGTACAGCAAGAAAACCTCCAAGAATCTAAAAAAAAAATAGAAAAGAAAAACCCTTCATTGATGACTTTTTAAACTTTCTGTTGAATTTACTGAAATTAACATATTGTTTTTGTTATTTTAATAGATTGGTTACAGCACAAGCACGTAAAATTTCAAGTGGCTCTGCTTTTATCAATAAAAAAATATTGTAGAGAACGAAACAACAAAAGCATGTTTAAAATAGCAACCTTGGAGAATATGGAATGGTCTTTGGCTTCATTTGATTGAAGGCAAATGTCAGTTTCTGAGCAGCCCTTTGCTGTTGGATTTCCTGAAATATAATTAGTTGTATCAAAGAGTATGCCTGTAGCAGTTTATTTTTAAACAACATTCAGTAAATCGGTGGCCATCACGTTCACTCCTGGAGGGCCTCCTTGTTGCTGAAGGTTTTCATCCAACCAATTTTAAGACACTTAGGGAAGCAACAACTTGTGTAACATTCTGTTTTGTTTTATTTTATTTATCAATACACAAATTACAAACTGGTATGCCTAATTTTTACTAAATGAAGCAGAACATTGTGTGTTAGAAGCATAAGAATGTATTTTTTCCTTTTAAATATGTTCTTTTTAGTTTTCTGGTTATCTATGCCACTGTTTACTAAAATAGCTACCCTTTAGTATCCAGCGTTGTTTGAAATGGATATAATTAAATATGAACGTAAAAGAAACAGACTTCATGTGTTAGATATGAAGATATTTCTTAGTATCTTACAAATGTAAATCTAACACCAATGTACTTTTCTGAATGCAAAATAAGAAAAGAAATAAAAACAATTAGATCAGGTACCACATAAAATGGTTTAAAATGAAACTGGTTGAAGAGTAAGAGTAAGTAATCTCGTAGCCACTGGGGCCTCCAGGATTAAACTTGAGTACCAATGCAGTAAATACAAAGATTTTTTTTTTTTTTGTTTAAAATTAATTTTATTATAATAGTCAGTCATTAAGGCTATTCAAAAAATAAAGCATGCTTTGTTCCCATATAGAAAGAGCAATTTAAGTGTATTGTAACTTTCAGCACTAACCCAGCAAAACAGTACAATTGCAGGGTGAAAGTTCCTTGCCTATTGTAAAAGTGGAGACAGTCTACATAATCTTTCTACAATAGTTATTTATTACTATTTTAAACATTAGAACACACTTTGATAAAGTTGTAATTATTATATTTTTACTTTAAGCACTGTGTTTATTTGGGCTGCAACACAACAGCTACAAACAAAAGGGGTTACCTACTAGAAAATGACAGACACAGTTCCACATAAAAACTACGATAGTAACTTCATGAAGCAGTTCTATAAAGTGACACTATCTTGCATTGCAAATCAGTTAAAAAATGCATACTTTTTATTGCTAAATAAAAAGCCATTCTATGGTTACTACATGGCACCCAAACAACTTTCCACTTCCTAAAGTAATTAAGGTAAACTTTAAAACACAGGAGAGCAGAAGAAAAAAAAAAGTAAATCTGAAGCAAAGGCTTTCAGTCCTTCGTGAAGATTTTGCAGGAGGAACATCCAATTTTATGCATACTGCTTAAAAGTGATGCGGTGCGATGTGTGTTTGAAGAGCAGAGTAGAGTAACCACACAGGACAGAAAAGTCATGTATCAGTAGTGTTGGATCCCTAAGATGAACTTGATATTTTAAAGTTTTTAATCATTTTCTTTTAATTCTTAGCACAGCACTAACAAATACAGCAAATGAAGTGTGTGATATGAAAGTTTCTGTTGTAGTTTTTCAACCCCATCACACCTATGTATGCAAAAGAATTTACTGTCTAACAAGAGGTTGCCTTCCCCCTTGACGATTGTAAAATTTAAGGCCAAAAATTATAAAAGCATTACTAAAACTCTGTATTTTACCATGGAAAATTTCACACAAAACTTACCCTAAGACAAAGGTTCAATACAGTTTCTTCTTTGTAAATACTCTGCCAAGTGTTTATCACCTCTGGAAGGAAGGACTTGACAATATAAAAATGTCCAGATTTAAGGATGTCATACTCTGACCAAGTACACATAACCTTTAAAGCTCTTCGCAGGCCTCCTCCCATTTCCTCTTTGCTCAAGAACTCTATTTTTGCACAAAGTCCCCTCTGTGACCAAGACGACATACTGTTGTTTATTGTATTGGGAGAGCTCTCCTCCAGTCTGTAAACTGTCACAGGTTCCCCTTTTTATCCAAAAAAAAAAAAAGTTTTGAAATTATTTAATGTTGAATGTAAACTGGGAAAAGCCTGGATATTCAATGGTTTATTAAAAATTGTGCAGTCTTCCACATTTATATTTAAGGATTTTTTTTTAATTTGATAGTAAGACCGTGTTAAACATCTTTAAGATCAAACAGTCATTAGAAATTAACAAAACAACTTACCTCTTGGAGGTACAGGAGTGAAAGCAATGCTCTGAGCTAACCTCATCAAATTGTTTCTCTCGACAGCTTTATTGTAAAGGAAAAAGCAATGAACACAAATATTAAAAAGTTTATATACTGGCCAATTATAAGAAAATGAAAGTTGAACATTTTAATCATAAATGTCTCACCTGAGTACTGAAAATTAACATCTAGTGTTGGCTTGAAAGGAGAACCAATAGCTACAAATCAGACAGCACAGAATATTAGTTGGTGAGAAAATACACAAAAAGAAACCAAATACCACAATGAACTTGTTTAAGATGTCTTTATACTTTAAATAACAAATTGTATTTATTTAATTATTTATGAAGATTATTAAGGAATCAAATATTGTCAAAGGGTGTTTAGCTTTAATATTAATCATCATGTTCAATTAATCTGCAACATGTATGAAAATAATCCTCCCACCAATAAATCTATATAAAAAAACTGCAACACTTACAGTCCAATATTCTGTTGCCAAGTAGTAATTGTCGTGAGGAGTAGAGACTTGTGGGGGCTATGTGGGGAAAAAAAAAAAAAAAAACTAAATATGGGCAGAGAAATGACTCAGTTTGGAGTTCTGCAAATAGTAAGAATTTCAGGGCTCTTCTAACCAAATAGAAAAATTTCAGGTCTGACTGGTACAGATAATCCGTAATACATTTGTCATTAAATCATCTCTACAATGCAGTTATTTCCACTCAGGACTTTTTAAATCTTTTTTTCTAAGAGTCCGGTTCTTTCTGAGCCCCACCTGTCAGAATAAAGTAGAAACTATTTTCTGATCTGATATCTGTTTGGGCCTGCAGGTGGCCCAGTATGGGAGATTTTTTAATACAATATTTAAGGCATTAATTGTAAGCACTGGATATGTTGTGTGCTGCAGACATTTAGAGTAAAACAAAAACCTCAAACCTTAAAATTCACCTAAATTTCATCACAATTATATACACTGCTCAAAAGAATTAAAGGAACACTTTTTAATCAGAGTATAGCATAACGTCAATGAAACTTCTGGGATATTAATCTGGTCAGTTAAGTAGCAGAGGGGGTTGTTAATCAGTTTCAGCTGCTGTGGTGTTAATGAAATTAACAACAGATGCACTAGAGGGGCAACAATGAGATGACCCCCAAAACAGGAATGGTTTAACAGGTGGAGGCCACTGACATTTTTCCCTCCTCATCTTTTCTGACTGTTTCTTCACTAGTTTTGCATTTGGCTACAGTCAGTGTCACTACTGGTAGCATGAGGCGATACCTGGACCCTACAGAGGTTGCACAGGTAGTCCAACTTCTCCAGGATGGCACATCAATACGTGTCATTGCCAGAAGGTTTGCTGTGTCTCCCTGCACAGTCTCAAGGGCATGGAGAAGATTCTAGGAGACAAGCAGTTACTCTAGGAGAGCTGGAGAGGGCCATAGAAGGTCCATAACCCATCAGCAGGACCAGTATCTGCTCCTTTGGGCAAGGAGGAACAGGATGAGCACTGCCAGAGCCCTACAAAATGACCTCCAGCAGGCCACTGGTGTGAATGTCTCTGACCAAACAACCAGAAAGACTTCATGAGGGTGACCCAAAGGCCCCATCTCCTCTAATGGGCCCTGAGCTCACTGCCCAGCAGCATGCAGCTCGATTGGCATTCGCCATAGAATACCAGAATTGGCAGATGCACCACTGGTGCCCTGTGCTTTTTACAGATGAGAGCAGGTTCACCCTGAGCACGTGACAGAAGTGAAAGGGTCTGGAGAAGCCATGGAGAACATTATGCTGCCTGTAACATCATTCAGCATGAGCAGTTTGGTGGTGGGTTAATGAGTGTCTGGGGAGGCATATCCATGGAGGGTCACACAGACCGCTACATGCTTGACAAAGGCACCTTGGCTGCCATTAGGTATCAGGATGAAATCCTTGGACTCATTGTCAGACCCTATGCTGGTACACGACAATTCCTGGCCTCATGTGGTGAGAGTATGCAGGCAGTTCCTGGAGGATGAAGGAATTGATACCATTGACTGGCCACCACACTTTCCTGACCTAAATCCAATAGAACACCTCTGGGACATTATGTTTTGGTCCATCCAATGCCACCAGGTTGCACCTCGGACTGTCCAGGAGCTCAGTGATGGCCTGGTCCAGATCTGGGAGGAGATCCCCACAACACCATCTGTCATCTCATTAGAAGCATGCACCGATGTTGTCAGGCATGTATACAAGAACACAGGGGCCATACAAAGTGCTGCGTACAATTTGGAGTTGCTGCAATTCAATTTTGGCAAAATGGACTAGCCTGCCACATAATTTTTTCACTCTGATTTTTGGGGCGTCTTTGAATTCAGGGCTCTGTAGGTTGATCATTTTCATTTCCATCAAATGATGTGGCATCCTTTCGCTCCTAACACATTACCCAGTCTATATCAGTATAGATATCCAGGAGGATTTCTTTTTCCCATTGAGATCTGATGTGTTTTCAAAGTGTTCCTTTAATTTTTTTGAGCAGTTTTGATATATATATATATATATATATATATATATATATATATATATATATATATATATATATATATATATATATATATATATATATATATAAAAAACAGAAATGTCTTTGTAAAATAAAAATTAAAACTAAAATTCATGATGAAGAAAAACTAAAACTAAACTGAATTTCCAAGTAATATCAGAAATAATATAGAACTAAAAATATAAAAAGGCAAAACTATAATAACCTTGCTAGTTATGAACCAAAATTACCATAAACAGTTGACAACAGTTATTTGGTTATAAGTCAAACATGGAGTGATTATTTCGAACACAACAAGATAACAAAATTTGTGTAAAGTGCATTGTGAAGTATTTGTGACAACAATTTTAATGTAAGAAAGTATTTAAGTCTTGTTGAAAAGAGAGCCTCTCCTAATTTGATTTGGCAAAAACAATGACCAGACCAAAAAAAATATTTGGGCTGCGAATAAAGCATTATGGGGAAAAAAATATGGGTGGTAGGTGGTTTTACGGAGCAATTAGGCTAAATGCATGCTGCATTAAATTGGCATAGAACACTGAAAAGCTGAGGTCAAAATCATCAGAAACAAACAGATTTTGAACTTGAGACCCCTCTGACAGACAAAACACATGGAGGAGGAAAATCGACAGACCTTTTACAAGGTCCACTAAATAAAAATGAATCCCCTGTCCACAATCTGAGACCACTCCAATTAAAATCAAATTCAAATGACATCAATTTTTAAAAGCAGAATCTACATGCATTAAAAAACAAGTCCAAGGAATTCTAGCAAACAAATAACAAAAATTAAAAGGTTCCTGTCAAGAATTGTTTCCTGCCTTGAATCAAGCACTGCAGAAACATGCATTGACACCCTGTGACCAGGCTTAGCTAAACTGGTCTAACACTGGATGAATTGTATAAAAAATATCTTAGACATCATGAATATAAATATTGCTGTAGTAGTAGAGGTTTTTTGAATGTGAATTTTTATCTGTGTAGATTTTCAGCTATGATCCTGACAGCATGTTTGACTACACGACAAAGAATATTCCATTAAGTAACCATTGGAGAATTTAGCATTCTTATATTTAAAACAGAAAAGAACATACTAAAAGATGTTTAACAGCTTGGCTTACCATTTAAAGGCATGTCTTCTGTTTGCCTGTAAAATAAAGTTTTGTTCTTTTTTAGTCCATCACACATTTTAAATACTCTACACACAGCTACATTCATATTACAGATAAGTTTACAATGAAGGCTAAAATGTGTTGGCCAAGACCATACAGTATAAAGCATTGTACATCTGAAGAGCACAATGCTGCCTGATCGTATTGAATCCCAGTCTCACCTGCTAATCTAAGATGGTATTAACCTGCCTGTGCCCTGGTTCATGAATTTGTAATTGGAGAGGTTTTTTTTTTTGCTCTTGTGTAGTAATTTAGTACATACAATTATCCAATAGTTTGTCATTTGAGCAGGACAAAACAAGACTCAAAAGGTAAGTAAATAAGAGATAATATAAATCTTGTAATAAAACTGCAAATACCTTTTATAATTGTAGTTTATTCTGTTTACTGGGAATCAGTGGTATATAAATAGCATGTTTTTAATACTGTGTTGTTGTTATTCTTAACAAGCCCCAAGTGGTACAGTCCGTTCTTAATGAGCACCTACTACAGGAGGCATAAGTGGATGGAGGTGTGGAGATGGGGGATAAGCACAAGTTTTAACAAACTGTACACAATGTGAAGTACTGGCTTCTCCACCTTGTCCTTCGTTATGTCAGTTTGTTCACATGTCCACGGGGAGTAAAATGTCAGAATAGAAGTGCCACAGTCCCAGTCACCTGGAGTTGGAGAACAGAATGATGCTCGCTGGGCAGCTCTTTAAATAGGATTTTAAACTAAGCTACACTGACCAGAAAGCATTTAAACAGTGAACAGTTGCTCTTTTTCCAGCAATGTTCAAAGCAATGTTAAAGCATGTACTAATCATGTGGGGGCACGGTGGCGTAGAGGTTGCACTGCTGCCTGGCAGCAAGGGGGTCCTGGGTGTACCCTGCCTTGAATTTGCATGTTTGCCTGGTGGGTTTACTCGGCGTGCTTCAGTTTCCTTTCAAAGTGATGTAGGCAGTGGAGTTTTGTTATGCTATATTGACCCTTGGGTATGTGTGTGCTCGTATTGACCATGCAATGAGCTGGCGTCGTGTTCAGGATTTGTTCCTGCCTGGCCGCAACCCTGAATGGATAGCGCATCTAAAAATGTATAACCAAGATTTTTTAAAGTTCTGAACACTCCATGGTCTAAGTTTATAACTAGTTTTAATTTCACAAAGACGCTTATCGTGTGGTGATTGGTTATGTAGAGAAAGAAAAAGGAAGGATAGGAACAGAGGTTTTAGTACGTCAGATAGAGACAGCACGCATGCAATAAAGAAAGCCCACTCAAAAGAACATCCATTGAATTCTGTGTTCGTGTCTCCGACCACCAGATCACGAACCCAACATTTACACAATATTTTAGTTAAACCTGTGCGATACCCATTCATACATCCAGTTTTCTGAAGCCTCGTCACACCTGCCATAAAGTTCTCTACACTGAACGTACACATGGAAACCCCTTACCATGAGAGAGCAGCACTAGCGCCACACCACCGTGCGTCACACCACCGTGCGTGTTTAATACCTGCTTTAATGCATTTCATCATGAAAATGATATCAAGTATTTATCTTAGCATTCTAAATGTTCAGAGAGCAGGAATATCATGAAGTGAATGGATTCTGTGCGGCGATCACTGCCTGCGTCAGTTTAAGAAGCGTAGTGATTAACAACTGGGTCGGGGAACACTTAACACAAAGCATTTAATGTGCTACATTAACTTATGACGGGGTTTGAGAAAATCTACTAAATTAAATATTTATTTTAAGATGAAGTTTAATTTACGACATTCTACTTTAATGACAAAATAAACTACGAGAATAAAGTGAAAATGTCAACTTGACATAAATGTTAAGAATAAAGTCAACATGCTGACTTTAATCTCGACATTTTTTTTCTTCACTGTGGCCCTAATGCGCTTCTGTAGAATTCTGTAAAAAATACCCTGCAGATTAAAAATAGAAGAATATTAATAATTTAAAAGGGTAATTTGAGTACCATAGATACTTACACTGGCCCAGCAGCACCTGCCGACTTTTCTTGTACCCAGTCCTAATTTAAAAAAAAAAAAGGGTCCCGTTTAAAATTGTGAAGACATTAGGATTATTAAAAATACACATTTCATGTAACTACAGCAGATGAAAGTAAAATTGTAAACTGTTAAATTCAGTTAGAAACATTTCTAAAGTGGTGTCACATCTAGGAAAAATACCTGGGCATGTTTGCTTACTTTGAGAAATCTGAGGCTGGGTTGGTATTTTCATCATCTGTGTTATGCATAACACACTTCACTAAGCATTAACAAACCCGATATTTTCAAAATACTGCTTTGTTTAAAAAAAAATCCATTTAATACAGACAGCTGTAATGGAGGGGCAGCAGGCACAATATTTGTCTGGGAGAATCAGTAGTGCAGATCAGAAGATGGGCTATAAGGTGCCAGGTGGTAATTACACTGAAAATGTTACAAATGCCAGTCACAACAGGCTGCTCATTGGTAGGAGGCAGTGTGTATGGATCACCAGATAGTAATAAATAATAATAATTACATTTATATGGGGCTTTACATAGACAATGGGGGGGACTATTTCAACAATCACTGATGTGCAGCATCCACCTAAATAATGCAACAGCAGCCATTCTACCACCAACACACTCGCCGCACATTAGCTATTTGGTGGCGAAGTGGTGAAAGAGGCAGTGGATGATTAGGTTGTAGAGGGAAACTTGGCACCAGAATAGGGTGTTTCCTGATGCCCTGGCTAAGGGGTCTTTATGACCACAGAAAGTTAGTTTCCTGGTTTTACATCTCATCTGAAGGATGGCACCAATTTGTACAGCACACTGTCCCTGTCACTGCAATGGGATCCATAGACAGACCACAGGTTAAGTCACATTTGGGTTGTGTTGGTCCTTGAGGGCTGCAGGTTTTTGTTCCATTTCTTAATTAGAAGTCAATTACAGTATTGCTGATGAAGCACTTATTGCTCAAATGACATTTGGAAGCTTTATTTTAGTCGTCTTGCTTCTTAATTGTTTATTTCAGTCTTAAACATATGCATTCACTGTTTTAATGGCTCCTTATTAGCAATAAGATACAAATGACAAAGGAGCCAGCAATTCTCACTTGTTTCCATTTACACCTATGTGGATTCATCATGCATTATTTGGTTTAATAAAAACACTTGTCTGAAAATGATGTGTTTTAGGCTTCAAATCATTTGAATGATATCCTTGGAAAGGCAAAAACCTATGATATAAGAACCAGACATTGCAGACTAAAAAGATATAAAATTAAGGTCTGAGGCTGGCAAGGATTGGTTTCTAATTAAGCTGGAATGAAAACCTGCAGGCACTGCAACCTTCTAGGACTGATATTGCCCATCCATCCAACACCTCTTACAGCAAGCAGCAACCCAACTTTTCCAAGATGGTCTCCCATCCAAATACTGGCTGGATTCAAGCAGGCTTAGCTTCGGGTGGTTTAGCAGTTCTGAAGTGCAGATGATATGGCTGCTGACTACCATAGTAATTCCTGAGGCACTGATGTAATTTTAAAGCAGTGGTCGGCAACGATAACAAGGTCCTCCTGTAGCCACCCTAATATGTGCCCTCGAGTAAACTGAAGGTAGGCCTATCGTTTTAACTAAGACATTGGGTACATGATGGCTGAGGCAGGTACAGCAAGATCTAGTAGGATTTGTCTTAGCTATGCTCAAGAGCACCTCCTTCAGAGCATACTGCTTAAAACATACTAAAATACAAAATGCCAGTGATTTGTCCCACTGTGCACACTTTGTTTAGCTGATAATATTCTAGAGAAGCTAAAGTCAACCCCTAAAATATGCAAAGTAGACCCCAGTAGGAACAGCGGTCAGTTTATTCCAGAATAAAAATAAATGACCGCTGTGTACAACGTCTAAGGGACGTTAGCAGAATCACTTGCACCTCTGAAACCAACCCACTGCAAACATCAGGAAATGTAAATTTAACAAAACTCATTTAATGAGGCCTCACGCACAGTTAGGTGACAAAGCAAACTGCATCGCAATTGTGGTGTTGAAATTAAAAAAAAAAAAAAACAAAAACATTAACACACACACATATTATATATATATATATATATATATATATATATATATATATATATATATATATATATATATATATATATATATATATATATATATATATATATATACACACACACACAATACAGATTAGAAATTTGTGCATTTAAACAAACTGAATAATCACAATACCGGAAACAAGGATGTTTTGATGTCTTCTTGATACTGTATATTTTCAGCAGAAACTGTGCTTTGCTCTCTATTGCTTTTTCTAAGCAATGCTAAAAAGAAACAAGATTGTGATTGCCACTGTGATGCATACAAGTTTTATACCTAACATTACCATATGAATATTAAAGAAACTAAGTTACATTTCTTCCAAAAAGTACCCAGTGATGCACAAGATAAAAACATTCACCTTGCGTGTGTCACAATGTATTCTCTACAAAAATCTATGTTTCACTCAATAATAATCTATTGTATTCTAGCCAGTTTTTCTCTCAAAGCTTTCCCAGGTAATAAATACCCAAAATGCTGGAAGTTTTTTTACAATCCACAATTATTCAAAAGTAATATAATAAACTGCATAAATATCAAACTAAAGGTTTTACCCTGGATAAAATTAAGCTTAACTACAACTGAAAAACATGAAAAGAAATTACAGTATACGATCCAGAAACCAAAATATTTCACAAAAGAAAACTCTAATGTACTAAATTGTTAGAAATCATTCTAATATTTTGTATTTTATATAAAAAAACAAAGCTTTCCATATATTAAACAAGTTTATGCTGAAATAAGTTGTATGCTTAAGAGATTACAAATGATGTGAACAATGCAAGGAAAAAAAGTGAAATGGAAACTTACAGGCATCTGTCTGCTGAACTGCTGGATTCCTATCAAATTCTGTAAATCCAGCATATGAATTGACTGTCCTCATTTGACCATCAGGATAATTGCTACCCTGAGAAAAGAATAACAATTCCATCATTTTCACTGTTTTCATGGAACATTTTACCCAAATATACATCAATATGCACACAAATCTCACCATTTCTTTGGCATCTCTTCTAAAGCTTGGCTCTTTCAGTGTGGTAGCAGCACTTTTAGCACCCGAGTCCTGTTCATCTCTGATCGCCTTATGACCTATAATTGCAGAGCCAAGTATATCCTATTAAAATTAATACTTTACAAAATAAGTTAAACTTACAAATAGAATAAGAGCTGCTAAAGTTTACACATTACTAAATAGTAACATTAAACATTTTTCAAAGATTGTTAAGTCCTTTAAGCAATTTGGCTTATCTGAAATTTTTCTGAAAATTTTGTACAAGAATTGGAAGCTATTAAAACAATACATGCCATTCACAATATACTGTGTATTTTAGGGTTTGTTACTAGCACAAAAGGAAATTCAGATGTTGAACAAAGTTGAGTTCTTTCAGCAGATGAAACAAGTGGAAGGCTGAGAAGTTGCAATCCAAGACAAAGCTGCTGAAAGGTCACTTAAAGTATTACTGTTGACATTTCTAATAGACTGTTGTTGTCCTCATATTTATCTTCTACATTTCCAATGCCCTTTGACTGTTTAGTCGGACAAGTTTCTTTTCTGTATGTAGTTCTATGCATGCAAGGCAAAAATGAGTGTTCTAATTAACATAAATGCTCCAAGATACTGATAAATATTTCACTCCAATGCTAGTATTAAAATGTCAAGCAGAAAAAATAGGCAGCCGAGTACAGAATAAAAATATTTGTAAGGATAAGCATGTTTCGCTCTGCATGACAACTACCAGTTATTAAATGTAATAATTTTAAAGGAAATACAATCAGGTTTTATCAGATCTTCATTAATTAAGTAAACAGTGAAGACATCTGTAACCAGAGCTGAAAAAATAAATGATACTGTGATTTGTGAGAGTAGTTTTTGTTTAAAATAATTATGTTTAGCATACATACTGTAAATAAAGGTTACTGACTGGAGCGGGTGCGCTAGTGCATTGCTCCATGCTGTTACTTTGGCTATATGTATGTTTGTATATATTATATACTGCAATGCATCTAAGGAGTGAAAGCTACATTCTAGAGCAAGTTAAATATATTCTTTCTTTTGTACCATATTTCTCTTGTCTTAATATCTCTGCTGTAGTTACTGGGAGGGGAGCTGGTTCAAAGTAAGAAATGCAGTTTTAAAAGAACACATTCCCAGGGAGCATGTGCCCCTGTCAGATAAAAAAATGGAAGATAAAACGAGAACTAAACAAAAGACCTTGTAATGTTTATGGAATATAGAACAGTAGAATAAGATGGGATGTAAGAAAGTTAAGCAGGGAGAAATTATTGTAAAAACATTTTTAAATGCTTGCACATTTGTCTACTTTTCAAAATGCATGTGTTTTTATGTCAGGGTTAAGGCTGTCAAGTATTTTAAGTAAAGAAGGTCATACATTCTCTAACGAGAAATTTATTTGCCAAACTGAAATATAATCTCCACCCCTAAAAACTGAATACTAATGTTATCCACGGGAATTTACTGACAAAGGGTCAACATCCCAAGCAACACGTTTCCAACTTTATCTTTTCAGCATCAATTTACCCTTTGCGTATTTTTCCTTCATTTTACAGTCACTGTCTTCCTCAAAGAGATCACACACTGGTTACAAACCACTCACTTTGTTCTAAAACAAACACTTTTACAGGAATTCAATGGGTTTTTCTTTTGGGTTTTTTGTTTTTTTTTTTTATCTTTTAAGATTTGCTGTCCTACCGCATTACACCTGCATTCTACTTTTACTGCCATTTATTCCAAAAAGTTATTTTTTATGACCTATTAATGACCATTCATGTATTATTTAAATCTGCTACAATTACTGGGCTGTGGGGAGCCACTGCTCTGGACTCTGGTTGCATAATCTTGGTAACACTTTATGTAGTGCAAAATGCACCTATTTCTTATTTAGAAAGTATCATTTACACCAAATGAAGCCTTTAAGGTCTTTTTACACAAGAGTAAATGAGTACTACATGCATTTTTGCAGTACCTAAAGTGCTACCATAATATCTTGTCACATAAGATATACAAATGCCAAATCCATTAATTTACTAAAGGCTGTAGAGGGAGCAGACTGATGTTATTTAAGGATATAAATGTCACACTTACCCACAAATGCCCCAAATTCAATATTACTGCTTTCATTTGTGCAAGGAATAACAACTTGGCTTCCATCAGTTGCAAAATCCAACTGGCTAAACTCACTAGGCTGAGATGGTGTGCTAACATAGAATTTTGCAGTTGGAGATGAGATGTTTGGCAAACTGTTGGGTGTGTCTGAAGTTTTCAAATGTTCTTGAGAGGGCATCTGTCTCTCCATCACTGTGTGCCCTCGATGCCGAAGTTCAGGAGGAGATACAGAATATCGAATTAAGGCACTTTCTGAGGTATTATCCTCTGGAATGTGAAAGGGTTTCCTTTCTGGACTTGGGGTAAGGTCTGAACCAAACTGCCTGTTGACCTTATCTCTGTCTCTGGGATCAGGTTGAGAGCTGCTGCCAAAGAGTGAGTCTGAAATTGTACCTCCACATTGAGCATACGAGGACCCAAAATATGCACCAATGCTGTGTTTCATCAGCACAGATGATTTCTGAGAACTAATGTCAACAAGATTTGAGCCAAGGTTCTTGGAAATACTAAGTTCCCTGGTTATTTCATTATGAACTTTGCTGACCTCCGATGCTCTTTGTGCACTTAGGGCTTTTAAAGTGTCCACTGTAAGAGCCGACAGGTCTTGAAGGTGGCCAATCTGGGAATCCAGTGAATGCAAAGATCGCTTTATGTAGTTCACTCTGTCACTTACTTCTTTCAGCTGTATGCACATATTTTCCACCCTGTTTGGAGACAAACACCACAACAAAAATGTAATTCATACATTAGTTTCTTAAAATTTTACAACAACCAAAATGGCAGCAGCTCAGCAAGATGGGTGCAATAAGAAAATAAATTCTGTACACTGCCAACATTTTTATTTGCATTGTTCCTCCACTCTTTCTTTCTTTTAAATGGTAACTGCATATCTAGTCTCTCACCACTGGAATTAAGCTGTCAGTCAAAGTTTGGATTTACTGAGTCAAGCTTGGTCAAATGCCTATAATGTCAGTAAATTTAGAGAGGATAAATTAAAAAAAAAAAAAAAAATCTGCACCCATCCCCAAAACAAAAAAAATGCACTGGGTCAGAAATTACACAGTAAAACAAACATGTTAATAAAAATGTCAGTTTCCATATAAAATGAGTCCTATTTGTGGGTACTCCGGTTTTGTTTCATATTTCTTTATATACTGTAGATATTGTGTCTTAAACCATAATAATCTTTACATTTCTTGTTCAGTGTACGCCATATTGTAATTGTATAGCTTCTGCATGCAGGTAATAAATTCGGGTGGGGGTCGTCACCGTTTTCCAGAAACTTCCTTGCTATTCCTAATTAAAGTTGTTCTTGTTCATCTTTGATTTGGTTAGTTTAGGCAGGTGTGAAAATGATCCGCTGTGGCAACCCCTAACGGGAGCAGCCGAAGGAAGACGCCGGTGGCGGCAGGTGTGAAAATCACTTCCGTGTTGTAAATTTCTTCTTGTGTGTATTATGTGTTGTAGTTTTTATATACAGTAGTAGTATCATTTGCTTTTTCTGTACCCATCTAGAGTGGTGATTGTAATTTTTTTTTTTACAATGACAATAAAGGCTTTCTATTTTATTCTATTCGAAAATGTGAGTATGTTTGTATGCTTTTCTGTAACCATGTGTACTATATTCACATAGAATATACAGTACAGTCTCTCCATATTGTATATGCAGGTTTCCAATCCCAAATGCTAAATCCTTATAGCCAGAAGGAATTTTTGTGGGTTCTGTAGCAGTATGGATGAACCTTACAAAAAGTGGCATTGAGTAGGTTCAATTTAAAGAAAGTATCCGAGTAAGAGGAGTCTGTATGACTGGTAAGAGAAATCACACTGATAACTCGTACCCACAAATATTTAGAGGGGTCTAGCAACACTAAAAGAAGAACAAACTTCAAATTTTTTAGTTTGGATTTCAGTTTCAACATTTAATTATATGATTTAATAAATATTTTTTTTTTCTTTTTCATTTCCTTCACTCATCCTTACTAGGCTATGCAAAAATCACAACCCTAGTGCCATACTGGACATCTGAAATTGCTTTCTTTTTACTATCATTTTGATGTCATGGAAATCTTTTAAAAGAGCAAAAAAGTATTTCTATATAAACCTATTGAGATTTGTTTCTGAGAGTGACATCATGACCAAAGTCCCTATTTCACTTGTGTCCACCCATACTCGATATAAACAATGGTTGCCACAACTACTATATCCCTGCACAACAATAGCAAGGAATCAGCATTCCTGGCAGAGTTTTGGTCTTAGGCTTATCTTCAAGTCTTCAGTTCTTCAATGTGACCAATTATCGATTGTGGCATTTGACTGTTTATTCGGTGCATACTTTGTTACTGACTTACACTGCATTACGACACTACCATTTTTCACCCCCTTTTTCCTACACTTCAACATAAGCCTCCCGATAAAATGTAAAGGTACATGCAGCGTAGCTGCGACCAACAGAAACGGTCTTGTCGACTTACATACTTGTACCAATGCACAGAAGCAGAAACACTGACATCACCCCAGACAAACCAGCACAGGCAAGATGCCTTAGAACAACAAATACAACGTATGACAAACCACAGAGTGACATTATCCGAAGATCAGTGGCAGTAAGTCTTGCACCTAGAGAGTGAACGAAAAACGAATTACACACAACCTTTCTGGAAAGGTTGGAAACCATACTGACTTGCATGTGCCCTGCATTTCCCTTCTTATCCAATATGCTCTGTTAACCTGTTCATGTTACACTTTGTATAGTAAATATTCATGCTGTTGTAAGTGACTATAATAACAACCCATACTAATCATGTGACTATACTTATTAAAATCTCCTTTCTAAATGTAATGATGATGAGGGAGAGAATAACATCACACGTTACAGTAACACTTTTATTCTTGCAAAATTTTCATAAGCACAATTTGCTAATCACCTTAGATTGTGCTTCTGTTCACATGCCTAGAACAAATGCTTATTTTAAAATTGTGTATAAGTGGTTAATGGCCTGTTATCCATATTCAATTAATACAACAACTAATACAATACCTGTCAAAAGTAACTCTAATCCTTTCCTCACTCCCAGAGTGAAACTGGTCGTCCTTTTCATGAAAGTACTTCTCTACACACTGTTCTTCAAAGTCATGCAGTTTTTTCTGGTCTTCTTCTGTCAGGAACAACTCTGAAAGTGTAGTCACATTTATAATTAAACACTTGAAAGTACTGTAGCTTTAATAAGTTAATTTGATAAAATATCAATTTTATAATGAACTTAAGTTATTAGGTATAGGCTCAAAATATTGAAAAAAACATTGATTTCTGCCATGCGGGAGCTAACAGTTTACATTTATGACTATTTTTCTTTCCTGAAGTCAAATCTGATAATGCCATCTCTTTTCAAAAGTATAATTTTTAAAACAATTAAACCACTTAAATTGATTAAATACTAAAATTGCAGATTTCAGCTTCTGCAAGCATACCATTAATGTTTTATTTTCATTTCTGTTTTCAATGAGAAAGCATAGAAAACACAGTGCTCTGAAAACCCATCAAGACATAAACATATATTTGTTATATTTTTGACTGATCAAGCCTAATAGCTTCATAAGTAATTTAGATACTGTAGTGTAATTTATACATACTTGGGCCGTAGGTCCGGTCTTTTTTCCTTTTTCTGCAAATGCATGAGCACAAAGACACCAGATGGCTTAAAATAATGAGCGGTGGAGGAAGAACTGGCTTTTCATGGTAGGCCATGATAAAATGGTACCGTTGATATTTCCACACAATGTTGGACATGGACTTGACTTGCAAATATACATTGCTGTAAAATAAAGATTTTACTGTAAAGTTGAAAAAATTACAGAGGACTGTATCTGATGCTATGAGTAATACTACACCACAGGGCATTACACAGATATTTAGCACATAGGAGAAGTACAGTACACAGTGTCTCTAAGAAATGCATTTTAATGGTAGACAGTGAACAATTAAAACACGGTACCAGATAATGTATATATCTGAATTCAGACTTAGCTGAATGTTTTTCCTTTAGCCATCATTTCGATGTGCTGTTCATTGACATTAAAAATTGCATTTTTTTTTCTTCCATTAAGTGAAAACATCTTGATGCTCATAAATATGAATTCATGCAATTTTGTTTTACAGAAACCAAAATTTAGCAAATGTTCAGTCTACTTACTTGAAAAAGGCAATTAGAAGGTTCACCATAAGAATATATTGAACAAAGAGGTAGACTGCTTGTAAAAAGGGGGTCAGCCATACTCCAACACTACAAAGTCCCTTGATTTCTGTATTATTTGCGCACACTGCAAAAAAATAGAAAAAACCGTACACATCAGCTCAAAATCCAGTATCAAGCTATATGTGTAATGTATCTACTTGAATGATAATATACAGCAGTTGTATAAGAAATGTAATGTTTGTTGATTTGGGGTATATGTGAAAATCACAAAAATGGTTTAGTCTTCTGGTTGTTTTCATTTTCCTTTCCTTCTCTAATGTCCATTTATTGTTCAGACATCAAAAAAGGTCTCAGTCCCTTATGTAAACCATTCTGTATTGTTCCTGAATAAGCTGTAAAATGTCATAGTGAAGAAGACTCCTTTCCAACCTGTGCTCTACTGACCTACTAAACTTTGCAAAGCTGTAGGGTCTCATTTTGTAGATAGCTGCATCTTGATAAAGGCACAACCATAAACTCAACTGCCAATTGCTTTTAGAACTGTTAGATGCCATCTACACACCACAGTTTGAATATGACCATAAATAAGTCTACTGTAATCGAAGTGCTTCCTCATACAGGTGGAAGTAATGCTGCTGGAGGAAGTGGAATACTGGCCCAGAACAGCCTTTTACAGTAGCATATGATTTGGCTCTAATGATAAATGGTTTTCTAATATCAACAAAGCATACCAACGTTGTACTGATAAGCCATTTACTGCAAAGTAGCTAATGCAGCTTAATTTTTAATTCAATATTTTTCTTTTTAATTATGCAGCATGTGCCTTAGTTTTACATTGCGCTTAGCTGGAGTATCCTGCAAGTGAACACGGTGGGTACAAAATCCTAAGCTGATGCTGCATCTGAAAAAAAAAAGACAGGAGCTCCAGCTAAATGAATAGCAACATGTTCCAATTATACAATTGACATCATTAGATGCTCATACTGTGTCTGGGTTACATAAGAACAGCAGTGCCAAACCACAAATAGCATCTCCTTTTTTATTTAGACAAACAGACTGCAAACCGTGCTACCTTCTTGATAATGCAGTGGTATGGGATCAGTAGCAACAATGAAAAGGCAAAAGAAGTCTCTGCATCCAGAATAAAAATTATAACATTTAAAAATAGTTAAGGAAATGGAAAAAACATTTACTAATTGTTGTGCTCTGTTTACGTACTTCATATGTTTTACCACAGAAATTTATATAATGGTTGTGATTAACACTCATCAATGAATTTAATAGATTAATAAGGGCTGGGCAATTGAAATCAGTCATATTTAGTTTCACAAATGTACCCCAAGTGAAAACGTATTCCACTGTTTCTCCATCAATAAAAATATTCTCTAACTTGCCCATAGTGATGGAGAATGTCAGTGTGCTGCATGAAAGTAAGGCTTTCACAATACTCTGTTCAAGTGATGTTACTACTACTAGTATAATCTTAAAACCAAAGATTTAAAGTAAAAAAAATTTGTTTGCACATAATGATCAAATCACTAATCAGATGAAAGTCCTCACCATCAATTTCATAAGCATACACTTCACCATATATCATCCAGTAAGGCTGAAACACAATGTCTTTTGCCAGGGTCCATGATGGCTCTTCATCTGGATAGAGAATAGCCTTCCTTGGAACTCCAAAGCTCAGCAAGACAACGGCCATGATCACCACAATGTAAAACATATTGGCTACCTAAATTAGAAAAATATACAGAATATTTAACTGAAAGGCAGTTCAAGAAAAGTATGTCATAAGCCATGTCATAATCACTAAAGAAACTACACACACATCAAAAGGGCATTAAGCTGTTTAGTTTGAATGAGGTTCAGGAATTATGTTTTTGGTTATGTGGAACACTTAATATTGTATGTATGAGTGTTATACAAAAAAAATAACACCAGTGGCATAGTGCCTTTAGATTGTAGCAGTATAAGACCATTGCTCAGCTGGATGCAAAATACTGGCCTTCATTCTTTTGTATTCTAAAACATAGTTTTATGTAGCAACTTTCATAAAAAAAATACTGGACAGGATTGGAAAACAAAAAGATACCATCTATGATTACTAAGTGCTTTCTTTTGAAAACAAAGCGGAGGATACTGCTCATTTTAATTGGTCAGGTAGTGTGCTTTTAGAATAGCCAAATGTTGCTGTCTTGCATCACTTCAGCCTTGGATTTGTTCCTTCACATAGAAACATGACAGCATATCTTGTGTGTCAAAGTATACAGGAGTGCTTGCCTCACTCATATACAGGAAGATTTAAGACTCAAGAGAGATCGCTTAAAAAAAAAAAAAGACAATCATTTATAAACTGAGCATAGGCAATAGTGACGATAACAGGCTATGAATTACAGGGTGGAGTAAAAGGCACACTGATGGTACACAATCACACCAAGCCAATTCAGTATCTACTTTGTTTACAGGTAATGCAGTATTACAGTATGTATAACAATCGGCTAGATTATTTATAATCCGCTTTTAAATGGTGAGAGAATTATTTAATTGTGGCTACAGCAGATTAGTTTAAGTAAATCTCATTCTATACCAGTTTTATTTAATGTCCCACTCACTGACCCTTTTTTGTATCTCTAAATATATTTTAAATGTATGATAATAAAGTGCATATGTACATCCTAGTGTGTTTGACTTTTAAGCTGTGGGTTTGGGTGAGGATGTGAATGTCTGCCGTTTGTGAAACTACAGTCATGCCCTCTGAAATACAGTTACAGGTTCTTAATTATTGATCAGTAGTTTCCTCCATTGCACCGATTTATTTCCATTTATGCCATAGTAGAAATTTTAATCCAAATGACAATAACTTGCTATGGCTTTAAACATATACTCCTTAGATCTTTAGGTGCTACCTGTCATTTATTCAATAGTTTCTTTTTCTAAACATATGCTGTTTGAAATTTCTTGTTTTGGCCGAAACAAACAGAATCAAAAATACTTCACTTCTGATTGGCAATTCGAATAAAACATATCAGTTCTGGCACATCACAAAAGTCTAATTGTTTTGAAATATAATTCACAATAAAAGGTGACTAAGATGGACAAAATCAACTGAGCAAATGACAAGCAGTGCTTCAAGTATTTTGCCAGACTCCAGTAAGACATCAGGCCTGGCATGTAGTATAAATCATCATGCATCAGTGAAGCCCCATCTAATGGTTTTTTCTTACCAACATCTCAGTAAAATGATATTGATCTTTTACAATGGATGAGCAAGAAAGGAAGAAAAAAAAAATTGTACAATTTCTTTACACTAGACAATGCCATGAACTGAGCCATTCCAGTCGGGCACTTTGATAGCAGTGTGCTATAAATTTAATTCAGAACTGTCTTCCAGTATGTTAAATAATAAAGTATCTCCACAAAATCTGCTGCTCAGCTGAATCATCGTTAGTATGAGTGTATATCTACTTACCTGCCTAAAGAACAATTTAAAACAATATTTTAAGTTAAAAGTGTACTGTACATCACCTTTAAATAATAAAGATTAAATTATTTTTAATATTCACTTAAACAGTGACTGGTACTTGCCATTTTTCCAATCATCATTACGTAAGGTCCGGCCTGTTGATTCACTGCTAGGAAATCCAGAAGTCTCACATACCAAAATATAATATTCAGACAATACATTATTCTTCCAGCAATGAGGACACTGTCACTTCCAAGTCTTAGTGCAAAGCCAATGAAAAATGTGACAATTGCAATGGTGTCAGTAATGTTAAAATAATCACCGAACCACACTTTAATCTTTTGATTTATCTTTCCAGCTTCAGACATAAAGATCTAAAAAGAAAAAGAGAAACTCCTCATTAGTGCCAAGTACTAAAAGTATACTCTAACTTGTTATACAAATGGTATCTTGACAGGGCAAAGAAAATTAACTGAAATAACCAAAAAAGAAATTCCTTGCAGCACGGATGAACCTCAGACAAATCACAAGAAATTTGGATCAAAAGTGTCAACTTAATTTTTTTGTGGTATGGTGTTCTTCAGTACTAGCTTGCACTGTTTGTAAACCTCTGTTGGTTGTGGATGAAATTAATATAAATGAGGGAGAATGGTGGAATGTGTGATGTGATATTCATCCAAGTTGGAGGAAACATCTTTACAAGTCAGTGAACTTTGCTTGTTATGAACCATGCATCACCTGCACATTCTGGTGGGGTTTATCAGTTATAAATACAGACACACATTTCCCATGTTCTAGTGGCTCACAAGCATAAATCTAGGATCATGACACAGAATCTCCAACTGGAACTTTGATAAAGAGTGCTCAGACTATACCCATTTTATGAGCAATTGTGCAGTTATTGTTTCTTCCATTATCAGTTGTTCCAGTCAATAGCACTTTTTGTGTTGCTTTGAATTAAGGAAATGGTATTAGATACTGGGGCACCAGACTTGCTTGGCATCTCACAGTCAAATATCTGTCCTGCTGTCTATACCACTAAGATCAATGTACAGTATATGCAAGTGCTAGCTTATATCTGGTGTTTTTGTCATCAAACAAGAAGCGTCAAGTGTAACAAAAGAGCAATACAAGTGTTTTGGGGAGATGTAAAAATATAAAGATTTCTGTCATATCCACAGTATTAACTGTGAATCCATTGTGCCATATCAGGCATCATTTTGCATAGTGTCATCCCATCACCTGTCCCAAATCCTCCTGATTGGTCTGCATGCCTTGCGTGTGGTGTTCTGAAATGATGCTCAATCATCAGCTGAGAATAATGAGTTGCCAGTTTCTTATTGTAATAGAAAACACTGTGATGCTGCTGCTGCTGCTGCCACCTCATATCTCCAAGAGAGTAGGTTCAAATCTTAGCCTAGCCACTGTATGTGTAAGAGCAAGCATTATAGGACAATCCTGCTGTGCTATAACAGGAGCTAAGAGGGTCTGATGAATAATTTGATTATAATAATAATAATAATAAAAACCCACTTGACTATTGTTTCTAAAAATATATTCTGCCTCCCCATCACCAGAGAATACTACACACCCGAGTGCATGAGACATTGCTGTGCTTGTTTGCGTAAACTGGAGCTTTCAACTTGCAACTCGGCTGAAAAATGTAAGCATGCAACAGAGCTTACCATTATTATAGTTCTTTTGTAAATGTGCTAGTTAATCCTTGCCTAATTAGGAAACATAAGCATCTCTTTGAGGCTACGGGGTATGGTAGATTCAGACAGAAAAACAGAACCACCAGACTGACACTGAAGAGTACTGCTGCATTTGTGCAACCATGCAAGGTTTGATGTTCTTTTAAAATGATTTTAATTGTTAGGCAGATTCATGTTCTCTATAGTATAATTAGACTTCTGTTCAGTAACCCTAACCCAGAAGGAAGCATGATACTTCATTATATGCAACTATATATTTAATGTGCCAAAAGCAGCTGTTAGTGGTGAGAAAGCCTTGCATATTTACTCATGCTGACAGTGCTCCTTATGCGCTAGTTTATTCTAATGCATAAAATGTTTTTTGAAAACCCATAGACATGTTGGTTATAGGAAAATACTTCCCACCAGGTCTTATAATGCCTTCATTCCCCTGTACACTTAAGTAGTGTCAACATCTCCCAAATATCTGCAAGCAGTTGTGTATTTTGGAAAGGCAGCCTTTGAATTAATCAGTTAAAATACCCTTTAATATCTCCATGGGGGAATTATGTGGTTCAGTGCTAATGATCGTGGTCCTTTTTGTCTCCTTTAACTTTCATATGCTATTAAGTTATTAACCTCTTATTTGAGATTGTTTTATTGGACAGTTACAAAAATGATCTTGCATGTTCAGAAGTTATACTTGTTGGTCTCATCTACCTGAACACAATATTGATAGCTTATAAACCCATCAAAAGTTTTAGGGACCAGGGCAAGCAGTAAAAAATAATTAGGTGGCAAGTCACTGGTGCAAGAAGAGGCCAGGATAAACTGGCAGCCTTGATACCCATTGCATAAATGGTATACTTGCAAAACCTTTGCTGTTTCTCACTCAAAAAAACAGCATGTTTTTATTTTATCATAAATTTCCCTGCGCCAGGTAAGCAGAACCACGAATCTTTCTTTTTAACTTTGAGTGGGTTTTCTAGTGCCAGATGAGCTGATACTACCAGAAGTACATTCAGGACTATAAGCCACTGATTTGCAGTCCTTTGTGGCTCTGCTCACGACCAATCGCGCACACAAACACCTTTAGGAGAAGCAACATTTACACTGATTATAAGGTTCAACCCAAGCTAGCAAAAACGGAGTTGAAAGCAAATATTTATTCATATTTCACCATATGGCAAAATATTAAAATTTCTAAGATGTAGAGCAACAACCATTAATGTAAACAATTTGTACTACAAATATTATAAAGGTATTTTGTCGTAAATAAAATTATAAAACAAATTGCATGTCCAATTGACAAATCTGAAGGGAACTTAAGCAATAAAAGTAATAATTAATAGGGCAGTTAACATATTACATGATTGGATTGACTTTATATCAGAATTGAAAAACAAGCCTCTTCTTAATAAGCATCAGGTGTTAGCTTTAGTTTTAGAAAGCAAACTTCTTATTAAATTAGGATCTTCTACAAATGTTGAAAACACGAAGAAAACAAAGTTTTGAAATTGTACAAAAATAAATGTAATAATAATAATACATTTTATTTAGATAACACCTTTCCTATGCTCAAGGCGCTTCACAGAGTCTTAGAGAAAACAGCAGGGTATATGTAACATTGATTACTTTGTGATTACGTGAAAAGGTGATCAAGATACAGAAATAAAATGAAGGACAGCATGCAAAACATCTAAGCATTATTTCAGTGTTTGTTTTATAAATCTGCCATCCTAAAGGAAGTAACATTCACAAACCCACTTAGACCAATTTAAGTCTGCATCACACCAAATCCTATTTCAGCAGCACCGGACATAAGGCAGCAAAAGCTCCTGGACAAGGTACCAAAATCTGCATCATTCTATGGATAGTGGACTCGCATTCTGAACAGTTATTCTACATTCAACACATTAGCTTACCTCTCTTATTTTCTCAACAGCAGATGTAAAAATATAACAGATGACAATCCATTCTT
This sequence comes from Polypterus senegalus, assembly GCF_016835505.1. NCBI lineage: Eukaryota > Metazoa > Chordata > Cladistia > Polypteriformes > Polypteridae > Polypterus > Polypterus senegalus. The sequence continues at coordinate 89,265,635 of NC_053165.1, forward strand.
GAGGTGAAGGCATTTCTGGCATTTTTACCAGAACAGTGTAAGTGTACAGCATCAAAAATCCCAAGTAAGCTAGCTGAAAAGATGGAATTAGTTTTATTTAAATACCAAATATTTATAATAAAAAACAAAAATAGCTCTGAAAGAAAAAGATTCAATAACAACCATGCCAAATTTAAGTATTATATAAATGATGGATTAACAGAATACTAACAGCATGCATAGTATAATTTGTTCGTGATGAACACTACATGTGCTTTGACAGTCTTATAGTAACATTATTAGTACTATTTAAAATCTTGAAATTAAAGTGCATTTTATTTCAAGTGTACTGGTATATTACCAAAGCAAATTTAAAAAGTAAAAAAAAAAAAACATACCGTGTTAAACCAGAACTTCACAATTGGGGCATGGTAAAATGCATAGAACTTTCTGGTAACTGGTATTCTTCTTGGTCTATGAAATTCTGCTTCATTTTTCATTTCAATGTTGTCACTGGGTCTGACTTCCTTGAACACATCCTAAATGTACGAGTAAACAGAACTTTACTACTTTGAGGGAGAAAACTGCAAGTCATTTCCAAAACATTTTCAGTTCAATGTGTTCCTTAATGTCGACTTCTGCATTGATTATATAGCAAATTATATATTTGAAGCACACATTATGACAAACAAAATATATCTACTTGGTGACAAATGTTTATATATCTGTGACATAATTTAGGTAATGCTGTAATTTATAAAGAATATATCTTTTATTCGATATTTAAACAAAAACTCAAAATTTGGATTGCACTGGGAGTAATTATATATCACAAACATGAATATTCAAAGATATTCAAAGACTTTCAGCAACCCGGTATATTTTCTGCAAATCATTCATCTTTAACAGAGTGCTTCTCCTGAAAGTATTTGTTAATTTTACCTACCCCACATTTGTAGTGATGGCCCAGAAAAACTCTTAATCTCATGTTTTCATGGGGAACAGAGATGACAAACGTATGCCTACGAAGAACATCAATGCAGCATAACAGCAGCAATCACTATGGGAAGGAATCCTGGTCATAAATGAAGGGAGAGGCTGCCATTCAAGTGTGTTTCTCACTTTTGTAGGAGAGATTTTCCCCAAATTTTTATTAAACAATATTTGAACCAAAATACATGTCCTCAAGTGAGCATGTGACTAGAAACCTGACAGTTGGATTATGAAAAATGAGTGATTTATTTCCATGGATATTTTGATATGGTTTGTTACTGTTCAGTTAGTGTCACCATTGTACCAAGTGGATCAGGAATTTTGCAATCTCCATTCTCCATGGAAACATGAAACAAATAGTTCTCCTGCAACCAATAAAGGGGGGCGAGTTACAGAAAAATTATACTTTTTGGATGGTGTATTACTTTAACTGAAGTGAACTGTGAAGAATGCTATGATGTATACTAAACAGGGCAAATATTAAAGGGCTGCTAAAGAACACTGGTAACCAAGTGATTAAATATATATTTAAGTATAGGACAAAAATGTTTTAGTTAAATGTGTTATAATTTATAAAGCTGCAAGAACAGTTTTCTTAATAATGGTAACTTTTTCTCCAACATATAATTATCAGCTGACCAGTCATGTTTTTATTACAAGTTGTTGTATAATTTTACTTCACTTCCCACACTACCAGAATGCCAAAAAAAAGGAAAAATGCAAGCAAAAATGTACATGATATTCAAACTAATTTTGTTAGCAGGCTTTTTGTTTAAATTCCCATCAAAGGTTCAATGATATTAATATTTTCTATTGTTAAAATCAAAATCTAGTCTCCGTTTAAGAAAACTTTTCCTTGTTTGCCCCAGTTTCCTTTAGTGACTTGGAATATCAACTAGTCTGTCTGCACCAGTGACAGTGTGTGTAGCAAAGTGTGAATGTGCTCTGCAGTGGATTGGTATCCCATTCAATGAGAACCCGTGTCTTGACTGCCTCTGGACCTCTGAAGAGGCAATAAAAAGAAACAATGGTAGATGAACAGACTATCAGGTGTAATTTATAGAAATCACTAAAAAGGAGACAGATTAGCAAAAATATTTCACAAATGCAGAAGATGACTCTTGAATAGCACAGTTAAACCTCGCAAAGAAATATCGAACTGTTATGGAAGGAAACCAAAAGATTTATATGGCTGAGCTTGTTAAAGCTACTCTATAACACTAGCTGCTATTAGCATGGCATACATGTTTGATCTAAATGTTTTACATAATATGGAACCATCTAAACCTAAAGGTAAAGTATGCTTATGGCATTAAATATACATTTTTGTTTTGTTTTTACTACCATTAGCTGTTACAAAGCAAAAAAAAAAAAAAATCTACATGTAAATATGTTAAAGAGCTGGGGCTGTGCTGGTATACGCTTTTCAGTATAGCTTTTTGTTACATACAAGAAATACATGATACCAAAAATGCATCTTTGCATTAAAAAAGGCTAACATTGCCACAAAGGAGTTGGGGTGGGGAGTAGGGGTAGTTTGCTCCTGGGGGTTTCCTTTCCAACCATTCTAAGTAAACCTTGCATTTTTCTGCCATTTTCCACATTTATTGTGTGATCCTAGACATGGTCCACCCGGCTAGCTTTTGTTTTTGTAGAAATTTACTGGAGTGAATAGGTTTACCAATTCTAGCTTAACATAGTGTTTTTGTTTACTTTGGAACATTTTCGTTATTTAAGATTACTTCTCCATGGTCAGACGAGCAAAGGCCACTGAATTACAGCAGCTGCTCCTTTACAGCACTGATTTGTACTTTTGTCAATTCTTTACAATCTGGGGAAACAAAATTAGGGATTACTTGATTAAATGTTAACCTACTCCCTTATTGTAGTTAAAAAGATGCTGTTTGATGGGAATTGTATTTTTTATCATACATTTACATGGAACAGAGTCTTATTTTCTATTTCACCTGTGACATAAGAAAGGCTAATGATTAAGACCAAGTACATATAAATTCAACGTGCAGATATTCAATATATTTTAAACTTCTATAAATGATGTAGATAAAACTTTTACTAACAACCAGTTTAACTTTGTAGATGAGACTACACCAGGAGGAATGGTAGACACCCTAATATGGACTTGGAAAAAAGCAGATGTGTTAGGTGTAGAGTATTTTAATAAATTAAACATAAAACTAAACTAAACAATTTGGGTGTAATTACACTATGGTGGCAGAGATGGGAGCTACAAAAGCAATCAAGAAGATTAACTAGATGTGTATGTGGCAGGATTTTTAAGTATAAAAGTTGCTCACAAAAATTATATTGCAATTTTTTGTTTTATAATGTTATAAATTGAGATGAAATGATGTAATATACTACATTGTATTACTCCTGTTTTGAAGTTAAATTTGAAATCCCACCCGTATTAACAAAGACATGTCAGTTACAATGCTAAAATAAATTGTCACAATTCGTTTCACCTAAATCTTTAACTCCACAAAAAGACTTCAAATATGTAACCAGACTCCACGGTCAGCATGAGACTAATCACTTGGCTCACGACACACGCAGGTACATTGTCTAAATTTAGCCCAGAAGTAACCCTCGTGACGTAAGCCCTTTTCTTTTGTAGTAGGTTTTGTAAGCCTGTCATTGATATTATAAATTTAAAAACACTGAACATAACAAAAGTACATAAACATATTGCTATGAGGCTGCTAGTTGGTTATGTCCACAGCTTTTTAAACATTTCATGAAATGCAAAATGCATTAACCAATGGAGGGGCCGGGGGCACATATCTTGTGATGCATTTTCCTTTTAAATACAGTATATTTGTTCACACAGTTATACCGCAGTTCATACAGAGATAAACATTTGGTCAATCAAGATAGGAGGGAAAAAGTGTCTACCAGTAAAAACTGAAAATATAATCCTTAATTAATACAGAAGAGCACTTAAAACAAGGAATCTAATGGAACAAAAACCTACACCTACAGTAGTCGCTACCAGACCAAACTTAAGGACCAGTGGAGTAATGCAAAGGAAATATTTTTATGGTAAATTTTTTACTGAGTGATAGCCTATGTGCTTATGTTATACTAAAATAAAAAAAAAAACAGTTGGTGGTGTTTCGGCCAGTTATATCTGGAGTCCACACATCTCTATTTAGCTGGATCCATGAGGGAGATGAACAGTACTACTGGAGTTTAGTTTAATTAATCAAGACACAGACAATGGTCCATCTACCAAATCTAATTTGCCGAATACTGAAATTCGAAAAAGTGTCTAACACAATCTCTAGCACTGCCTTAAGCTATTTTACACTTATTAAAAGAAGGAAAGTTGCAAGATTTTTAGAATCTCAATATTTCAAGAATTTTCTGAATAAATGGCTAGATGTCTAAGGAATAAATATTTTTTTGTTAAATATGCATGTATTTTAATGCAAGTAACACTTCTAGATTTACTCTAATTTGTCCATTTTATTCTTTAATCAAAGATGTGCTGTGTTTCTTCACATTGACCACATACTGAATACACAAAGTAGTACACAGGGACAAAAAAGCAGCATATAAGGTATGCAGAACTGAATGTGTCCTCTGTGGAAAACCTGTTTGTTATGCTTGTCATTCTATCTTATATTGCTGTTTAATAGAGTGATTTATATATAAAAAATGACATTCACAATAAATTCAGTGTCTAAACAAAATAAATAAAGCATGTTGTTTTAGCCCCACACTTGTAGTGGCCCCACATTTTAACATTCCACAATTTTCAGCACAGGTATATCAGAAAAGCCATACTGTCACAGCCCCAGTTAGAGTTAGTTGAAGGCATATTTTAAATGAGGTTATTGATATGTTCTAACACTTATTCTCACAAAGGATAAATGTCAGTAATATTCAGTCCCCACATTTCTGCTACCCACCACCATTCGTGAGGACCAAGGGCTCGTACTCTTCCTGTGAGCTCAGCTGTCAGGCAGTCGATTCTTTTCATTTCAGACCTAAGAAGCAGATGTTGTCAGGCCACTGAACCACAGTCGACTTAGGTTCCTTCTGGCCTTACTGAGCACCTGCCAGTGTAGGCCGCTCGTAGCCAACTGGTTAATGGATTTTTCACTCCCTAAACTTCTGGAATGCCAAGGCCAATGTACTGCCCCCTGCAAGTGTGAAGCCAAGATCGCCAACCCAACATGATTAGGATGCGCACATCTGTGAGTTCTTGAGCATATACAGTAATTCACCCTGTAAACCATACAGCAGTTCCTTTACTAAGTGAATCACCGTGGACATAACATATAGCTTTAAAAAAAAAAAAAAAAAACAAAGTCACCACAGAATTAAGATTAATTACTAGTTCTTTAATATTATGTGCATTATTAAATGTATTTGCTAATTTCACAGGAACCATTTTTTTTCTGGTGAAATTTTATTCAGAATTATGTTGTAAATACATGTACTAAACAAACATTTTAATATAAAGTCAAAGGTAATGACCAAGACTTAATGAATTGGCAAAATATTAGTTATTTCCCAGCTACTGCAATCTGCTGCCATTTTAGCATTTATAGTGACAAAAAAAAAGCAATGAAACACTTGAAATAATGCACTTCAAATATACAGATTAAAAAAAGATCAATGCACTTCTTTGAAAAATTAAAACAGGTCCAGGAAACACAAGTCTGAGTCCTACTAATTAAATGACTTTAAAAATCATACCATTTGAATTTCATCAGGGGGACTCTGAAGATTGTGTTCACTGTCTTCCATGGTCATTTGGTGAGCATCTTGTGACTGAGGAATGTGTGACATTTCTGCCTTTGTTTTGTATTCCAGCATCAGAATGGCAGGTGGGACTAAAATACTCAGAATCACCTACAATTAAACAAAACAAAAATATCTTTATTTACTGTCCTAAAAATACAGCTTAACAATGCACTGGCCCAATTGCTGCACATGTGTAATTGAGAGTTCTTGCATAATAAAGTAGTATCTACAAAAATAGCGTACTTTGAAATAAGACATGTCAAAAAAGAAAGCAAAGATGTTTGAACGCCAAGTAAGTCTAATCAAGTTCCACAGTGACAGGAATTCACTTCATTTTAGCAAATCAATATTATTAAGTTGAAAACATATCAGCTCTGGGTTTCTGAGGGAGAAGTTCACTGAGTATATGTTAGCCAACGCTATAAATACAAGCATATACAGTGGTGTGAAAAACTATTTGCCCCCTTCCTGATTTCTTATTCTTTTGCATGTTTGTCACACAAAATGTTTCTGATCATCAAACACATTTAACCATTAGTCAAATATAACACAAGTAAACACAAAATGCAGTTTTTAAATGATAGTTTTAATAATTTAGGGAGAAAAAAAATCCAAACCTACATGGCCCTGTGTGAAAAGTAATTGCCCCCTTGTTAAAAATAACCTAACTGTGGTGTATCACACCTGAGTTCAATTCCCGTAGCCACCCCCAGGCCTGATTACTGCCACACCTGTTTCAATCAAGAAATCACTTAAATAGGAGCTGCCTGACACAGAGAAGTAGACCAAAAGCACCTCAAAAGCTAGACATCATGCCAAGATCCAAAGAAATTCAGGAACAAATGAGAACAGAAGTAATTGAGATCTATCAGTCTGGTAAAGGTTATAAAGCCATTTCTAAAGCTTTGGGACTCCAGCGAACCACAGTGAGAGCCATTATCCACAAATGGCAAAAACATGTAACAGTGGTGAACCTTCCCAGGAGTGGCCGGCCGACCAAAATTACCCCAAGAGCGCAGAGACGACTCATCCGAGAGGTCACAAAAGACCCCAGGACAATGTCTAAAGAACTGTTGCCTCAATTAAGGTCAGTGTTCACGACTCCACCATAAGAAAGAGACTGGGCAAAAACGGCCTGCATGGCAGATTTCCAAGACGCAAACCACTGTTAAGCAAAAAGAACATTAGGGCTCGTCTCAGTTTTGCTAAGAAACATCTCAATGATTGCCAAGACTTTTGGGAAAATACCTTGTGGACTGATGAGAAAAAAGTTGAACTTTTTGGAAGGCAAATGTCTTGTTACATCTGGCGTAAAAGGAACACAGCATTTCAGAAAAAGAACATCATACCAACAGTAAAATATGGTGGTGGTAGTGTGATGGTCTGGGGTTGTTTTGCTGCTTCAGGACCTGGAAGGCTTGCTGTGATAGATGGAACCATGAATTCTACTGTCTACAAAAAAATCCTGAAGGAGAATGTCCGGCCATCTGTTTGTCAACTCAAGCTGAAGCGATCTTGGGTGCTGCAACAGGACAATGACCCAAAACACACCAGCAAATCCACCTCTGAATGGCTGAAGAAAAACAAAATGAAGACTTTGGAGTGGCCTAGTCAAAGTCCTGACCTGAATCCAATTGAGATGCTATGGCATGACCTTAAAAAGGCGGTTCATGCTAGAAAACCCTCAAATAAAGCTGAATTACAACAATTCTGCGAAGATGAGTGGGCCAAAATTCCTCCAGAGCACTGTAACAGACTCATTGCAAGTTATTGCAAATGCTTGATTGCAGTTATTGCTGCTAAGGGTGGCCCAATGAGTTATTAGGTTCAGGGGGCAATTACTTTTTCACACAGGGCCATGTAGGTTTGGATTTTTTTTCTCCGTAAATAATAAAAACCATCATTTAAAAACTGCATTTTGTGTTTACTTGTGTTATATTTGACTAATAGTTAAATGTGTTTGATGATCAGAAACATTTTGTGTGACAAACATGCAAAAGAATAAGAAATCAGGAAGGGGGCAAATAGTTTTTCACACCACTGTACTTCCAGCAGCGTTAGCAAAGCTTCTAGAGAGCATTCATTTCAAATCTACAGTTCTCACCCAACTAAAAATGAAATTTACTTAAAGGCAAAAAGATTGGATACTATGAACACTTACAGCAACTGTGGTTTGATAGAACTCTGTTTTTTATAGGTACAAAATACAAATCCATACTTACTTCAGTTTACTTTTTTCCACAACCATATGTAGAATCTAGTCTGTACCTGTAGTTAATCTTATACTATTTGCATAAACTGTAAAAAATATGAACAGGTTTGCTTGTAGAAAAACAAAGCATTATTTTTCTCCTGTGAGTACCTAAACATATATTTAATATAGGCAGACAATGTTTGACAGAATAACAGCCATAATGTTGTCTAATGGCAAGCCTAATGCTTTTAATGTTATTTTAGTATCTGCAGTCCAACAAAGTCTTGCATTACATTGGGAAATGCTCCTCTGTGTCATTTAAAAAGCCATAAAAAAAAGTGTGTACACAGAATTGCTAATACCTTATACCAAGAATTCTTCCGCATGTTTAAACGCCCCATCCACATGTCTGATAACAGCATCTGTGTGCAAGTATGTGCCACAAACGGCCGTAATCTTGATGAAACTGCAAGTTTAAGGCATGTTGAATTACTCCAGTTTTTCAGTTCATAGGTCAGAAGTTTCATGGCCATGGTTTCATCCTGTCTGAAAGACTGCTCTAGCAAATCTACTGCAAGGGTTCCAAACTCGCTATATTTATATAAAAAAAAAAAAAAAGTTATAAAGTAGTTCAGTCCAAGCAGATGATAAATATATTACTTAAGGATAAAAACTCTAGTAACACCTTCAATTTTAAATCTTGGATTTCTCAAACCTTGACCGTGTATAACAGGAGATTTTTTTGCAAAATGTTTAAATCAGATGTTGCAGTTTTGCTTTTGAATTGCTAGGGGCCACAGTGTGGTCATTCTCTAAGCTATGGACTTCAAATTCACAGTCATAATCTGTTTTTAAATCTGGATATAATAATTATACAAACAACGACAGCAAAAATACTGTTGAATTTTTGTGCAGATATCCTTTGGTGAACTGTTGCCTTGGCCAGTTTTCTAAACATGCAATGGAGAAAAGGTAGCTTACAGGTGATATAGGTCTCAGGTGGCAATGTAGCATGCTTTGCAGCCATAAAAATCTCAAACCATGGCACTGCAGTCAATAGAGAACTGCATAATGGCTTAACACTACTTCCTCATTTGCTTAATGATTATCAGTACTTCACTAGTTAATAAGTTAATTGGGAGGAACTACCTATTCATAGATTTTGTATTTATGACAATGACCTCATAAACCTATTAAGTTTTCTGTTATGAGGGAGTATAGTTGTGCATATTAGTGGGATCTTTAAAGGTCTGACATGCTGCTTTACACCTTGTGCCCAAAGATCATAGATGAGTGACAGATGGGCCACAATATAAAGTTGGGACAAGTTTGAAAAAAAACTTTTCCCAGTTGGAAATTTGACATGAACACCCAGCAAAGCAGGTGCTTTCCCAATACTATGCATTTCCCTTCAGTATATCAAAATCTGAATATCTGCAACACGATAATAAAGCTGGGCAATGCTGTGAAACCCCACTTAATTTTTTTAACCCCCTGTCTTTAAATACTTTTTGCCTTCCACATTAAAATACTTAGAATGCAAAAAAACATTACATTAGTTACAAGCAAAGAGCACCGTTTCTCTGAACATTACTTACTTTGAATACTCTTTGAGTTCTTCAGATGTATCATCAACAACATCACTTTGTTTTGCTTCATATGCCATAGATCGATAAAGCTTGCTTGCTACTAAGGCTTTTGCCATGGACTCTTCACCATGCTGCCAGAAAAAAAGTGCCATTTTTTGCCTCTTCATTAGTACAGCCCAAACGAGAAGTTCATTGAAAGGATATGGGAAACGCCTGGTTTCAGGATCATCAATATCAACTATTTCTTCTTTGCTTTTCTTCTTCTTTGACTGATCAACTGAAGTTTCAAGCTAGAGTTGGTGCAAATTAAGAAAGAAAAAAAAAATAATTTATGGAGGTTAATAGACTGGGCCATTTTTATTTGGTCATGTCAGGCCAACATAAAATGTACCTTTAATCATACAAAAATGTTAATACAAATTTAAAATAACACAACATTGTCTATACCGATTTGGAGACTAGCTGTAATAATAAACCAAGACACAACAGATTTGGGGAATGCTGGTTTGATGCTGTCTACTTGCTTCAGGTCAAGCATTTTCTCAAAGATCTGTTTGTCATTATATATCTGTAAAGCCAAAAAAAAAAAAAAAAAACACAACAATTTGACCCCAGCACCCATGCCTAGCACCTACACAGTCCTGAGCACTGGAAATACTGCTTGTCTGTTTAAGGAACAAATGCAATCCTTAAGAATTTTGTTAAGGAAAACAAGTCCAGTAAATGCACACCATTCATCCTTTGGATAATTTAAAAGCTGAATGTTTTCAAAGTTATTTTTATCTCTGCATAAAAAGTACCTTTGGTTTATAGGGTTGGGCAGTCTTTATGAAGTGATTATGTCTGGTCTTCTCTTTTTTATCTGCTCTGATATTGAAAGATTCATGATTCTTGCGCAGTTGAGGTACACTACTTGAGGAGGAGTGACGTCCAGAACGCTGCAGAAAAAGGTATCAAGGTCAGGTTTTGACAAAATTGCATTTATCAAAACTTAAAGAACAAAGTAATCTAAAATTGTATGACAAGAAACAGAAAAAGGACAGTTCAAAACAAGGAATGAATAGCTGAAGTAGTAGAAATATTAGGGAAACCAGATACCATATAGGACTTTAAAGACGAAGCCAGTCAATGACATTAGGTCAATGTATGGGGAGGTACATTACCCACTGGCCATTGTTGCCTACTGCACCTTGGTTAGTCCCTTCATACAAGCACTAGGATTGTCAAGAGGATGCCACATCTCAATGATATTTTGCCCCTTTAATCCTGAACCTTCTTCTAGTGGTTGGTCAGCGACAGAAACATCTTCCTACCATGCCCTGCAACTGGCCTCAGCATACATTGTTTCCCAGATATAATCCTTACTCTGTGTTCCCCCACAAGAGACTTTCTAGGCCTGCTTATGGAAGGTTACTGCTGCTCTTACAAACTTGCTGTTTCCCAGCTTTTATCCATCCCCCTTAGGTACAGTCAGAAACCTGGTTGTTCTGCAGCATCTACTAATTTCTTCATTGTCATCTTTACCTTTGCTCACATCATTTCAACAACAATTTGTGCCCCTTGCTAACACAAACTTGTAAGATTATCATCCATGAGTTTGTTGTACTACATAAAGGGAACACATTATGAAAAAAACATACAGAAATACTAAGTTTGGGCAATACTCTAACAGAACATTCCACATACTTGTAGTGAACTTTTCATTTCAAGGGTTAGATACCGAACCACAATAGGACCATAGCCACCTGCTCTTAACACTCACAGACTCAGTTTGTAGGAACAGAAATAACTAGCAGCCTCCAAAGTGATGTCTCCTAGATATTAATAGGCGATTATTATTTCAAAGTTTGAGAATTTTGCATTCCTTTGTTTGTGAAAGAGTTAAGAGTTGGTATTGCCAAAGGGAAAAGTGTCCAGAAGCATGCATTTTTTTATTTCTATATAAAAACCTTCCTTTTTATATAGAAAAGCCTCATCTTGAAAATTGTATTTTTCTTTAAACTTTAATTCTAAATAAACAAAAGTATGCACCTGTCACTGATGTACAGTATCTACACCATTTTTATTTACCTATATACCACTTTGTTTCCTTTTTCTACACCAGCTTACACACTTGGTCTATATGCTCTCATATAATGCCATTTTTATTCAGGTTTTGAAACATTTAGCACTGAATAAATGTTTATAGTGATATAGTGAAAGAGACTTAAAACTGTATGACTGTTTATTAAATGAATTTTTAAAATTGCATTTTTCATTTGGTTCAAGTTAATATCATTATAGAGGTTTTAGTATGTACAGCAGCAGCAGATGCCTAAGCAGGCCCATTTTGAACACTGCAACATCTTTCATCACAACATTACATAAGGAAATGAGACTTACTCAGTCTTATAGTAAATATGTTCTACAATATATGTAGCATGTAAAAACACCTGTGCTTATTCACCAAGATAGATTAAGATCTTAGATTAATTCAATAAACTACCCTAACAGAACATGTAGGTTTTAACATTTAAAATCTGTTCACATGTTGACAAATCTGTTAAAAAAAAAAAAACAGCATGTAAAATACAAATTTTGATTTTCCTGGCAAAAGAATCATTGTGTCGGGCTGTGACAAAGTAAGTACTGTGAACATCTGGGTCATGGAAAGTGATGCCTACTTAAAATATTAAACATTTATTTCAGTTGTTTAGGAAACTATATATATGTAGATTAGGTTTATTTCTTGTTCAGTTCTTATTTTCTTGCACAATTCAAATATTTTGGAATTATTTCAGATAATGAAAACCTCTCTTTAGAAAAATAAAATAAGCATCACAGCAGAACTATCCACTATCAACCTATTAAACTGAGCCAACAGAAGCACCCTACACTGGAATTATTCTGGAAAGTATATCCACATATACATAGATATATGTATAGATAGATATATATATATATATATATATATATATATATATATATATCTCATGATACATACAACTGTGATCATTTTAAATTATATCATGGTGAAAATTTTTGCCCATACCACCCAACCCTTATTTCAATTTAAGAATATTAAAAATACTAGTAGACATACCCGGCTGTTTCCATGGAGATTGTTGTAAACAATTCTAAAACGCTTCCTTGTGTAGTTACACCTGTATGTTCCACCCATTAAGTATTCTATCACAAGGCCTACATCAATTAACGTGACTTTGTAATCTGGAGGAAGGTTTCCCTGAAAGCAAGTACAAATACAAAAAATGAAAAGCAGCACAAAATCACTAATTGTGGAAATAAAGGCTGGAGCATGAAAATACCTGTTTGACATCCCGAACAAGATGTAAAAGGGTTGGATTGGTGGGGCCTTGTTTCTAAATGAAGAAAAAAAAAATGATAAAATGAAGGTAATTTTTGTCAGAAGGCTACGCTAAGGAGTGAAAAAATAAATATGCATCAAGAATAAACTATCATAAAAATGTAACTGATCAAATTCCTGAAGTCATTCTAAATATAATGTATTAAGTATGTACAAATATAATTGTACCAAAAAAAAACCTTTAGCAAACTGAACTACATACTCAAAGCATAACTAAAACCAAATAACTAAAAAGCTTCCCATTCAGAAGACATCTATAAGCAAGTTTTTGATTATGTGATTATCTATTAAATATCACTTTGAAAACAACAATCAACTGAAAAAAAAAACAAAACAGATGCACTGTAGTTTAGACTTGTTAGGAGGCTGTTACCAAGTTAAAATTAATTATTTGTTTCCTTGTGCTTCACCAAAGGCAATGGCAATTTCTCACAGAGCAGTGTGATTCTGCTTACAGATGTTTAGCTAAATAATCTATATATAGACTGCTTCTTGATACCGTGCTGCTCAATATCTTTTCGCCATAGATTTCTCTGATATGTGCTGCAAAGACAAGAATTCTAGTTTCAGTATTTCATTCATTTTCAGTATTTATTTAAACCATTGCATTTCCTAGTCTGGTAAGAACCAGTATATGACAACCACAGTGATGAGGTTAGTTACACACCCATAGTTACAAAAGTGACCTTCCTTAAAAACATGGCTTGCAACACTCCTAAGCTCATAATGGTGGGAGATTTTAATTGTACATTAAAACCAGTTTCGGATACACATTGTGGTTACAGTTGCAAGAGACTAAACATCAATACCAACACATTTTACGTGTATTTGAGAGATTATTCTTTTATTTCTTCATTATATCAAACCTACTTACTTTTTTATTTTACTAATTTTAATTAAAATCAAATCATACAAAACCAATATTCAACCCCCACCCAAAAAAGAGGAGAGGAAAACTAGCCAACAAAACAAATCTTTGAAGCAGCAAGGAAGGAAGAATATCCTTCAGTCAATGTCCAGGTCTTCACGGCCCATAAATTTGACGCTAAGTAATAAAATTAAAAGTTAGGTAGTGCCAGAGTTGCCCTTTGGATGTGTGAATGTTTAGAATTCCAAATAAATGATTATATTTTTTAATCTAATTTCTTAAAAAGTGATTTGTTAATGTATATGGGATGGTTTTAAATAGAAAAGAAGGTTGAGAAGGATGTTCATCTTAACAGTGTTGATGCTAACTGCTAATGTGAGATGGAGGGCGGACCATCGTCAAATCTTGTTTAATTTTTTCCATGCAGACATCAAAATTCTGTTGAAAAAGAGCTTTATATAAGCTGGTCTACTAAGATAAACGGGAAGGTGTCCGTGTAGTACTGTGTTTGCTAGAGAGCTCACTGGAAAAGCACACTTTTATTGAAATTAATTTTGAGTCCAGATATCTTTTAGAAATCTGCTAATGCTTTTTAGAACTACTGGCATGAGATTTTGTGGGGCAGATATATACAGTACCATTTCATCTACATATAATGATACTTTCTGTTCAAGTCCTTCTCTGGAAATCCCCTTTATCTCTCATGCATTTCAAAATTAAAAGGCAAATGGGTAAATGGCGATTGCAAAAAGCAATGGTGATAGGGGACATCCTTGTTGAGCACCGCATACTAGTTTGATTGGTTTTTAACAATAATGTTAATATGAATGGAGGCTCCTGGACTAGTCCCATTCAACCATGTCAAATGGTTTTTCTGCTTTGAAAGATAGATTTCTGGGGTGTTAGATTTAATGGGTGAAGATATTATATTACACAAACGGAGATTAAAAGCCAAGTGTCTGATTTGGTTTGGTCTTGTGATATTACAGAAGAAAGCACTTTCTCAAACCTTTTAACAAGAGCTTTGGAGAGTATCATTATTCAGAAGTCAGATTGGTCTGTATGACGCACATTGTACAAATGTAGCAAGTCCTAATTATTCTTGGGAAAGATGGAAAATAATGCTTTGTGAAAAGCTTGAGGTAGAATTTTGTCGTCTTTAGCTTCTGTAAACGTTGCTAGTAACAGTGGAGCCAACTTATTTGAATTTTTTTTTTTTTTTTTAAATAAAATTACACTGGGCAGCCATTGGGACACTTTGAAGTCAGTTTATAGCATCTAGTAATTCTGAGAGTGTCAGAGGTTTATCCAGTTCCACAGCACTAAGCGTATCTAGCTGTAATATCTGTAATTAGTCAAAGAACTCATTAGATGGTGTCTTATCTTCTTTAGGCTGAGTAGAATATAAGGACTTCTAGTACTTCTCTAAATGTTTGGGTTATATATTTTTATGGTCTACGATTTTTTTTTTTAATCTCCATCTGTATTGGTAATTGCTGTTACTACAATGCACATTTGTTGAGCTGAAATCTTATTTGGCCTTCTCTCCATGTTCATAATAATGATGTTGTGATTTAAAGATGAGCTGTTCTGTTTCTTTAGTACTCAAGAGGTTAAATTCTGATTAGAAAACCTGTTTTTTCCTATAAAGTGCCTAACTTGGAAACATGGTGGATTCTAGATCTATTTTGGTAATTTCACTGATTAACTCAGATGCCTTCTTGGCTTCGATTTTTGTAAGAAACATATGAAATAGTCTGTTCTCTTAAAAATGCTTAAAGAGTTTCCCAGAGTATTCCTGCAGAGACCTCTAGGGATTCATTTGTCTGCAGAAAATAATAAATTTGCTTGGATATTAATTCTGTACAGTGTTAATCAGCAGTTGATTTGTAAATAGATCTACATCACACCTATTTACAAATCCACTTGAGAATGGTGGCTCAGTTCTTTATGAATGAGCCAATACTGAATCAACTAAGTTTATCTTGTCCAAATTTTTTTAAATAATTTTTCTCGAAAATATCAGAACAATTAAAATGTATTGAAGATGACAAACAATATTTAAAGAGTATTTGCTCTTTGAATACTGAACTACTTGCTGTAGGACTCTGCCCACACTCTGTCTTGCAGGAGTTTACCAAATCTTCATTACAGTGTTTTAAATCTCACTATGTGCAGATATGGTTACTAGCGCTGAAACAATTTATTAAACTACACAAAGCGAAGACCAAATCACCAAGCTTGTTGAGACTTGTAATGGGAGTTCTGTTTCTGAGAAATGGAATCACTATTGCCACAGTACCATCACTAAATTAATATTAACAATAGAGAGAGGCCAACATATTGGACAAGCATTATGGAAATTGTGCTGGAGCTTATAAATACCTTTGTGGTGCAGCTCTGAGTGCATCTAAATATGTAGTCATTAATTTACTATGAAATTGCGAGCTGAAATTGTAAAAGGTAAAACACAGGCCTGGAGTACAGCGGGCATAGCAGAGCTACAGGAGTGTCTTCTCTAAACTGACTGGGATTTCCTGAGTGCAGATATTGGATTGGCTGCTTATACAAAGTTCAACGTTGTACATATCAAGTTTGTGACTCTGTGACCACTGAAAACACTAATAGCAAAGGGTGCCCATATAGTGAGCCATAGATGCTGAAAAGAACAACATGCTCTCTCTCAAAATGAAACAGAAGAAAAGCAGGATTTACAGACAGGCAAGTAAAATGACTCGTAGAAAGGAAAACAAACCAACGAGAACAGAAAACTAAAGGTGCTTTGATAATAACAACCCAAACTAGGTCTGGAAAGATCTGGAAACTGTCACAGGGACCAAACGATCAAAATCTTTTTGGTATTGAAACTAAATGTCTTTTATTCCTGAGTTGACACCAATGATTTGCGTACTGAAAATTAACAAGGCAAGACACTCTGTAAAAAAGCCAGAAATACTTCTGTGATGGAGCAAACTATAAGTAAGGTGAAGAATCTCTTCGCCAGGTCAAAACTAGCTGAGCGGTGGGGCCAGATAGCGTATCATGGAGGCTCCTGAAAATCCTGTTTCAAGCAGCTCTTTCTAGTTTTTTCATTTGCTTTTTAACTGGAGCCAGAGCTATGGCAACAGTCAATCATTACCCCAGGTCCCAAGGTTTCTAGGCCAAGCAGTCAGAATGACTAGAGGCCAGTAGTCCTCATGTCCATTGAACATTTCATGAAGAAATATCCTGGTGACTCAGACTGAGCCCTTACAAGATAACCAATAATGTGCTTACTGTGTAGACAGAAGGTAGAAGACACTATTAGCTATCATACATAACATCTACTCTTTTCATAACAATGCTTTGACATAGGAACCAACCCTATTTATGGATTTCTTCAGTTTTCATTGCTATTAAGCTTCATATGTTATTTAATAAATTCAGTAATTATGAATCCATATATTATGGATTCAGTATTTTCTCTACAATCATTTGCAGACAGCTGAGGTATGTTAGCATTTTTTCAAATACATTCTGTCAAACACAGGGGCTCCACAAAGTTGTATTTAGTCTCCTTTACTATTTATACAGTGTAACAGTCACATAAAGACCAGTGAATGGAAATATATAGGAACTCACTTCAATACATTCTTAATCAGAATAATCCAAAAATATTGAATGTAAATCGATGCTAATTTTCCTACATATAAGACAGACTGTTAAAAGAAGACATGCTGTCTTTTTAATGCAGTGTGATCCATTCTATCACCACTTCCAGCTCCTTTGCCAGGTTTAGTGGCCTGACAAAATCAATATTTAAAAAATAAAATGCAAACAGGCAGCCAAAATTATTGATGCTGATGTAGATGCCTTGATAAGTGTTGCCTTTAAACCTGTTGAAAATTAGTTAATGTTTGCACAAAATTTAAATACATCATTTTTAAATGTATACCGTGTTGTACAGTTCCTCTAGCCGAGGGATTGTGAGAAACTTGTGCATGCTAACTCCATTTTCAATCAGAAGTTTTACAAACTCAACACGATCCATGACCAGGGCATCTAGCATAGCTTGCTCCAGAGAACCAACCTGCAAATAAAAGTAAACACATAAATAATAGAGCAAGTACATAATGATAAATAAAAATTACTAAATATTAATTAAATTGTAATACAGGACCTTAGTCTATCAATTCTCAAAGAACTATCAAATTAATCATATACAGAGAAAATGTGCTTTAAGGCAGAAACTCTAAAGAAAATGACTCAAATCTTTTGATAGCAACATAAAAAGTACGTTGAAATATACTACAAATATGTTCATTTTGCATGTACTTCACTTTAAGAAGTGTTACAATCGACACACTACAAAGCTGCCTAAAGATGCAGGAAGTGTACACAAAGGCAAAGTGAATCTGACTGCTCCATTTCTGATATCAGAGGAGATTCCCCGGCCTCTCTCCATAACTTTAATACTTATTAAAAATTTAGAGTCGAGAGATGGACAAAAACAAAGTGGAACTGACATGACCATTTGTTAGGTTGTTTGGTTAGACACCATGTGATATTACTACTCTGAGACAAAGTCTGTGTTGCTACAGGCCAAAAAGTACATATACTTTACTATTTCTATATAAAATGTAGATATTTAGTTTACATTCAGTGATGAGAAATCTACTATTAGCGCTTTAGCTGTATTAAAAACCAGATTTATGTTACTGTCATGACTATCCCTACATCTACCTATCCATCTGTCCATCTACCCGTGAATGGAAAATTGTGGTCACTAAAGGGTAAGAAGAAAAAAAGTCTGGTCTCCTCAAAAACATTTAATCGAAAGTCTTAAATGTTGCTTAACAGTTATTGCAGAAGGTTAGCCAAAGGTTTTGCTGATTGATCATTTATGATCAATTTGTAGGTCAGACCAACTGCTTTATATCAAAAAAAAAAACCTAACAGATTTCCGAAAGTAATTGAGAAATCTAACTTCATGAGACCCCAGAGAAATTAATATAACTGTGATAAACTGAATGGGCAGAAGAACATCAAAAGGAGACGCACACACTTTATTGAATTCTTCTCGGTGTACCTCTCAGTTCAGTGTATTGATAGCCATCTCTCGTGTATGCCAAAATACGTAGACCCTAGTTCAACCACAGTCCTGTGAAGAAGTATTTAGCCCACTCCAAATGTCCTCTGTTTTTGCATATTTTACACAATGAATGGCCTCAAACTAATAGTGAAAATGAAAGACTTGGAGAAAAGGAACCTGAATGAACACACAATATAGTTTCTAAAGGATTACCCTACTTTCTTTATTTAAGGAAAAAACAAAGTTGTACACCCATGTGAAAAAGTAATTGTCTCTACTTTCAAAACTTGGTTGCAGCAACTTTGGCAGCAATAACTGCAACTAAATGCTTCCTATTATTTGATATCAGTCTTTCATATCATTGTTGAAGAATTTTAGCCCACTCTCTACCAAACTGCTTTAATTCAGAAACAGCTTCTCAAGTGGGTTCAAATCAGGACTTTCAATTTTTCGTTTAATCTGTCACTTACCTCATGTCATTTGTAGTAATGGCCAAGAAAATGTTTTTAACCTTACAGTGTTATGGATAACAGAGGCAACACAGTTCCTGACAATTCTCTTTAATAGGGACCAATACTGAACAAACAGTAAACAATATGAAAACATCAATTAAAAAAAAAAAATCGCCATTTACTTGCGTCGCATTATAACGGTTATCCAAGTCCTTCTTTTTTAAACAAACAACAATGAATCGAAGTCTGAGAAATACTTGTGTTCCTCCTTGTCTGCCAACTCTGAGAAATCAGTAATTTTAAATTACTGATACAGCCAAGCACACTGCCTTGTACTAGACAGCCCTTGTAAAATGTTACTTTTATTTTGGGCATTGGTTGACGTATAGTGTCAATAAGCAAAGATTCTTAATGTTAGTATTTTTTAATACTTGCCAGCCATTGTTGACCATAAACAAAAACATGATTCTTTGCAATGTCCACTCTGTCCCAGGCCAGTGTCAGGACAAGCTGATCAAATGCAGAAGCATTAGTACCTGCAAACAAAAAATAGAAATACAATTAGGAATCAATTGTCTCAAGGTTGCTCCAGAGCAAAACAAAAACACAGAGTTTATCACACCAACTCTAACTAAACTTATCTAGCAGAAACACCAAGTACAGTATAAATATACTTCTAGTAAAATCATTTTAACTGCCAGAAACCGTAAGTGCATTGGAAATATGAACAAAAAAATGAAAAAACTTTAGACTAATTTAAGGTGAACACAAGTGAAAAAAAATAATCTTTACTAACTGAGGTAAGAAATACCTAGCTTTGAGCAAAATGGACACCTGCATCTTAACATGTCTGACACCACACTTGCACATTTTGTTTTATTTGTGTAATTTTGAAATGCTAAAAACTACACATTTAGCCTACTACAACTACAAACAGGCACACCGATGCTACGCTGTTGTTTCTGTTTGCATGGCTTTTCTGCAATTACTTTAATGTAGTAGTTCAGCACTGCGTGCAGTGCAGTCATTTTGCTCATGGTTATATATCTATATATATATATATATATATATATTTCTGAAATATTAATTTCAGAAATCTCTTTACACTTTTAAAATACAGATTGAAATTCAAAACAAAAAAACCCCTAAATGCTGATATTACAATTAGTAGGAAATGTTCAAACAAACAACTTAAAATCAGATGACCACAACTTCATTCCTCAATTAGAAGAAATTCTACAAATACCATACATCTGTCATGCATTAGATTTTAATATATTTTAAACTTTCATTCCCCAGGTTTAATAAAAATATTTTATTTAGTTCCTATAAAAGAAAGAGAGTACCTTTTAACAAGGCTCTTAAAATTGCAACATCGATATCTTGGTGGTCTTCTGAACCAATGTGAAATACTGTAATCTGAAAATAAATATGTATTATTCTCAATGTAAAGCAACAATCTAAAACAATCAAATAGTTTGTAAATTATTTGTCAAACATTCTGTGGTTGTAATACTTATAAGAAACTAAAGCACCTATGTTGAAATGCTTTGATTTGCTAAACTTCCTGTCAGAGGGAAAATTGGTTTTGACATAAATTGTTTTGTAATTATAATGTCTAAAATAAAAAGTGACATTGCTGCAGGTTTTTTGACAATGCCATTCCCAATGTCTAGTCCTATGTTTGGCTACTCGATGCTATTATCTGTTTTTTGTTTGTTTTTTTCTCCCTCCATTATTTGTACTATAAACTCTAGCAACAGAAGAAGCTACAATCATACTGAAGATTTAAAGGTTATCCTTCTGGTCAATGTAAAACATATAAAAGATAAATAACACCTTTGATGAACTTGACTTATATTAGATATATTGTAGAAAAGAGAACCAATTGTGGTAGGTAAAATAAAGGAAGAAGTCAAATTAACTGGAAACCTGTCTGAACACAATTCCAGCAGCATGGAACAGTGAGAAAACGTTCGTCAATCTCATGTTAGCAAATTAGACATGAAAGTCGGAGCCTAGTAAGAACATTGGACAGGCCACAAAGTTTACAAATACAGTACTTGGTTCATGGCATCAACCCGATCTCTTATACAATTTGTGAATATTCTTACCAGTTCTTTATTTTTCATGCATTCCATAAGGGTTTGAAAAAGATGGACTGCGTCATTTTGATTGAAGTTAAATGTTTTTTTAATTGTTGAAATAATTTCACTTTCAACACCAACAGGCAAACCACTGGAAAGCAAGGGGGTGGAATTAGTGAAGGATATCTGAAGAGTCCATTACATTCCAATATATATATTCTGTAGTTCATACTGCAAACAAAAATAAGCAGAGATATTGTTTTCTAAATTTTTTCAAAAGGGCAATCAATAGTATTCCATGTTTATCTTCCTATTCTTACATTAGCTTGAGCAAAGTGGTAATGTTTATACGAACAGTGTCAAAAACCCAATCAATAATCAGTAAAATGGAATGAGAGCTTAAAATGAAGCCATAAAATTCTCTCTCACATAACACCTTGTAGTTAAGCTTCAGATCATTTAATAAATACGAGTTGTTTCTGTGGGGTGCATACTCTTCTTTCCCAACAGCAAAATTTGAAATCAAAGCCATGGAACCTGTTCTTTCTTATGTTTTAACACCTAATTTTTTTAAAAGCTCCCTTTCCTAATTTAAATTAAACTGTGGAAACAGAAGACAAATAAGTAGTATTATTATGTACATTTCAGTTGTTAAAAAAGCAAGCTGGCCATATTCTCTAAACTAGGAAAGCCACTTACAATATTCTGTCTTACCCATTTGAGAGTATGTATTGTAGATGCTGCCACTGCCAGAGCACCCAAAAGCACTACTTACCTTTAAACGTTTAATTACAGATCTTTAACCAGAAATTACAGCTTAGACTAAAATGTGGAATTCTAACTCTGAATGCACTATTAACTCAGACATTTTTGTCCTAGGTCATTTGGGCAAGCCATGGCTAGCCTTCTTTTCACCACTTGTACTAAACCATTTGTCCATTTCAGCAATACTGCGGAACCTTGGGTAATACCAAGTGACAGTCTAGTACATACAAAATGTTGCTAATATGTAAGTTAACATCTCATCACACACTAGAGAAAAGTTGTTATAAGATTTCTGGATATTTCTCTAGTTAAGCATTTCTGTTTTTTGATTGGATTTGGACAATTTTCTTTCATCATCTCATATAAAATGTATGAATTTTTACACAAACACCTAAGGATTTATTCAGACAACAAATTTCAAGTGAATTGGGCAGGATATTATCACTAATGTACCTCTAATTTACATGAAGAACTAATGCAGTTAAAATTTATACTTGTCAAATACTAAACATTTTAGTTATTTTGGCATAAGAAATATCTCTGTTCCAGGAATCCAATACAGAGTTGTTATGGTATTATCAAATTTTAGCTTCCATATCATCTTCCTAACCTTGGGTCATACAATTCTGGAGGAAGACATTACTACTCAGTCTGTAATGGCATATCTGTAAATGTTACAATTGAAAGAGAACATTTACTTTATCCTTTCGGTATGCTTTTTCTGCAAACTTATTTACAAACCATTTTACTTATTGAAAAATATATTCACTTCAGCTAAAGTGGATGCTATTATTCCTATGTTTTGGAAACGCTCTACAGCAGTTCATCCAAATCATACTGTTATACAAGGATTTTTATTTATCCAAAATTGGCTGAGAATTATGCAATCACTCAAAATCCTCTAACAACATTATTTGGAGCAACACCTTGGATCTTCTGTCTGAAAACTCTGTTATGATGTCCTACATTACATTGCTTGCTCCTTCATCTAATTTTACTCAACTGGAAATTAATTTCCTTTAAAAATGTATGAGGAAAGATTCTAAGTTTTTCCGTAACTTAGTAAAATTATTAATTTTACCATAAAATAAACAAGAGTCTGTTAACTTTCTGAGGTACAATACCTGTGGTGGACATATTCATAATGGGTTCTTTGATCACACAGCTCTCCATATCGGGTAGGTGAAGGGTGTTGAGGTTAATATGAAATGTGAGCGTAGGGGGTGAAGTTCTGACTTTGTTCATGACTGATCTAACTGATGTAACAGAAAGCCAATAAAGTAATTTTCCCATAAACACAAATTATGCATTTCCCTTGTCCTTGATATATCCTCCACTCAATCTCTATCTTGGGGACTTCTACAACAGAAGTATTTTTATGCCATTCAGACAACTCTGAGAAATAACACATTTTTATAAGATTGGATATTTCTTTCCAAGTCTACCTCTAGAGGAACATTCCCACAACGTAAACCCATGGGCAAAGGAATAATCTCATAATTATATAACTGTTTACAAGGCAAGATTGTAAAATTATATTCTCAAACAAAGAGAGGTAAGCCAGTCTCCAAAGAACTCACTCTTTTTTCTGATAGTTCTAGGCATGGATTGATACAGAAATTCATTTATTTGTTTTTTATTGTAACACCTCCAGGAGCACACATCCTACAAGGGACCAAGTGCCATCATCCCCTCGACGCATTTTTTTTTTTGCTTTTACCTCAGACTCAACCAGCCCACCCCCCTCCCCCTGAGGTCTCTATTTATTACACTCTTACAGCAAAGGAAACTAAATCCTGACCCACTTAAACTACTTTCTGGATTTATGCCAGAAGAATGGCCTTGCCATGTACAGTGTAAAATAATGGACTTGGGCACATTTGCAGTGGTTTAAGAACATGCTAAATTAACTGAAAATGTCCTTATAAGGGGTTAATTAATTTATTCTATAATATGTGAGAGCCTTTCTTCAATGTAACAGTTTAGTCCTACGCCTTTTTTAATTTATATTTTGTGCCCCAATTTGGTTATTTGTTAAGACTGAGGAGGAGAATAATTACTAGGAGCAGGGAATGTTCACTAAAGGACAGTATTGTAAAATCGGCGGTACTGAAATGTACTGGAACTGCATAGCTCTTGAAAAAAGGAATGCATTCTGCGTCATACAACTCACTTAAGACATGACTGGTCAGGAAGTCACTACTGGTGATTTGTCTGAAAACCTCTGGAAAGCAGCACTGTTCATGCTGGCACTGAAGTGCAAAACCCAATGAGATAGAAACCTCTGCTCCAGAACTAAAATGAGGAGGCCTGGACGCAATCAACGTGGGAGTGTACTTGCAGAATAAGTGATGAAGTCGGATAGCAAAATATGTTATACATTTAGACAAGTCACGCTTTTCCAGTGATTTTCAGGTGAAAGTGGGGTGAAATGACACCTTTTATTGGCTAACTAAATGAATTACAAATGCAAGCTCTTGAGGCAGCTAAGGCCCCTTCATTTTCCGTCATGGCCCTTCAATTACATACTCTTAGCAGCGCACTCCCGTTTAGCTGATCACCTAATGCGACATATCCATCGACATAAGACAAACTAGCCAGCGACTCACTCCAAATGGGCTCAGTGTATATCAGAGCTGACAACCAAGGAATGCTGATCCAGAAATACAATGTATAGAACGCAGCGACCAGGATTTAGGAACACAGGTGTTTTCAATCTGACAAACAGAAGAGAAAGTTGTCTGTGTGATGTCTCTCGTTTTATGTACCAAAACAAAATGGAAAAAAAGGTTTGAGACTGTGGGTGAACGCAGATGTTAACCCTTCATACAGTGACACTTCTTCACCCAGCACAGAAGCTGTGGACCTCAAACAGAAGAGAAGCTAGACTGCCTAATGTCTTGTGTTTTACACACCATAACTGAAAGGGGGAAAAAAAAGAAGGACAGAGACCTCTGCTATACTAGTCACAGCTGTTAACCCTTCGCACAGCACTGGCTCCATTAGGCAGCCCGCTATTGGCGGTCACAAAAAAGGACCAGCACAACTGTTCTGGAAGGTCAGTGCTCAGTCACTAAATGTGACACGGGAGGCAATTTTCAGTCGTGTAATCTGACATGGTGCAGCATTGAGATCAGCAACTGCGGTCAGCAAATCTGACTCAACCCACAAAAAAAAAAAAAATTGCATAATGTGACATAAGCTTAAGAGGAGAAGACAGATAAACAGAAATCAAAACTCCCTCAGTGGCTCTTTTCAAATCTATTCAAAACAACCCTGGTGCAGGCTGACCCCATGCAGCTATGCGAGCCCAGCATCTACAAAGAGAAAGGAAGGGTTTTAGGTGTCAGACACCGATGGAATGAATTCAGACATCCCAGACCTTGGCAAAAGAAATGTATTTTAACCAGTATTCTTTTAATTGTGGTTGTGTGCTGTGTGTGACTTCCTTCCCATCTCTTGTTCAATTGAAATTTGACTGTATTAGTATTCAAATATTCTTCAAGATATTAGTCACAAATACACTAATGTACTTTAAAATTTAGCCTAGTCACAATCATCTGGAACCTCTATTCAGTGCATCTGCTATAGGTATAAATGGAGGAAAAACAGCTACGAATGTAACAAATTTGACAAGACAAATGTTTGAAAACATACCCTCCTTCCTCAGTTTGTTTGTGAATATATGCAATAATATCTGCTGCTCGACCTGTTCCTTCACAAACCACCACTGGAACTGGGGGGCTCTCCTGCAGGTACTCCAACACAGTGAGAATCACATTGGGCCCCCCTTCAAATATCAGGGCTACCACAGGTACACCTTGTCCAATTCCTGAAAAAAAATGTTTACATGTTTCAAAAGGTAGAATAGGCTTCATTGTAAGACTACTATAAAAAATTAAGAGGTTCAAAAAGACATTTTCCTGACATTTCAGGAAAGACATTTCCTGAAAATGACAGCCAATATTAAAAAATATAAATACCTAAAAAAAAACCACATAGGTTTAAGTGTGAATTTTGGTATAATTTCCAAATGCACATTTTTCTACAGTGTACATATCAAGAATTACCAATGTCTTGAATGGAGCTGTGTGCTGATGCCCATCAATATTAAAGCACTTTTATCTGCCTGTCAGCTGTGCTATAGATTATCCCTTCATGTCAGTTTGTGAATTTATTTAAAAGTTTTAATATAAACTGATACATGTGTGATATTTAAAATCATTTGTAGTGTTCTGTTTTATTGAACCATCATGCAGCCTTTTCTGTGATTTGTGTTTTTTACAACCAATTCATAAACACCACCTTAAGCATTACTTTACAGAAGGTGTAATACTATTTAGTCAAATACCGTTCACCAAGAACTTTGTATATAACTGGATATCCATTACTGCATCACAAAACAGTAACCTCCCTTGTAACAATACTATACCCATATAAATGATAACATTCTTCTTGATATACAAATATGTTAAAACATTTTAGATAAATATTAAAAATTGTAATAATGCAGATTTAAAGAGGAAAGTTTTCATTTTAACTTCTTGTATTATTTCTGATACATACACATCTAGATAGAAGTCCCACTATTCTATAACACTTTTGTAAAACAAAACAAAATTGCACTTTTCAGAACCTTGATATTAATTACTTTAATCAATTAACTGCTTGAAGAAAACAAAACAAAAAAACTTTTCCATTAAAAAGTTTTTTTTTCCCTCCCCCTCCAAATATAATGAAAAACGCTTGCCAAGCCACACTGCCCTCTTATCTTATTCAAACCTAAGTACGATATAATTCCATATCACTAGCTTACCTAAGTTACAGTAATTAGCATATAATTTGTATGTACATGTCATATTAAATTAATGGGTCCACCACATTTATAGAATTCTCAAACAAAAGTAATTAACAGTCTCTCAGTTAAGGCAATCCTTGTGCCTTACAAAAGTATTATTTTAGTAGGTCGCCTTATCTTATTTAGCTTAGGTCAACACATTCTTGTCATTTATTACCTGTCTTAACCACAGACAGCAATGTACTGTATTTATAGACCAGATAATAACAGACTGATTGGAAATGTAGAAGTAACTATGACTTATAATTTGCAAAGCAACCTTTGTGACAGTAGCCAAAATATAAATAGGTATCAAGTGTCACTAGGCAGCATAGATTATCATCTATTTACAGCTACAACTGTTTTATTTCACTTCTTACTTTCCACAAACAGTCTTCCTGGGAGGCTCCCATATCCTCACAGACTGGCCTCAACAGTTTAAAGCATCTGACTCTGCACTGGCTTTCAGAAGTTCATGACACACGCGCATTATATATTCCATGTTGTTCCAAGAATTCCGAGTGATCAATTCCTTGTATCTCTCAATTCTTCTGTAGCTATACCTATTAGTTATGTTCTGAAACCTCTTTATTTTCAGTGCTTTTCTGAGGTCAAACTAAAATCTTTCTCATCATGAATATGCTACCTAAATTTGGATATTTTCTCTCTGCTTTCTACTTTGGTACCTCATTATAATCACTTACATTATTCTCCTGAAATACCTTAACAGTTAAGTCAAACAGACTGCAAATTATCTTCTTTTCTCTCATTCCAGTCTAACTTTCTGTAAAATATCTTGCATGACCTTTCCAAATCATTTTTGGTCATCACTCAACTAACCACTTTGTTTATTCTTGTAGAAATATGACGGCAGATTCCAGGACTGGATCAGTGCATTAAATAAACAGTATTGGCAAACTATCTGTCCAAAACCAAGAAAAAAAATAGTGTTTTTAGGCACTTTCATTTTCTAAATTACTGGTAGCAATAAAACAAATGCCATTCATTTTACCATAACATCATGCAGAACACTATTCAGATTGTAAAGGAAAAATTATACTGTAACAGAGGATTTGCCTAACAAGACAACTCAAATGTTATTGACATTTCATTTCAAATTATATACAATACAATGAATGAAATGTACTACACACTGCTGGTCATGTTCATTTATGAACAGGTGAATTTAGCGCAATCTGCCTAAAATCCGCTCAGTTAACAGCTTCAGGCACTGAGAAACTAAAAGCTGGAGGACTTGTGCAGAGACACTGGCATACTGAACTTATACAGAAATACAATTTAGTAAAAATACACAGAAAAAAATGTGCAAAACTTTAATAAGCATTATCAGGAAGCCTGCAAAAATAATGCAATTGTCAAGTTTAACATAAGCAATTTTCAGCGAGTTGCCTTTTTTTGTGTACTATAGGTCAGTGGCCGCAGGTTTTTGCTCCAACCATTTTCTCAATTATTGTTATAATAGATCTCATTGTTTAATTATCTGACTCTTTATTCCTTTTTATTTTGATTTAACACAG
This sequence comes from Polypterus senegalus, assembly GCF_016835505.1. Classification (NCBI taxonomy): domain Eukaryota; kingdom Metazoa; phylum Chordata; class Cladistia; order Polypteriformes; family Polypteridae; genus Polypterus; species Polypterus senegalus. The sequence continues at coordinate 89,294,145 of NC_053165.1, forward strand.
TATTTAAAAGGAAAAAGATTAATTCATGCCCATCTAATACATATAATTCTTGCTTAATTCAGTAAAAATACAGCATGTTTTATATATAAACAAAAACCAGAACAGAACCTGGGAAAACGCCAACATATTTGACTAATGTTGGACTCCAATTAGAGAACAAGTGTGTTGGGGGAAAAACCTGCCATCACAGGGGGCCACCAGGACTGAATATGGAGAACCATTGCTATAGGTAATGCATTAAAAGGTTTATAAGTGAACATTTAAAAGGACAAACATTTTAAACAACCCACTACTAATGAGGTTTGTGCAATTGACTTGCTGACGACACTTACTTGCATGAATTCTTTGCAGATTAATGTGTTTCTCTAATTCTCTGCGTAGCTTTACTTCTGCACCGTATTTTCCAACTGTTCCATCATCCACCAGAATGAAGTGCGAATGAAGATTGTTCAAGACATTTAGTTTACTTAGGGGGTTAAGTAGTGTTTGATAAGGTGCAACAACCTATGCAACAAGTGAAAGGATTAAAAAAAAAAATACTAAAAACAAAAGACTTAATTTGATATAGCCAAAAGACACTACCCAAGACAGAACACAGAGAATAAAATAGTAAATAATCCCTTACATCTCTTCCAATCAAGTCATTTCTGTTCTCAATTACACCCCAAGGTGCTATTCCAACTGTGCAAATTTTCCGAGATGATCGGGATGAATGTTCCTTTAAAGCATCACCAACATGTTTGGCAACACCTGTATTCATAAAAACACAAAATACTTGTGAACAATACTTTCTTTGTATATATCAGAATAACAAAATCAAGACAACTGTTTAATCTAAGAGTTATCAAGTAAAGTGATGTTAATTATCAAAATGTCACCACAGTATATACAGCATCATTTAGCACAAAACAGCAGTGTTAAAAGTTATATACAATATGCAGCGTAACCTAACAAAACAAGAACAAACATAATAGCAAAACTAGATTAAGCAAATGAAAAGTATTCCAAAAATAAACAGCTTTAAAACACTTAAGCTTAATAATTTATAAAATCTGATCACTGTGGTTACAAAAAGCAGTTCTGAATCATTCTCCCTGGACTATTAATAGGAGTCACAATGCCATAATTATAAATACCTGGCAATTTTGTTAATTGAGCCATACACAGCAGTAAGACCATGCTATAATTATATTCTCACCCATGTGTCACAGCATTACAGGGTACAATTTTCTGTTATTTGCTAATGACTACTCCAAAGCAAACCCCTTATATACTTTCCTCCCCTGTTCTTAAGGACTGTATTTTTGTCTCTTGCCTGTGTTCACTCCTCCAGTTAAAATCCAAGCTCCTGTTGTAACCGCTGCTTTAATGAGGCCCTTGCCAATCACTTGTTTGATACGAGGATGCAGATCAAAGTTTTGCATTCCTCCATGCACAGAGATGACGATCTTTGGAAGCTCCATTTGCCATTCCTTCAGCATAAGGCGTAAAACTGCTTCAGGTTTAGAGTCATATGATAGTCGCACATACTACCAAAAAAAAAAAAGAGTTATACATATAAAATGAAAATCAAAATTTATAATAAAATGCTTACATATTAAGTCTTGGATAAGATTATGTATTTTTACAAACTCCTATGGTCTACCAGAGTGCCTCAAGTCAGACCAACTGCTATTTTATTTATCAAGGAATGTGCCCATCTTCACAATAGAAAAGGGCCTCTGATGTACCAGAACAGCATAAAACCAACTACTGTATATATATATATATATATGTATGAGTATAATTTTATATCCCACTAACAGTTCCATACATAGGACACTTATGGAAAACCTAAAAGTACAAACAGTTCTACAAAAATATGAATCACATTGTGTCACAGAACATTATAAACAGTAGTCCAGTCATTACTAGTTTATTTTAAGTACTTCTGAGGACTTAATGTACTTTAAAAAAAAAAAAAAAATCTGTTTTTTCCGTAATGTAATTTACAAGGGTGCGAACTGTACAACTTTTAAATGCCATTTATGCAAAACAGCAACACACAAAGGCTGTAAGCACAAAACAACAACTCAGGCCTACATAGTATCTACTGTACAATAATACAACCTCCTCAAATCCATTTAATCTAATGTAGGGTTTGGATTTTATGAGGACCTTTCTTATACGATCCCGGCAGCACTGGACACAAGGCAAGAAGCAGCCCTGGACGGAGCACCAGTTCATCACAGAGCCTGCACATGCACTAAACTATGCCACCACAAGAGGTCAATAGGGAATGTGGAAGGAAAAAAAGGATCCCCCCCCCAAGGAAATGCCACGCACACTAAGGAAGAATGTATGAACTCCATACAAGCAACATCCAGACATGGGATTCATACTCAGGCTGCTAGACATGTGAGGTGTTAGCACTACACACTGTGCCACCATGCCATTCAGATTTTGGATGGTGTGCTGCAGCTTATTTAACAAAAGATAACAAACGTATACAGGCTTTATCCATAATTTTCAAATGGCATTTTTCAAAAAAAAAGAATGCAATTACATTAGGAGACCACTGGTTGGGTTGTTGCTTTTTTTATTATCTTCAGTATTACTGAAAATGATGTATCTTCTACATTTTTCCATCACAGAAAATACAGTAAGACACATACAAACATCCTTTAACAATGTGTCGGTTTTACTATAATGCCATTTCTTACACAGGGAATTAAAATGGCTTCAAAATTATTGTGCTATTTACTACCTTTATTTTGCTTTTTTCCTACTAGGAGGAAAAACATGACAGTACAGTCATTATACAGCACCACACGAAAGCTGTTGATGAGAAACAATAAAAAGAGATAGGAAGAATTATTTGATAAAACCTCAGTTAAGTCTGGGCAGCACTACACTAGATGGACTGATTGGTCTGTGATATTCCAAAATAAACGTAATTTAGCACAGATGATGTGGACACTATCATAGTGCGATCCATTTGCATTGATTGCATTACCACATTTTAAATAAAGTGGTACCTGAGACGAACCAAAAATGTGCTCAACAAATTCAGATTTTAAATCATTTCTTTTCACAATATACACTTCTTTTAAGTAGGCCTGGATATTTTTTATATGTAAAAGAGATTATTTCCATACGGAAAGGTAGAAAGATCTCAAATAACTTTTGCTTGTTATGTGCAACTTAAAACATACCTTGGCTCTGTAGGAATGAGACCCTCCCTGAAAGTTGATGATGCCATATGCATCAGTTGGGTTCTCCTCTGTATGTTTTTCCACTGACCACTCCTCCAGCTCTGGCATTTCATTTTCACCCAATTTCACATCCGAATACTTCATTGCCAAGCTGGCTGTGAAGCCAGCATGCTGCCTCACCAGGCGCCCACAGCAACATCTATTAAGAATAAAATATGCTTTTACTATTCTTGAAATCATTTTATACCAGTTTAAACTTTCCATAGAACATGGAGAAAAAATATTTGTGAAGAAAACTTCGATATTGAATAAGGCAACAAGCCTTTTTAAACACTTCTGTTTAAACCAGAATGGAAAAATTAAGTTACAAAAATGACATTTAGTAACTAGTAATAAGTAAGGTATGGTTCAATACATAGAGCAAGAGTACGTTTGGGTATTAGAAATGACTATGTAGAATTTATTTCATTACAAACACACATGTGAAGGGAGGGTGTTTTAGGATTATATAAACCAAAACATGCAAAGTATAAAAAATAACTAAAAACATTTAATACTTTTCTAACTAAATATTACAACATATAAAAGTACTATACTGCACAAAAGTTTCAGGCCACTCAAAAAAAATTAAGGATTTCCCCAAGAGTGTTTTATGATCAAGAAAACACTACAACATTATAGTAAACACTGATAAAATAAAAAGAATTGCCTAACAGCAGAGAATGAGAGGCATATATGAATTCTGTCCATTTACAGCATTAGCTGACCAGAGTCCCATTTGTTCAATTCCACATTAGGCTCAGGCAAGTGAGCCTACAAAAGTAAATTCCTAGCAGGCAAGAACTCGTTGATTCATGCATGAACAGAGTATACTAGACATGCTGGCAGATTTTTTAAATATTGTTTTCAACAATTGCTAAAAACTGAAGGATTAATTTAAGAAATGTGACAAAAAGTATAATATGTATGTCTGTGTTCAATACATCATTATTCTCAAAGATACTGAACCAACAAGAAGAAGAAACAAATAAACACACACATAAAATTGTACTAACTAGTTCTCGTGGCTAAAAAAAAAGCAAATAATGCACCAGGTTAGGTTAGAAAATAATGAGTGCTTTATTAACTAATGAAAACTTTGTCATCTTACAGTAATAATACATCACAGGAATGTTTAACAAAATACTGGTGAATCCATATGATGCTTAAGCAGTTTTCAGACATAAGTTTAAATATGAAAACAAGAAAAATAGAAAAGCTAAGGAGATTAAAGCCATCTAACCTGTTTTTATTGAGAAGGCAGAGCCGCTAGCACTGGTGCCTCAAGGACCTGAGGTACCAAATATGAATCCTGTGCACAATCCCTGGTTCTGTGGAGTCAGGAGACTCTTCCTGTGTCTGTATGTCATACAGGGTTATGCTTTTTAGTTGAAGATCCCCTTCATTCATTGGTCAAGAGTCCTATATTCAATTCAAAACTGTGATCCCATTTGAAAAGGCTTCCTGTTTATGGACGGTTTTCATTCCCCAGAGGTTTTTCTCAATATTTTAACCAAAAAAAATGCATGTATTTTGCATGGTGTGAGTATAAAACATTTTTTTACATAGATGTTTTTGATATTGCTTGCTGCTGTCCAGAGCTGGTCGTTATTGGCTCCAATTCTATCAGAAACATCTGCTTTCACCTGATACATGTGATTAAAATTTATTTCATCCATTACTACAAACTACATGGACTAAGTAACATATAACATATCATTTATGAGTGGAGTACGCTCGTTTTAAAATTCAGGGTTTGCTGCTGGTCTCTAGCCTCAGAGCCGTTTATACTAGCAAGAGCAATCTTCTTCTTCTTTCGGCTGCTCCCGTTAGGGTCGCCACAGTAGATCATCTTGTTCCATATCTTCCTGTCCTCGTCATCTTGTTCTCTCACACTCATCACCTGCATGTTCTCTCTCACCACATCCATAAACCTTCTCTTAGGCCTTCCTCTTCTCCGGTAGCTGTATCCTTAGCATCCTTTTCCCAATATACCCAACATCTCTCCTTTGCACATGTCCAAACCAGTGTTGCAGACAAACCATTTAAATTTGCACAATAAGTAATAAAAGTATATTCTGTTCATACTGCAAAAGCTTATTTAACTAAGCCATACAACACTAATGTTCATAAATCTTAAAAATGGAATTAATGGAGCCATATAGCCCAATTTCCTCTAAAAAACTGAACTGTATTCTAAAAACATAATACTTGAGTCTGGGAAGGAAAAAGGCCAGCTCTCTCGAATGTTTAAGTATGAAAATGGGTTGTTGCCATAACATAATGCACAAGTTTTAAATGCAAATGGGAGCTCAGGTTGGTAGCTTTAGCCTAAAAAGGTGCGTAATTTTATGCAAACTGCAAGTGGGCTGGTAAAATGCTGTGTGTTATAGCAATCAACGTCAAATATTCTGCTGTACCAATTTATTTTGCAATCATGAAAAGGAAACGGGTAAAGGTCACCACCCAAAAAATACCCAAATCAGGTTAACATGTTATTTAAAATAAAATGTCTGGAATAAAAGATATGGTAAACATTTTATTGAGACTAAGAAGCAACACCATCATTAAACTGTGGTAAAGGTTACAAGTGAGTACTTGTTCTTATGATACTTGCACAGAGTATCAAGGACAAAGGTTTTTTTTTTTTTTTTTGATTAACTTGTTTAAATATTTTTTAAAGGTGTTTTTAGGATACACATCCCTGAAACATATAATTTCAGCATTTTAAGGAAAATGTATCTTGGTTCCAGGTCCTCTATGCAAAGATATTAGGGATACACAATGCAATTTTATAAACTTAAAAGACCAGAATCATTGCATTCTATTTATTAAAATCAAACTACTGTATGAAAATCCTGCATTCTTTGTTATTAACTGACATGACCTTGAAGTGTAATGAACAATATCTAAAAATTTCCTTCTAAACCAAACTGCAAATTCCGAAAAGAAAAAAAGTAGTGCAGCATATACAATTATAGTCAGAGCATTTAAATAGCTAATTGTATATTCTACTCATAGTGGCTACATCTAAAACATAAGAATGTTGCACTCTGACACAGTAACATTAAATTAGAATATTCTGAGCTAGCATGCATTATCCTCACTGAATGCATGACTTAGTGTATATACTATATCATGAACACCATTTGCTTTTAAATTGGCATAATATGTTTCTGCTGGATCATCATCTCATTGAAGCCAACTATAGACACTCTCACTTAGCAAAGCCTCTACTTTTGCATCTGAATGCACCTTGTCCTTGGAGCACACTCTGTAGTCTTCAAAAAATGTGTAACTGAAAGCCTTTGCACTTCAGGGCCATTGTGATACAATGACCTACTCGGTAAATGATTAGAAATCAATACAAGAACTTTCCCTTGAGTATACTACAAGCTTGCTGACCAATCGAAGGTGCCGTGAGGACACTACAGTGGAGTTCACTACCAGTCACTTCATCTTCTAGTCTAGCCTAGCTGCATCTTTTCAAGGAACAGTACTTTTATTCCCACCGTCTACTACTTTTTAGGCCACACAGAGAAAAATAACTACGGATACACAGTAAAATGTGCTCTTAAAGAGGCTTTAGCATTCTTTTCTATGCTTAATATAATGAAGTGAAAATAGAGTTAGAGAAGAGCAACAATTTTATCTTGATTTAATCAGCTGAAACATAATGTACTGTATATTTTTGGTTAGATTTGTGTTCCTGTTTCAGTACTATTTATTGCCGATAACAGTATTTTAAACATCTAAAAATGCATTTGAATGATTTACACTGTTTACAAGTATAATGAAAGACTTACTTGTAATAAATGCCATCTGAACTAAGCAACATGTAATAAAGTGTATAATCTCCAATTTGTAATCATAAATAGCTGTGCTACCTGTCTAAGAAGGGTTGAAACTGCTGTGTTAACGTTTGCAGTGCACCATGCAGGGCACGTCTGTTATGTGCCATTTTATATGGGGTTAAGAAAAGCAGTGTTGTGATGTGCCATCTATTGGAATGACAAATACTACTCTTTTATAAAAATGTTCGTGATGCTCCATCTTTCAGAATGATAAAGACATAGCAAATAGCAACCAGATGGGAACCCAGACACTTTTCCTTTTATTAAGGTAGATTATCCATCAAAATAATCATAATTACCCATTTTAGCACAGTCATTCAGTCCTTTAAAAAATTTTTAATGTTATATAAAAATAAACACCGTATTCACTCAAATGTTCCTCTTTTCACCATTTACTTGGAAAACTAAGCCACTTACATTTATTCTTCTGTTACTTTAATTTAATTCAATAAGGGGATAATATTTTCAGCATAATACAAGGTGAGACACAAAAATAACCGGACTGGGATTAAGGATTTCCTGGAAAAAGATCTGGAGGTCGGCCGGACGTGAATCATACAATTATATCCCATCCTACATGCCCTCTCAAACCACCGACCTGTTAGGTATATCCGGTGAATAACCCAGTCAGTATTGGCACAACCATCGCTACACGAATTGCCGCAATAATGTCAAGTGGGGCAAAAAAAAAAAATCAAACAGTAAATCAACATCAAAATTTCTCACAAATTTTCTTTTTCCATAAAGCACTGTTTGACTGACAAAAACATTCCTGTCCTTGATCATCCTCCCTATTTGCCCAATTTATCTCCCTGTGATTTTTACTCGTTTCCAAAAAGTGACCTGAAGGGAACACATTTTTCTACAATGGACAAAGTGAAGACAAAAACGGCAAGCTTGTTGAAAAGCCTCAAGCGTCCAGCATTGTTTCAATCAATGGAAGATACATATTGAGCGGTGTAGAGATCGGGAAGGGTAGGATATAGAAGGTGACAATGTTTAGAATACTGTAATTCATCAATAAATATATATATATATATTTTTTTTTAACCAATCCGGTTATTTTTGTGTCTCACCTCATATATATATATATATATATGACACCAATGGGCCTGGATTTATAATAGCAATTATTTATTATTATAATAAATGCAGACTTACCGAACAAGTTGTTGGCAAATCTGACATCCTGGAAGGCATCTGTCAAGACAAAAAATGTATACGGATTCCATCATTTACACAATATGAAGTGAATTATAAAAAAGGTATTAGAAGCAAGTGCAAAGAACTTTAGGATAATCTTGGGATGAGATAACAAGTAACATACAAATATGCTTCCTATTGCATAAGCATATAATATTGTATCATAGCACATTACTAATAAAAATAGAGCTTTTAGAACATATTGAAAAAATGTTTTCAAAAGAAAAGCTGTAGCCACTGTAAAACTCGGAACAGGTAAATTACTTTTAATCTCGCACTAATGACTGGCTACTAAGAACAGCATCACGTGTACACATTAAAAGCAGGAGCAAGTGAGGCTGAAAAGGTTACTGTATAATCACTATGGCTGGTTGTATTTGGAAACAGTTCCATCTAATGTGCCTCACTATCTACATCCAGGCCTTGATTTTGAATATGTGCATTTTCAAAAAATTTATAATAGCTAAAGTTTATATCATTGCTTTGGCTGTGTGTACACATATGTGAGCCATGTGATTGACTTGAACCTCTTCCAAGATTTGATCTCCTTCAAATAAGAGGTCATAGGGTCTTTTCCTGGGGAAAAAAAGTGTTCTGTTGCCTGTATGCATAAAAGCTGCACTAAATGGAGCAGTTCAGGCACCTCAGGGTCTTGACAGATGAGTCAGTACTGTATCAGCAGATATAGCATTGTGCTAGACAGTGGTAGTGAAACAGGAGCTAAGGATTCACTTGAAGCTTCCGATTTACCAGCCAGTCTACATTCCACAACTAACCTAGGGTCACTGGCTTTGGGTAGTAACTGAAAGAAACTGATTTTAAGTAGAAACAGCCAAAATGTGGTTCCTTCACAGGATTAGTGGGCTTAGAGGGAAGAGTTCACCAAAAGCAGCTCAGAATATCAGAACAGCTGCTTTTGTGGATTGAGAGGAGCCACATGGACTGGTTTGGGTATATTGGTCCACTAAGACGTGACAGAGTGATTACATCTTTCCACTGACCTGGACGTGTCTGGGAATTCCTTAGAAGGGGTTGTAAAATGTTGCTAAAGATATGGCGAGTTGCTCTGTCTAGGTAGGCAAGTTACTACAGTGACCTCATCAAAAACAAAACAGTTCTCTTCAACGAAGTGAAATGTAGTACTAAATAAAAAAAGTTTAGGAACTCTTACATCAGTTTCTATAGTGATAAGGCATTCAGCTTAACTGATTTGAAACTTGAGACTCATATTACAGTTAATTATAAAATAAACAAAAAGTGAAATTTATTCCATATAGAAAAAGTTGGAATACCTACAGCGCCTATACAAAGTACTTACTACTTGGAATATTTCACATTTTATTGTTATACCACAACAAATCTCATTGCATTTAATGTGTCCTTTTCACATTAATCAACAGAAAAACCATTTAATGGCAAAGTGAAAAACAGAATGATAACTTAAGTATTTAACCCCTCCAAGTCTGTATTTAGTAGCTACCACCTTTGGCAGCCATGACCACCTCATGTCTGTGCATACGGGGGTCTCAGTCAGCTTTGCACATCTACACATTGCCATTACTCTTTGCAAAACTGCTCAGACTCATCAGGTTGCATGTTGACCCTGAGTGAACAGCCTTTTTCAGGTTCTGCCACATATTCTGAATTGGACCGAGATCTGGACTCCAACTGACCACCTCAGAACATTAAGAAAATTAAGATTGTTGTTTTAAAGCCATTCCTCTGAAGCAAATTTTCAAAAATTCTTCAAGAACGTCAAAAGAATCCTCCCCAAGAGAATACAATATCATATATCCAAAATAATAACTTAAGCAGTTATTAAGAAGAAACCATTTTAATATGAATGAATGTAGCAGTGTCACACACACATGTGCAGGGGGGACAGTTTAAGGGCTCAGACAACTGAAATTTTACGCAGGGACACCAAGGGGTGCTGTTTGATTGATGCATTTTCTATTCCTCTCTCTGCAGACCAGAAAACTAACAGCAATAACATCTCTGACGTCATTTCCGGTGTCTACCTGCCTGGACCAACCTCTTCCTGCCAGGACCTCATAAGACTGGAAGCTCTGCCATCTTTAGCAGTCTACTTTGAGACTCAAATCAATATGACATTTTCTTTTACCTTTTTTAACGCATTTGAACCAACATTTGTTTTTGTTAAACTGTACAGGGCTAACCTTTGGGTGCCCCAGAGATTTATGATCTTTGTCTCTTTCGTTACACAGATTTAAACTGTTATACATTTGTACCACAAGAGTTAATTTTGATATTCTCCAGTTATTAGTAAACTTGTACACAACTATACTGATTAACAAGTATTAATTCAATATTCAGAATTTACAAAATCTGCTAAATAGATGAATAAGGAAGCATCAGAAAGCTAAGCTAAACGAAATAAAACACAAGTCTAAAGCATGTGAATCAGGGGTGAACAAATTGGTAGTCCAGATTCATGGGACTACCAGTTTTTAATTCTGGATAACCAAACTACAGACTCAGAAGTATAGTAGATTACCAGATGTTTTGGATCTTTTGGTCCATGTAATATTTTTCTGATAAAAAACAATTTGATAAAAACAAAATGACCCAATTCATCATTTACATTACGATCTAAAATTTGGCGTTGCTTTTAAAAACAGCCTATTAGAGAGCGCCAGACTGCCATCTAAAGCCTGTTTAATGCTTGATGTGTCTGCACTGTTGGAAGGGCAGCACATCAAAAATGATGTTAGACACGGTGAATGAAATATGCTGGGTTTTCCAAGATAGCAATTGTGTTTGTACTGTGATAGAAGAGTGCTATGCACATTTGTACTACAAAAACTTTACAAATAACCATTGTTATAAAAAGTTGCAGGTAACTCTCCAACCTGTATATAAAGCTGGGCTTCTTCCAGAAAGTGTTCCTGAACTACCAAGTTTACAAAGTTGGTAGCCAAGCAGACTAGATAGACAGATACAACTTTACTATAATATTCATTTAAAATTTGTCTGCCCCTATTAATGTATACATTTTTATAGCTTCACCATCAATACAATTTTCTTTTTCCATAAATTATCATCACCAATTCACAATACTTCATTAATATAAGAATGGTAATCAGTTTACCTGTGAGGGTCTTTTGAAACTGGTAGAATATACACACATTCCCTCTTGGTGAAAGTGTTTTCTATCCAGGATTTCTGGGACTGCAAAAAGAATCAAAAACACAACATTACTTTTTCCCCATATAATGCAAGGTATACATGATCTGATTGCTCTCTATCTAGCTACTTAATCTAAGTCACTTTGAAAATTTTAAATTGTTAATTAGCAAAAAAGATCAAATGATCCAATTTAAAAAAAAAAAAACAAAACAGTAATTATTTTTGACTACCACACAGTTCATGCTAATTGGAAAGCACATTTAACGTTTTCATGAACACAGTTAATATTCTACAGTATCTTTTCATATTTATAAAAGAACTAGGTGTTGTTTTTATGCACACTAAATAAAATTACATGCTAGTTATGTATCAAAATAACCAACACCACAAGACAATATGAAATTGTTACCATACTGTCATTGCTGTTTAGACTGTACATTAGCAAGTTGAACTAACACGTTAGTCCCATGTTCATCTAAATATTGTACAAAGTGAGGGGGTAGTACATGTTCAACAAGAATTCTTTGCACTTGTACAGGACCAAAGACTAGGTGAAATTGCAGTGGATTAATGTCATGAGGTTATTTAACCCGCATTACCGCCTTCACTAAAAGAATTTTTAATTAAGTTTAAGCAGCTAAAGCATTTAGTTCTTCAGCTGCTCTGAACAAAATCACAAAGACTCAGTAAGACCCTTTAAGTGGAAAACAAATTAGACCTAAAGAACGGCATGAAAAATGACTTCAAAAGTAACTTTGAGATCTAGGGGTCTTGATGGACATTTTGCAGTTTTTAAAAGGAGTCATTTATTTAAAATGAGGGGAAAAGTAACAAAGCAATATTTTAATCTTTCATTCATTCAAGTAGAAAATTGTTAAAGGGTTACTTTAGTTATTGCCAATTTTAAACTTTGAAGAATGAATGCCTATAATAGAGTTTATATAGTCTTACTGTCATGTGTGCTTTGCAATTTATTCCTATAATTGATTTTTTCCATTCTTATTTATCATTATTCTATTTACAGTAATGTTTTAAATGTTTTGTCACTTAAAAATGTGTTCAATTTGAAACCACAGGGTCTTTTAAATTTTAAAATACTCAGTGTATATGTACTATGATTACTAAGCCAAACTATTGGATCAGGTCACGTTGGAGAGCATGCGCTGATACAGTGAGTTGCCGCACTCACCACACAACAAAACAGCTCAGGATCCTGGTTGGCAACCCCCCAGGCAGACACGTGGTCCAGTCCCACTCTCTGGAAATGACCCTCTATCTGCCACAGCCAGGTGTTACTTGGACGTCCCCTTGGCCTGCTCCAGCCACTCAGGTCCCCAACAATGAGGATCCTGCAAGCTGGATCACCCTCAGGGAATCACGTCACATTGCCGTAGTGCCATAACTGATGCTCCCTCACAAAGCAGGTAATATGCCTCATTTGTGACTCCATGAGCACCTGCGCATTTAACACAAAGTCAAACCAGTGGTACCCAATGATTCTCTGAAGAGACACAGTACCTAAGGAGTCCAGTCTTAGGTCACTGGATAGCATCCATGTCTTGCAATCATACAGCAAGACAGGAAGCAACAGGACTCTAAAGACTTGGACCTCTTTCCAGCGTCCTTATGACACCTCATGCTCTCCTAATCACTCTACGGACTTCATAGGAAGAGTCACCAAAGACATGAATGTCACTGCCAAGGTAAGTAAACCTCTTGACAAGGTCGATACTCTCGCCGCAGACAGACACACTGCTGATGACCGTGCCAGGTCATTAAAGGCCTGGATGTTGGTTTTTATCAGGACGCTCTCAAGCCCAAACACTCAGAACCCTTGCTCAGTCTCTCGAGAGCCCCGATCAGAGCTATCATTGACTCTGTGAAGATCCCAGCATCGTCTGCAATGTCAAGATCAGTGAATCTTTCTTCACCAACAGATACTCCACAGCCACTGGACCCCATAACATTGCCCAACACCCAGTCCATGCAAGCATTGAACAGAGTAGGTGCAGAATACACCGCTGATGAACTCCAGAATCAACTGTGAAAAACACAGAGGTTCTGCTTCCACTCTGCACAACGCAAACAGTACCAATGTACCGGCTTGCCATGATATCCAGCAACCTTGAGGCGATTCTGCGAAGTTTCAGGATGTCCCACAGGGCTGCTCAATCAACGGAGTCGAAAGCTTTATGAAAAATTCACAAGACAAAGGTTGCAAAGAAACTCTGGCGATAGTCGCGTTTGCGCTCCATGTGAACCCTCATTGCCAGGATACGGTCGATGGTAGACTTCTTACGCATACAACCAGACTGCTGCAGTTGCTGGTAGGTGAGCAAAGTGATCACGAATCCTATTGAGGATGATCCTAGCAAGGACCTTACCCGGCACTGAGAGCAGCATTATCCCCCCTTGGTTGCCACAATCCAGGGGGATCACCCTGCCCTTCCCTTTCCAGATAGAGATGACAAGTCCCATTTTTCCAGTCAGTTGGGATGATGCCAGTCTCCCAAATGGAAGCAAAGACTGCTTGCAATGCCAGGAGGACTGCCTTACCACCACCCTGGAGAAGTTCACCCCAGATACCACAGATCCCTGCAGCCTTTCCTACCCTCGGCTGGTTGATCACATGTGCAATCTCCGTGAGACTGGGTGGTTCACAGCTAATTGGGGGATCGGCCTTAAAGGACCATGGACCCAGAGATATCCAATGTCCTGGCCGGGGGATCAGCTTTGAACAACTGTTCAAAGTAGCCAGCCGAGCGGGTCACAACTGCAGTGTCATCCATAAGGACCATTCCATCAGCCACCCTGACTGTGACTCTCAGAGAAATAGATCTGGATATGCGTAGTGCTTAAATTTCTCTGTAAACAGGACGTGGGTCACTAGACCATAGATGGTGTGTCACTTGCTCACAGATTCCTCTACCAAACACCTCCTTATCTGCCCTCACAGCCATCCTTCTTAGTTCCCAGTACAGGCCAGAGTTGCCATCAATCCTGTGCACTGCGACTGATCTTGAGGATATCCAGAGTGCCCTGCGAGAAGAAACACCTCCTTCTGGGAACACCGTTAACACCAACACAACCCTCAGCAACCTTCAAGGTCTTGTTACGGAAAGTCTCCCACATCACATTAAGATCAGCAGTCGCACCCAAATCCATAAGTTCCTCCCACAAACTACGTGCAAACTCGGCAGAAACAAAAAGTTCCAAAAAGTGCATTTCCACATCATTAGCCTATAAATGAAGGTTTCTGGTTGTCTGTTTGATTAAAGGAACAACCCATCCTTAACATTTTTTTCCCCTGAAAATGTGCTCATGTAGTTCAATATTGACGTAAGCTGACACATCAGTGCTTGTAATTGAAGTTATTTTTTTAAACAAGTTGTAATGTAATTGGTCTATGTGCATTACTCTACAATAAAGTAATAAATACACAAAGCTACAAGCTACTTCAGCTGTTCTCTCTGGTGGTGTCAGTGATCAGGACCACTGGGGATGGGGGGGAGCAGGGGCTTACAGTGCCATATGAAAATGTACTTAAATCACCAAGTCTGCATGCACATCTGAATTAAACAATCACTGTACAGTGAATGGAAACCCTTGCAATCCTTGGGAAAAGGTTTTTAATAATCATGTACATAATTTTTCCGATTTAAAAGGTACCAAGAAGAGAGTCCATGTTTAAATTCTGTATAGCAAATTAATAATTTGATTTGAAAACAGATCATAAATAAAAACCCAGCCACTCTCTGCCCTTAACATACAAAAGTTAGCAGAATTCCAACTGATGACTCGGCTACTATGCCACGCAAGGACCGAAAACCATGTAGAGTTCTAAAGATTACATCAAAATGAGAAGTTTCCTGTCCATGTGAGACTGGTGCTTTCAGAAATCAAATCCATCTACTTTCACTATGAGCTTGAAGTAAATCACAGAAAATGGTTTGGTAGTCCTAAGGTAGGTAGTGGAAAGGCTTTACTTTTTTTTTTTTTTTTTATTGTTTAACAGAATATTAAGCAAAGAGTTTCAGAGTCTGAGAAGGCATTTTTAACAATGCAGTCACAGGAATGATGGTGAATGGGACTTTGATGTAAATACATCAGGAAATACTAGCTGAACACACACACATGCATATATTACAAAAAATGCTAGGCCATCTATTGGCTCTACAAAGGGTACTCCTCCTTTAGAGCTAATGTGAGAGAGGCCTGTGCTAGCACAACAAGGGAATGACACTTCAAAATGCTTTGAGCATGGGAAAGTGCTATATAAATAAACGGTATTATTACCTTGCAGCCATCAGTCATCTCTTTCAAAACAATGACTGCTTTCGATCTTGATTTACTAATTCTTGAGTACTTTCAACAGTTTTCTGATTAAATGATTTCACCCGTTGCTATCACATACAACAGCACCCTGTAACTACGTACACCTGCTGGCCACTACAGTACCAAAGTTACACACTCCTCAACTCAGATTCTAACTTCACCTGCAGTGAGCTACAATAAATTCCATTTTCTACACATCTTCTGTTTTACAGTCTTAAAAGACAGAATGTCAGTAACATCTTCCTGAACACTACATTCTGATCCAACTTTCAGAGAGTGACCTGGTCAGCAGCTGAACCAAGTCTCTGGGAAGTCACTGGGAACTACGAGTATGAAAAACTGTTTTCTAAAATTATAAAATGACAAGGTTAGATTTAGTCACAAATGTTTCAGACTTGTCATCTGCTGTACTTCGGTGTAAAAATAAAATGACCTACAAATTGATATGTTATTATTCTAAGTAGCAGTCAGAATGTTTTTAAAATCAAGGCTCAATTATAAATTGGAATATTTACTGCACTCTTAAAATTTAAATCAAAAGTATACTGAAAGGAACAAATGATATGTTCTGTGATCGATGTGTGGTCTTGGAACCCACTTTACCAGAGACAAGCATAATCAAATAATGTCTATTTATATATACAGTACATCAGCACAAGGTGCTGGCCCATCCATCTAATTTTAATTATTAAAAAATCCTGATTCAAACTATTTTAATCCTGGGTGGCAGGATTTCCCAGTAAGGGGCTAAAGCATTGGTCCATTATAAGCACCGACCCGGCACCATTCCCTCACTGTGTGACCTTGAGCCAGTTGCTTAAGCTACCATTTTCAGCAGCAACAGAATCATTTTGCAAGTCCTAGAATCTTACTTCTTGCCTAGGTTTCTCTCATGGAAAATGCTTTTTGAAAATTAAAAAAAATATATTTGCAAAGGTTAGGTATTGCTATTTAGATTAGATACAATTTGGTTGATAAATAAAAGGGAAAAATTACAGACATCTGAAGGTTTATGCACATAAAAAAAAAACAACAAACAAAATCTTAGAAATGAAACAGTCAACACATTTATTCTTTAATTTCTTGCTATTCATCACCATGTACCCCAAAACAAAATTTCAGAACAGATCAACTCACTACTGGCAATCATAACGAGACTTACAAATTACTTGCATTTAATTTACATTCATCTTTGTTGGGGATTCTTCCACTTCTAACTTTTGTTACTTCTGTACTTCTTATTGTTGTATGTTTTGTTTATTTATAAAACACTGTAAAGCTACACTTTAGTATGAAAATTTGCTAAATACAAATGTTGTAGTTGCAGAAGTCACAAGGTTAAATACCTTCCTCAGTGCACATGTTTCACAGAAATTAGGTTCACAGAAACAAAAAAACAAAACAAAAAAGGAGTAGAGCAAAACAATTTACCTGAAAGTGAACAAATCCAGCTTCAAACAACCAAGAACAATGAAACATGTCTGACACATTTGGATCATTTTCTAAAGAGTTAAAGCTGTTCCACTCTACTCTGTAACATTCCTTTTGAGCTATGCACAGTCTTGCTCAACGGTTAAAAGAGCCAGCATCAGCTGAAACTGCTTGATTACACTGAAAGGTAAACTCTTGGTTTAGTTAAATGAGGCAGGTTAGTTAGTATGGTGATGAGGGGGAAGTGAAATAATGAAAATTTACTGCACAAAACACATAATTGCATTAAAGTATGATTTTTTTTTTAACTTTATGCATGACTTAACAATAGCCACTAGTCTTCAGAAGGAAAATCTATTAAGAGAACAAAAGAATTCCTTGAAGAATTCCGAGTAAAACTTCTTAAACGGGCATGTGAAAAAACAAAGACATCTTTCAATGTTACTGAGACAGAACTGGGAGGCTATATATCTAAATTCACACAGAAAAAGTCAGAAATGCAGTGTTGTGTTCAACAGTTGGCCAGACTTCCTCCAAACCATAGCAAGAGGCTGTAACTGAAACAGAAAACAGTCAAGTCAGCTAAAGAGGGCTCTTCAAGTACTAAATCATTGAGTGTGCAAGCTTTTTATATACAAGGCTGCACAGTGGTGTTCTATTATTCACTAGACAAATCAAATCTTTTGTTTGTTGGTCACCTCATGGGTAGATTCATTTTTATTTTTTGACCCTATTAAAGGACAGACTTGCTAGTTGTGCGAATATGCATTCAAAATTTGTAAGCATAATTAAATAAAAAAAAAATTAAATCCACGACTAAATGTTGTGCCTTTAACAGTTTGTTTTCCAATACAGTGCAATTCATCATCTGAAGACAGTGTCTCTGGAGCCCCCAAGCTGTGTCTGATACTCTAGCCAACAATTGTGGAGTCTTCTCTTTGAGGTGTAATTGAGCAGCACTCTCCATGTGGTATACAAGATGGAGCGAAGAGTGTCCATTTTTCACAATTCTTCCAAGTACATACTTCATGATAAACTCTACGCGTGATCTGAAAAGATTGCTCCCCAGGTGATTACTTTATTAAGTAAAATTATCTTATTGCATTGGAAAATGTTTGCATAATTCTCTTAAGAAGGCAATAAATGAAATGTAAAATAAATGTAACACTCGATGTGTCCATTCAGAAGTGAGTAATTCTATTGTATATTAAAAAAAAAAAAGTTGAGATTGGACATACATTAAATCATTCAAAATGTTTCCACAGCAATGTACTTAGATTTTTTCCAAGAGTCTACAATTAGTTTTAGTCCTGTATGTGTGAAATTCCCCTTTAACACCAGCTGAATGGCTACCGGTAAGGTGTTAAAACTACTTTGGCAGGAGTTGTTAGCTGTACTTCTTTATTCATGTAAGCATTTACACAAACCAAATGTAAAAATGTGAAAGTGCTGGTTATGAAATATTAAGTATCATAGACAATCACTGCCAGAATGAAATAAAGTGGCCTAATAAGGGGAAGTTGCTGCAGATTGAGCATAAGATAATAAAGAGAGTTGTGTAAATGGTGGGACAGACTAGAAAAAATGTACACTTTGATTTGCGGAGGGGCTTGTTATGTACTAACGGAGTACATTTTCAAAAAATGTAAGTGATGCTCACTGGAAGCAAAATACTAACCAACTATGGCCTGTGCTAAATACATACCTGGTTTGTCCTGCACCAGTCTCTAGCCCCCAATATTCAGGTTAGTGAGGAAGACAGGTCTTTAGGCTTTAACGGGCATTCAGTCCTGGAGGACCCTCCCTTGTCCTTTTAAAATATTAACTAGAAGAAGCAGTGGTGGCCAGAAGGTCCAAATGGACAACATTCATTAGAGTAGGTCTGATCATTAATCTTGTTTAAATATTTAAATTCAGAGTAATTAACTGGCTGGCTTCTTACTAAAAAGTGACCCAATGGGCAAGAAACTGCACTATAGTACTTCCACAAATATTTTCTGAAATACTCTATAGAATAATGTTTTATATGTAACTGCTAGACAAACATTCACATTTTTACCATGATGAACAATTTTTCCATTTTGCTTTAACATTCTGGGCATATATTTTTATTTGCCATTTGTACTGTAAGGGCATTTTGTGCAAAATACTTAAAATGTTTTTAGTACATTCATGATTTCCTAACACATTGGCCACACACGTGGTTCTATTGCACCATCACATGCACAACTGTATGAAAACTCGACACACACTAGTTGTAAACAGAGAACAGAACAATTAGCCTTCCTTCTGAAAAATCTGTAATAAAAGCAGTGCTTTCCACCTTCACTTTGAAGCCATAAATATACTTTTGAAATTTGTAAAATAAACATTTTGTGAAACCATCAGTCTTGACATTATGAAGAGAATATATACAGTAAGTAAAAAAAGTGAAAATAATATATAAGAAATGTGAAATGGAGATGAAGTTTGAATATGAACAAATCGTAATAAAAAAGCTTTTTTTATTGATTTGATTACAGATTCTAGTACAGATAGCAGATGGCATACAAAAACTACTCAGAATGCACTCAAGATAGAATAGTACAATTTAGCATAAATATTCTCCTAACGTAATTAAATGTAATGTTTGAAAATGGCAGAAAAATACACAGTCTAGCTATAGGTAATACTGGAAATCACAGATGATGATCAAGCACACATTTAGTGTAGAGGTTTCTACAATAAGTTTTGTACATTCAAACTGTTATCTGTGTATTATAGTTAAATATTAGTGGAAAGAGCAGAAGGAGTTTCAAACCTTATATCAATAACCAATAAATACCAATCTATCATGGTATCCTTTCATGTTAAACCTTTGCACATAATATTAAATGATGCTAAGCACAGCAATACTTTTGCTTCATAACATACAAACTGGTAACCAAAAAAAAAACCAAGAAAATCAATGTGTGCTAACTTCGAGAAATGAAGGTCGAAAGATCTAATAATCCCAGGTCACATCACTGATTATGTATCCAAGTGCACCTCAGGATGTGTACAACAGTAGTAACAACTATATTCTCCAACGTGAATCTTCAGCACCAACTATGCTGATCCTCATTTGAAGTGTAAGGTTCTCATTTCTTAGTTTGTTCCTCTTTATCCTCACTTCATTATATTCTCTGTCAGCTCTTGCATGCTTATAAATATACTATATTATCTTCTGAATTTTTATTTTAGTTTCTTTGAAACAGATTTATTTTGCATTGTGAGGCATTTTGTGAGGTTACACTACAGGAAACTGTTTACCATTTTTGTTTAAGTGCAGCTGTTAGCAAATTAATTCCTATATCTTCAGGTTCACAAAGCAGGTTTAGACAACAAGGCTGTAACCACCAAAATGGTAGAAAGCTGTCTCTGCCTGCTATGACAGTATGACATAAATACAATTCAAGGACTTTACAAGGAAATTCTCCTTACTGTTCAAAACTAAATAATTAAATGCAATTAGTGTGATGCACAGAAAGTAAGATCCAATGGGCCGTGTTACCGAGGTAATATAGAAACAACAACAGAAATATCACAAGGAAAAGTAAATAAATTAAACTAATTATCACCTTCCACCTTAAATTTTACAAACAAGCACTTGTCTGAGGTGTCTGGCTCAATAATGGGTTTCCTTAATTGACTCCAAGCTCAGATAAAGAACTCCACTACCAGCTCTATATTGTGTTAGAGCTAAACAGCTTTTCTTGTTTTGAAACTTCACTGAAATAAATGATCCAGAAAGACTCTACAGCATAATTAGCCACAAGACAGGAATCCGTAGCGGAAAGCATTACTGCCCATGATACAACATACTCACTCTCACAAAGCGCACACACACACACTATCAGTACATGGAGCTCTCTACCAGCAGCAGACTGAATGAAATTAATCAAGATACTGGAATTAACCAAACAATACAGACGGGACACCAACAATACCGTGTTATGTGGTGCTCTTCAAATGTACACATTATCACAGCACTCTGGGAGTTGAATAGACTACCAAATGCAAATCCAATAAAAACTGCAAAAATTCAAACACACAAAAATATTGGTTACTAAACACAACATGTTAAAGTCAGGGTAAGAAACAGCAAGTGAAATCCTGGAGACAACAAACAATCCTTGTAACTTTTGATCACTTCATTTTTAAATCTATTTCATCCAGTACAGATGTAGAGGAAGGTTGGAGTCAATTTCTGAAGTATCAGGTGTAAAGCAGGAATCAACCATTAACAATTAACAACTAAGATGGTGTTAACTATTACTGGGACACACATTAGCCTTTGCCAGGCCAAGTTACACTCAAATACCAACTTGTCAGGTATGTCTTTAGATGTGGGTGGAAATCAAATAATTTGAAAAAGAATAAAAGCACAAAGATTCCATGAAAACAGGGATCAGACTTTCATGTGAACACCCAAACTGTGAGCTTTGAAGCAGAAAGCATGTTTTTTAAATTTGCATTACAAGATGGACTCATGAACACAAGAAAATAAGGAATTTGTCAATTTAGTTGTTTAGCTAAGCTGTCCTAATCTCATATGCAGGCACTTCTTAGAGGTTGTCAAGATTTCTGCTTCATCTCCATGATTCTGTAGTTTGTTCCAGATTCCCACCGTTTTTTGAATGAAGTGCATCCTGGCTTTGGTCTTAAGTGCACTTTCCCTTTATTTCCATTTATGTTCTCGAGTACGTGTTTTCTTCTTAGCTGAAAGAATTCTACTTGATCTACTTGATCATTGCCTTTAAGTATTTTAAAGATCTGAATTAAGACCCCACACAGCTTCCTCTACCTGAGACTAAACAGGATTTATTCTCCAAGTCTGTCAGAGTAGGACGTGTCCTTAAGTCGTGGCATCTGGTTACCCCCACCAGATCAGAAAAATAATTTTACATTAAGGGAATATCCCACAAAATCAAGCTATCCGGATACCACTGACATTCTAACACTAGGAAGCATACTGTTAGACTGCTTTGTGATTTTTGACCCCAAAAAAAAAATTAAAAATGAAAACAAAAATTTTGTATTTCATTTTGTATTTCCTAGGATCCATTTTCACTATTTTCTTCCTTTCACAGATGCAGGTTGATTAAGTCTTACTCTTTGTGTGTTACATTACATCTGACATTTAGCTTCTTTTGCCAGATGCTTACTTTGACATTCAAAATGACAGCTCACTAACTACACTGCCATTTTATACTAGAAAATAAACTCAATGTATGAGGCAGTGTATTCTGGAGAGAAATTCATCCTCCACTGCACAGAAAGATGTCCAAGTAAATTTTAATCCTAATAATTTTTCCTATCACCTTCCTCTACTGATTTAATTAATAACCTGTCTCCAGTATACACCAAGATCATTTAAAGAAATTAAAATACAAATAAATGTTCAAGAAAAATGTCCATGTAAAAAAGGAAAAAAAAAAATCTGATGACTTGTGTTGCATAGTCCCCATGTTGGATATCCTATGATCATAACAGGCAAAATGTTTGCATTTTTTGCTAAAATATTAACAGCGTTTACTTCATGGAAAAGTGCCATTCACAGTAAACAAGAAAGGTATCATTCTCAAAGATGCCCATGCTAAAGGGTTTTTAGCACTTAACCAGCAATGAAATGTCTTTCTAAATTTCACTCCTCATAATTCATTTGCTTCTACCTACCATTTGTGTTTGTTTTTGAAATACACAATTATATATCAAAAAAGTTTTAACAATCTCTAAAAATTAATTTCTGATATTAGACAGAAATAATCCATTCATTCATTTTCATTAACAGTTTAACAAGTATCACTATTATTATTGTTAGACGGATATTAACATATTTCACACTGAAACAAAAAAGTTCTCTAAATCCAAATACCAAATCACAAATAATTTCTTACATTCCTCTAATGCCCTGAACTGGAATAGAGTGTCACAAGAATAGAGGTCACTACTTATTTCTAATGAGGCTAAGCATGTTATACATGCAAGTGTCTACAGTCTTTTCGTGTAACATTAATACCAAATCACACTTTAAAAATCCTGATGTTATCTGAAAAATGCAGTATCCTTCCATGTTGTTCCCACAACTTTCATACTAAAGGTCATCTAAACCTAACTGCCTGCAGCAATAATTAACCACACTGCCTAATATTATTCCAATGCTGATAAGATCTTCTACGCAAGCATTCTAATTAATGAAATTCTTTTTGTAAGTACTGCTAAACTGGAAACATTCAATGCATCAGCCATGCTTCATTGAAATTAGCACCTTTTATCTGATGAGAAGCACTACTACATCTTACGTACCCCTCCACGGATCACCAGACATTACAATAATCTCATAACTGCTCAAATAAGGGTATGAGGAAGTTTCTGTTTGAAAGATATCTTAAAATTGCTACTCATTTATACATATAACACATACATACAGTACGTAAACGGTTATATTTATGTAAATAACAGGAAAAAGAGAAAATGTAGCAAGCCAGATACCACCAAATTTATGTGGAACATTAATACTGAAAATCTGAATGAGTTGTAAGCTAATAAAAATTAACACGATGTACCATTAAAACTAATGTACCAGGGAATTTGAGTTCTACTTAAAATTCAAATGTGATTGACTAAGAATAACCATCTTTACGACTCCATTTCCTTGTTTTCATGAATAAGCCATAGAACATGTTCCCCTACATTCCAACATATTTAAAACTATATTGTTGTTGTAAACCAGATATTAATTATTAATGGATGGATATACAACAGTCTAGTTTTTGTCTGAAAATATACTTTTCTACAAAAGACAGAAACAAACAAAACTAAAAATAAAAGTGTGCATTTTGTTTACTCAAATTTACATTATCACATAACTAACTAAACATTTAGAGGAAGACAAAGAAAAAAGGTAACATCAATATATATACAGATTTAACATTTACCCATTTTCCCCTACTTTTTAATAAAGGGTATCACTTAATTTAGTAGTTGTGTTTGGATCTTGTCTGGTTATTTTCTCATCATAACAGTTTTTTTTATCCATTAGATAGGGTTTAGATTAAACTTGAGATGTTTATTTTTCCTCCCAAATTATGAAAAACGTGTTTTCAATCTTTTTACGTTACCACACAGTAAATCAGTTTGGTCTTTTAACCTTATAACATATGATTTATCACATCACAAGACAAACATGATCAACACAAACACTTCAGCATCCTGTTCCACTGCAGCAACACTTCCCCAGAGGCAGTAATTCCAGTGCTTTATCTTCCTTTCCCAATTTATAAACCGTGAATTTCATTGTCAAATAAATAGCTAGCAGAATCAAAATATATAAAATATAAATTAATAATCTCTCCACCCTCTTGATATTTGGCATTACCACACATATTTTACACATTTTGTTTAGCACTTAAAACAAAAACACACCCTTGTTTAGGATTAATGGTAGATTAACACTCTCAGATTTTTTTATTTATGCATTCACTAACAAAATTGTGTTTCTCCCAAGATGATTAATTATATACATAAATAGAATATTACATACATAATATACATAAATAATGAGGCACAGACCTTCATACATACCATACACTTAGTGTTTACAAAAGGAAAAAAACATCTAAAAGATTTTACTGAACTAAAAAGGTACCTTTTCAAATTTTAGAATACAAAAAGCAACACACCTCCTTCGAAACAAGCAGTAAACCCCCATCTTCATGAAGGTGTAGCTTAAACCTTAATTCACTCTGTATTTCAATAGCACCCTTTACTGAACTCCTTATGCAAATTTTAAATATTTTAATATTAACATTATAGCCTTATGCACCTCTTTGCAAGGCTAATTCCCACTTTGTATCCAATAATGCCAGCATAAGACATTGACCCCTACAACCAGGTTTAGCAGATTTAGATAAAGGATGAATGTTTAAGCTACTTCACTAACAAGACTGTTGCCTCTTTTGGTGCTGAACCTGGTAATGCCAGATCTAAATTTCTGCTAAATACTGGTCAACTATGATGAGAATTATCTTTATTGATCACTTGAAATGAGAACAGCTCTTCTCAAGGTTATCTGGGTGACTTTAGATGGGTAAGGAGTTAATATTCATAAGCCACAGATCTTGAAATAGAAGGTGCAGTAAGTTCAACCTGGGAGCAGCACCCTCTAGTCCGTGTTCACATTACTGTCACTGCTGAGCTTGTCGGCCTCATAGTGAACTATAACTAGATGAACCACAGAGTGCCAAAGGGAACATTCCATAGCTAAGAGGTCTTGGTTGCAGATACTGACCTAACCTTTTATTAGGCAGACCTCTCTGGCATTAGCTCAGCTGAAAGTAGAGGACTTTGTCTGTTGGTACTCTGATGCAGTGGCCTACCTAACCAGAAGTGGTTCTACAGGATTACGGCTTCAGGGACAACACTGGTACTGAAACAACAATTGTGATAGTACAGTACATAGAGAGTATCTAGAGACAGCAGAAACTAATGTCCATGAGAGTTTTCAGTTTTCTTGTCTATTGTATAGGAGAATAGTGATGCCAATAGCCTTATATCCCATTATATTTTTCTCTTTTTGAGGTTACAGTTTGACTTCTGAAAATGTTGCCAACTAAAAAGGTTCCTGTAAGTTTAGAAAGTGCCAAAATATTTTCAATAATTCCCCAGTAATGGTCCCTACTATGGACTCAATTAACTGGCTTGACAGAGAAGACTGCTTTTCTTAGTGTTGAGTGATGCCCAGTGAGGGCTGGGTGGTCTAGTGGCCTGGGAACCTCCTGCAGATTTTGTGTTTTTTTTTTTCTCCAGCACTCTGGAGTGATTTTTTGCTCTGTACTCCTGGCCATCAGACCTTACTTTATTCTTTGTTACTTAGTATTGCCTAATTTTATTTTTACATTTTTCTTTCTTCATCTTGTAAAGCACTTTGCGCTACATAATTTTTATAAAAATATGCTATTTAAATAAACATTGCTGTTGAGGGAGAGTGTTAACCTATTGTAGGTATCTGCCAGGTTCCATGTAGTCTGAAGCTCTTCCACAGAGAAGGCAAAAAGAGCATTGTCATCTGTATATCTGAGGTCAATTACGATCGTCTTAAGTCACTTTTGTCTTGATTCGTTCACTGCACACTCTCTTCTTTTCAAAACATCATTAGTTGGCCACAAACTATGTAGCAATTAATTTTTTTTTATTTTTTTTTATAAAATATGTAATATAGATCCTCCACAAGCTACACTTATTTCAGCTGTAATTTTAATGTTAGTTTGTACTGCTGATGGGCAAAATTTTCCAAAGCATTTATTGCTCCAAATATACTGTATTCACTGGTGACCTTTTTAGCCAAAAGTTTTATAAACGTTTCACCCTTTGTCTAACTTAGGCAAACATTTTTTCCCCCAGTACCCCATGATGATTTGCAAGGCCATAACATAACAGACCTGAAACAGCCCTTTTGCAGACCTTTCATGCATGCATACTAGAAGACTGATGTGGAGCTGCTACAGGCATGTGAGAGTTCACAGCCCAATTGGTACTCAAAAAAAAAAAAACCCTTTTGATTTGTGGGGTACATTAGCTGACCAGAATGAGAATAGTATGAGTACTGCCACATAATACTGATCCCTGTGCAGCACTGTATGGTTTATTTTAAAGTCTTAAAGATGGCTTCCTATGCCCTTTCCCCACCAAAAAAAAAACATCATGCGACCATGTGGAATTATAACAATAAAAGATTTATTACTCTTTACTAGGTGTTTCTACCTCCTTCTATTCTAACAACACCTGGTGCCAAAATGGAACTAGCCTCCCACTTGTTGCACAACTGATGTGCTTCTCAAGATTAGAATTCTGTGAATGCGCTGAAATAAATAAATACTTTTTTTAATTTTATTTTTACATATTGCCAGTTTGTGGCCATCTGATGCATTTTGTTTGTGGTTATAATTCCATTTGTGTCTACTGAGGTTTGTGCCAGGGTGGTGCAGTGTACTGCTGCCTCATAGCTCTGGCCACATTTTATTCCCACAATAATCAGTCCAGCATAGTTGGCAGATGCTCCCTAGCCCTCAGGGACAGTTAAAAACACCATTGCACCATTATAAAAACTCAAAACTAGTTCAGTTCCACCATCCCCATTAATTTCAATGCAGTTTGCAGAGCTCTGCAAAGTTTAATAACATTTCCATAATTTTATCAAACTCAATGTGAACTGAACTCTACAGGGTTTGCTTATCATTATTAGTTTATAATGGAGCCCTTCATCCAGCGTTCATTCTCCAACTGGAACAAATTAAAATTCATCTCTATGTGTTCCTTTAATATTTTTTGTGATAGTTGCATTTTGCTGAACTGATGCAAATTTAGCACCATCAACTTTTACACTGCTTTCTATCTCCTGATCATTACTCCAGTATTACACTCACTTTTATTTCAAAATGTGACAACTTTTTATTCAAAAGTTACAGTTTTTGTATCATAATATTTTATTATATTTGCATTCCTAACCTATTTGTATCCAGAAGGCAGTAACTGCCATAGCTGCTGCAACAGGTGCCAATCAAGATATTTATTATTCAGATTTGAGTCCAATTATTAACCAACTGTACCACAACAAAGATGGGCAGAATATGAATATTGGTTTAAGTTCCAGGAAGTCTGCAATCTATAACAAGTTTAGTGGTAACCTGTTACATTATGTCTACAGGAGGTGTGTTTCAGTCCACCATGAGCATTAGAGTAGCTTCAAGGGTTGGTCTTCACAATTAGTAGGTTAAGCAACATCTCTGGATACATGGCTAACACAATTTCCAGGCATTTCAATGCAAGTTATCTTACCAAAAGTTCATTAATATTAAAAAAAAAATGTTCAGAACTATGAATACCCAATTAATAAGCAAGTCTTACAAAGATAACATGTACAATTTAGCACTGTTAATTCAATCTGTTTAGGCTTTCCATTAAAGTATTGACATGCAGATCGTGGATCAAGACAGCTACAATTATGCGACCAATTACAACAGGACATTTTTAGCTATGTATTGCTAGTGAGACAAACTGCAAACAGCAACCCAAAAATAGTCTTAAAACTTTAATGCTCTATGATAGTGTTTCTAAAAGAGTTTTGGACCACCTATGGCCAACAGTCACTACTTACTAAGAATCAAGATACAGTATCACTTTTATTTTACAACATATTTGTCCAACATTGCTACATTTGTATGCCAAATATCAAATTCCACCAATGATCTATTAGACCCACCCGAGTCTTGAAGGTGCTAAAATGGCAGGTAGACAACACTATTGCAACAGTAGTGGCATGCAGCACCAACTGCTTTGAATTAAGTGGCTGTTTTCCCAGGAGAACTCTCCAGGCTGATTTCAAGGTAGATTAAAAGAGATTAATGCAGACTGTCTGAGACGGGAGCAAAATGTGAGTTAAGCCTAGAATTGATGCCACTAAAATTAACTTTTACTGTGATAATGTTGGAATAAATTAATGCAAACTGAAAAACAACAATACTGTAGTGAAACTCATTAAATTTTAAGCTGGGATAAGTTATGTACCTTTAGTATAGGATAACTAAAATGAGGCCACCCTGGAGTACAAGGAGGGAAACAAATGTGGGCAGTTCATGCATGAACACCCAACTTAAAGTCGCTAAACAAGGTAGCAATCTGGTTTTTGGGATGTGGAATAAAAATCCTGGAAAACATTGGGAGAAAGTGAAAACTTCATTCCAACAGCAACCATTTCAGGACCCAAACCAAGCTTCCTGGAGTTTTGAGGTCACAGTGCTAACTACTGCTCATCACAATCTTAGATTAATAGCTCATTTTTATTCACAACCTGGTATTCTGCAAAATACAATACTGTTTCCAATTTTGGTCATGATATCATTCAGAGTTAAGTTGTCTGAAGACATCAAACCGAACTAAACACGGACAAGGTGCAAGTCAGACAAAAAACTGGATTAAAAAAGTTAATGAAAAAACAGATGGAAATACAAAAAAAAAGTCTTTCAGTTAATTAGGTTTCCCTTTTCAGCATAAATTAACTTTATAAAGATAATTCAATTTACAACAAACATCAGATGGTATGGAAGAGGAAAAAAAGGAAATACATTATCTTATTAGTTGGCAATGTTGAATTAAAACCTGCCTGCACAATAGCAATTTACGACAAGTACAGCATTTGAGATTCCACTGATTGTGAACACGTACTTATTTTTGGCTTCAAGTGTGAGATTAGGAATGTGTCATGTGTTTATCTTGTAGACAGAATGTACACAAGAATACATCGCTTACCTCAAAGCTGATGTGAAGTGAAAGTTTCTGCACATGAATTACAGGGGAAGGAAAGCGGCTGGCATGGGAGGCTAAACAAACGTTTCTTCAAAAAAGTAAAACCAACCCAAAGAAACCAGAAATGTATTGAAGAGTACTCATAAAACTAAGAATCCTCAAGTGTTTTATCAGTAAGGATGCATTTAAGATTTGTTATTACCCATCTGTGGTTCTGAATTAAGTACTGTATTGTTTGCAATCAAAATTACTATATATATTTTTTTTTTCATTTCCTATTAAATATAGAACTTGAAACAGCATTAATATTTTCAATTTAATACAACAGAAAAACAAACAAATAGTTCTATCATATAACTAATGGAGAGGTTTCTAAGCATTTTAGATCAATACATTTCTCAGCTGCTTTTAGAGTGCAATGCTTATCCCCAACAAACTCAAGTTACAGTACCAGTATGGAGTATGGAAGTGGGGAACAAACAACTGAAGACACTTCATTAAATTCTGTTTTTCCTTTACCATTAGCCCTAATCTTTGTCCATGTTTGAGGGGGTTGTTTGTTACATATTCCTTGAGGTCCTCTAAAAAGCCAAGTGTCTGTCCCCTTGCAATAAATAAATAAACCCCTATCTTCTCCTATGAAAGCCAGTACCCACTGTATATAAATTTCTTGCAAAGGCAGCAAGGAAAGATTTCTCCACCCTAGCAACCTTCTTAAATTATACATCAAGTAATGATCTTTTAGACAAATCAGTGAAAAGATGGGTTTAATTGCTAACAAAAGACCACACAGTACAGCTTTCACCAGCAGCAGGTGTGTACTTGTTGAATTCGTCTCTGCTCAGAAATAAATATTCCACAGTGGCTGATATTGCTGCTAACAAGGAACTATTCTCATCTCCTCTTAAAACAAGGTGACTCAGCATAATTTGAATTTAATAAGACAGGTTGTCCTTAGGGTATCTAATGTTATCTTGTACCTGTGGATATTTGACTTACTGTGTTCTGCATCAACTGATTCCTCAGATTAGTTTCTGTTGTTGTAGCTCCAGTACAGTCATGGCCAAAAGTTTTGAGAATGACACAAATATTAATTTTCACAAAGTTTGTTACCTCAGTTTTTATGATGCCAATTTGCATATACTCTGGAATGTTATGAAGGGTCATCAGATGAATTGCAATTAATTTCAAAGTCTCTCTTTGCCATGATAATTAACTTAATCCCAAAAAAAAAAAAAAAAATTTCCACTGCAGAGCTTGATCAGGAATGGCAGCAGGAAGGTGTGAGTGCGTCTGCACGCACAATGTGGTGAAGACTTTGGGAGGATGGCCTGGTGACAAGAAGGGTAGCAAAAAAGTCACTTCTCTCCAAGAAAAATATCAAGAACAGACTCAAATTCTGAAAAAGGTACAGGGTTTAAGACTGCCGATGACTGCTGGGGTAAAGTAATTTTCTCTGATGAATCACCCTTCCGGTCGTTTGGGGAATACGGAAAACAGATTGTCCAGAGAAGAAAAGGTGAGAGCTACCATCAGTCCTGTGTCATGCCAACAATAAAGCATCCTGAGACCATTCGTGTCACGTGGGGTTGCTTCTCAGCCAAAGGAGTGGGCTCACTCAGAATTTTGCTTAAGAACACAGTCTTGAAAAAGAAAGGCCAACACTGCACATATTGACTCTTTGCATAAACTTAATGTAATTGTCAATAAAAGCCTTTGAAACTTATGAAATGCTTGTAATTCTACTTCAGTATACCACAGAAACATCTGACAAAAAAGATTTTAAAACACTGAAGCAGCAAACTTTGTGAAAACCAATACTTGTGTCATTCTCAAAATGTATGACCACAACTGCAGATGTTACTGACAAGTCTCTCCAGATAAGTTTTCTTATTACGAGTCCTACCGGATTACTCCATGAGTTTTTTGTCTCCAGTCTATACACAGTTACCAACACAAAATAGATAGGTGCTGTGCAATAAGCAGCATCGGCTACATTGCCGTATGACTCAAATCATACTGATGGGGGGAAAAAAATAATCTACCCAGTAAGCAATACTCCATACAGTATATATAAAATATGTATGACAATCATTACTTGCAATATCTGGCACTTGTAAATCTACATATTTGAGTCTTGATCTTCAACTCCAGCACTGGTGTCTCCCCATTGTTTTTAAATGCATATTTGCATAGAATAAATCTTACTCTTGTACCGTTTAGGGGGGGGGGTAATATACACTAGAGTATCACAATATTTTCATTTGTAATTATTTATTGATACACTGAGAATAGGCATTAGCTCCCTCTCATTTTGCATAATGTTTACTGTTATATTTTAAACAAAATGCATTTTACAAGGTGGTGCAATGAAAATGATACAACTGCTCCAGATGTTCCTACAGAAAATGCTCCGGTAAAGTTTAGGTTAAGCATTTGGGTTTGTTTTTATTTATACAAAGAAATAGCTTAATGCAGTTTGTAATCATTAAAGACAGCTACTTTAGAATGCTGCAGAACAGTTAATGCCAGCTGGAAAGAGTGCTTGAAGACTGGCTTACAATAATTTAAGAATTCACAAACTGATGTATTGAAAGAGAATCTAGAAAGGCAAGAGACACCATCTAAAACAACTCATCAAATTTGCTGCATTGCTTGCAAGCTCCTCTAGACAGATTCATTACTACGTGAATTTTTTTGTGGCCAAAGCTCTTCCTATCTGTGTAAGCTGTAGCAGAGCACCATGAGAAAAACTAAAAAGAAACAGACGTGAAGCAACAGATTTGTTTTTTGTATCCTACGCATAAATAGCATGGCATCATTATCAGTATATGATTACTGAATAGTGTTCAGCATGATTTTGGTTCTATATGAGAGAGTCACTCATGGAGAAAAAGTAATGGTCTAAATATATCACCTCATGACAATGAACATTTATTTGTTGCCTCAAAAATTTAAAATGGACATTGGTATACAAGATGCTCAAGCAACGTTATAAATAAAAAAAATTCTAAACTTCAGTTTGATGAGACAACTACAAATATATAGGCTCATCGCATGTGGACTTCACCAAAAGCTACATCTGAAGGATGGACTATTATGGTCTGTTAAACACCATAACAGAGTACAGTACACTCCCAAAATCCACGGGGGTTACATTCCTAGAGCACTTGCGAATTGTGAAAAACCACAACTTTTGGATGTGGTTAAAAAATGCCTTTTAAAAGCCTATTTTTATAGTTTAAACCCTAAATACAGTATGTCCCCAAAGCACTTTAATTTCATTGCAAACTCTGCTTAATACATTACCTAAAAACAGAATGTAAAGGTAAACCTGTATACTGTACAGTACTGTACTGCTGTCTCCTCTGCGGTGCTAGAATGTAAAATATCGGTTACCGCTATACGTACTGTAATTCATGCAAGCGCGTTTTCGTTGGTATGCGCTGCCGTTTTCTTTGTTATATGTAAATACATAATAATTTAATTTAATTAAAATACAGTAAAATGTATGGGTACTGGCCAATGAATGAATGATATTGATGATGATGAAGAAAACGATCAAACCATCCATTACTAGCTTGAAAATCTTCAGGCTCCAGTGCTGTTGATGGTCCTGGTTGCAGTTCTTCAGTACCTTCTACATTGTCTCCTGTAGCAAACTGCTGGTACAATTTCCATGCTTTCTCATGGATGATGTTACCATCCAAGGGGATGTTCTTCCTGCAGTCGGTGGTCTACAATGCCAAGACACATTCCATCCTGATGATATTTTTATTCCTTACAGTCGTTACCTTTTAAGCACTATCACAGAAACTTACAGATACGGTACTCTGGATCGTTGCTTTGTTCTTCTTTATGTAGCATATGGTGCTTTCATTAATGCCATAGTGGAGTGCTACTGCAGCATAACTTTTTAATTCCCGGAGCAAATCCAGTAGTTCAACCTTCTTCTGGAGTCTTTTAAACTTCTTCTGGCACTTAGGCTCAGTGCCAGAAGACTTAGAAGGTGCAGGGCATTTCGGCGACATCTTGTGTGTTTAAGAATAACAAAATGAATACAATAACAAAATGGAAAACACGAGGACACTCAGCTGGTGACACATCATAAGGCAGCAGTCAATCAGCAGCAAGGAGAAATAAATAATGCTCTCGGATTGGCTACTTTCACCATCCCAAACCGCGTATCCCTCAGCGGTTGCTTCCTGTTCTTTCTGCAGTACAGTATTGCTACGAAAAAAGCCATACAAAATTGCGGAGAATATTTGCGCTTTCCGCTAACAATTAATAGTTAGGTTCTAAAGAAAAATCCGCAAACCCTGAATCGCATCTTCGCAGAGATCTACTGCATTCTTATGCTTACTGTGTAGACAGCAGATAAACTTGAAATCCATTTCTACATTTTAAAAAAAAAATCCTACAATATATGGAGTAAATAAAATCTTTTTTTTTCCTCCAAGTAACAGATTCATATTTTTGCCTATAATGGTAGGATTTCAAATTTAACTTTAGTCAAACAATAAAGGCAAAATAAATTACAACATACTGCTGAAATAAAGCACACTTATTTAAAAAAAAAAAAATTATATATATATAACAAATATCTTAAACAAATAGAAATAAAAATTGATTAAAATTGAAGGATTTCAAGGTATGAACTAAAGAAGAAATAAGGTGGACAGCAATTATTTTAACACCAAATCTTCAACAAAGGCAAATGGAGCAAGAATGAAATCTGATGAAATGCACCATTCTCACAAAATTATTTTCCAAAATGGAGAATTGCAATGCTATTTAACTTGATCAAGATACAGTACCTACATTTCCAAATAAGAACTTTAAATCAATACACACTTTTATTGTGCAGAAATTGACTAACTAGTGGAGCTAAACAAATTATCATCCTCTGGGTCACATACAAAAATTAACAAATCAGGCAAGCAATGTTATGTAGGAATGCATTTGAAGACCAACTATGAATTGAGCATGTGGAGGGAACATGCCCTACCCAATTATTTTTTTCAACTAGAAACTGAACTATTGTAAAATTTAAATTCCAAGAGAAAACCAAATATCCAATTTAAAAATACATGGCTTCTGAAGCAGTCTACACTCTTGAATTTGCACTTGATGAAATTACCTTCTGCTTGAATTAGATTCATTACTCTATTTGGATGGTTTTCCAAAAGTTTGACACCCCTGCCCAAATTACATATTTTGTTGACATCGTAAGTGGTAAAAAAAAAAAAAAATACAAATTTGACAGGAAACTAAAAGAATGTTGTTAATGTACTGTTAAGATTTATTTGGTGAACTAAAAAAATGCAAATATGGCACTTCCAAAAGTCTGCAGTTGTACTTACTATGTTGAACTTCAAACTTCCAACAAAACATGCCAGAAGTGTCTAAACAATTTGCATGTTCTGTGTCTGTTGTACCCTAGGTAGGTAGGTACCCCTACAGATTTTATTTTATTTATATTTTTTTTTTCAGCTTTTGGAGTTTTTTTTTTTGTTTTTTCTGTCCACCGGACCTTACTTATTCTATGTTAATTAATGTTGACTTGTGTTTATTTTTTATTGTGTCTTCTATTTTTCTATTCATTTGAATATGTGCTATATAAATAAATGTTGATTGATTGATTGGTAGATTTTGCAGTATTAGCCCATATTTCTTTCAGTCATTATTGGTGATCTCCAATGCTTGTCAGCGAGTTTCAATTTGATTTAGGGAAATCCTGACTTGTCTTGATTTTTACATACAATTTCATATATAATTTCATATATAATTTTATTATTATTTTTTTTTTTATTGGGCAGGAATATATTTAATTATGTTTAATTCAGTTCAAAGTACAATTAACATTTGCTTAGATGGCTTTGATCTACTGAAAAATTGCATTTTAATTAGCTTCAAAACTCTCTAAACTACCTGCAATCATCTGCATTTCAGGCAACAAGTCAGACATCTAAATCCCACAAAATTGTATATTGACCTACTTCTGCTTATTTGGAAGTATAAAAAGTAAATGTTAACTTCCTCTACACAGACGGTGAAGTGTAGTGTTGTGTCAACAGACAGGAAGAGATTTTCAATAGATTACTTCCTAAGCAATTTTTTTTTAAAAATATTCCAAAATGTAGACACCTATGAACGTAAAACTTGCCAGGAACCCTCAAGAGAATACAAATCATAAAAGCATAAGATAAAATTTGTTAAAATACATAAACTTAAAAATGCCTTATATTGGTCATCGTTATTTAATGACAAAAAAGAAAGCAAAGAACATCATATTAGTAAAACTACAAATACCTAGGAGGTTTATAATTAAGTCCAAAAATATATCTTAGTCATCTGTTAAATGATACCATAGAAAGAAGCAATTCAATGCATGATTCAGTCATTTTTACATTGTTCATACTTTTCAGGTATATAATTTGGTGTCACTGTATTCAAAAAGGTACCATTTCCATTTTTGTCTGTGCGTTAACTCTGAAACCAAACAACATTAACAATTTAAAAACAGACTGTTGGGCAAGTATGGGAAAACACGTTAAATAGCATGTTGCGGCTTATCCTACCTGAAAAAGTCACCCTTACACAATATACAGGACTAAAGAAAGACCATCACAGAGGAACACTTCTGTCATCTGTTTTGGTGTTTATTTGATAAACTGCAAGTCACCGTTCTTTTGCATTAAGAAGCCTACAAAGTGTAACTGTCATATCAACAAACAAAAAAAAAATCAAAAAAAAAAATCAATCCTCATCATTGAAAAGATGAAAGATATCTCAAAGACTCAGAAATCTCATGTCTCAAAGAGTAATGAAAGTAAACAGAAAGCAAAACTGCTGATCATACGTTATTCAGTTATTAAATGCAAATTAGACAATGGAAAATTCAGAATATGGTTATATTTAATTAAGTAGTAGACATTAAAAATAATTTCTAAAAAAATATACATTTTT
Organism: Polypterus senegalus; assembly: GCF_016835505.1. Lineage (NCBI taxonomy): Eukaryota > Metazoa > Chordata > Cladistia > Polypteriformes > Polypteridae > Polypterus > Polypterus senegalus. Next base: position 89,330,644 of record NC_053165.1, read on the forward strand.
CACATAAATACATATTGAAATGCAATCTTTATTTACTTTTTATAAGATCAAATATAGTGAGTAACAAACATTTAAATAATAACACTTCTGAAGTAGTTGTGCAATTAAAACTAAAGGCACTCACATGCATTTAAATGAATAAGTGAGTTGGGGTCTATTTTGCTGCTAAGCAGTTATTAAATGGAGAGCTTCAATATACAAAGTCAACAAAGAATTGAATAAGTACAGGAGTTATCCTTTTTAACTTTTTTATAGGTTTACAAAATTTGTACATGCATGCTTGAATTTCTCAGACAAATTCTAAATAATCATTTAATTAAATAAATTTGTATTTGTCACAGCTTAAAAGCATTGGGTGCAAGGTAGGAACCAACCCTTGCATGCACAACAATGCATGTCCAAGCAAACATTCACAATAAATTGTCAACCTAACCTTTCAAGTCTTTGGGAAATGACACAAGACGTGAGTAAACCCATGGCGGAGTTATCGGTTTTTAAATAACCAGAGCTTAAAAGTTCTTGCTTTCTTATTCTTTGAAGTTAAAAAAAAAAGTAACCTGCATTTATTAAGTACCAAAACACGACACCAAATATAGTAAAGAAAAAAAATTAACTGTTTGATGCGCTGTACATGGCAACACCAGAAAATGTGATAAAAGTGGTTTAATATACAGTGGTGCTTGAAAGTTTGTGAACCCTTTAGAATTTTCTCTATTTCTACATAAATATGACCTAAAACATCATCAGATTTTCACTCAAGTCCTAAAAGTAGATAAAGAGAATCCAGTTAAACAAATGAGACAAAATTATAATACTTTATTTAAAAAAAAAACAATCAAATATTACATATTTGTGAGTGGCAAAAGTATGTGAACCTTTGCTTCAGTATCTGGTGTAACCCCCCTTTGCAGTAATAACTGCAACTAAATGTTTCCGGTAACTTTTGATCATTCCTGCACACCGGCTTGGAGGAATTTCAGCCCATTCCTCCGTACTGAACAGCTTCAGCTCTGGGATGTTGGTGGGTTTCCTCACATTAACTGCTTGCTTCAGGTCCTTCCACAACATTTCAATTGGATTAAGGTCAGGACTTTGCCTTGCCATTCCAAAACATTAACTTTATTCTTCTTTAACCATTCTTTGGTTGAACGACTTGTGTGCTTAGGGTCATTGTCTTGCTGCATAACCCATCTTCTCTGGAGATTCAGGTCATGGACAGAGGTCCTGACATTTTCCTTTAGAATTCTCTGATATAATTCAGAATTCATTGTTTCATCAATGAAGGCAAGCCATCCTGGCAAAGATGCAGCAAAATAGGCCTAAACCATGATACTACCACCACCATGTTTCACAGATGGGATGAGGTTCTTATGCTGGATTGCAGCTTTTTCCTTTCTCCAAACATAACGCTTTTCATTTAAGCCAAAAAGTTCTATTTGGTCTCATCTGTCCACAAAACATTCTTCCAATAGCCTTCTGGTTTGTCCACGTGATCAGACAAGCAGCAATTTGTTTTGGAGAGCGGTGGCTTTCTCCTTCCAACCCTGCCATGCACACCGTTTGTTGTTCAGTGTTCTCCCGATGATGGACTCATGAACATTAGCCAATGTGAGAGAGAGGCCTTCAGTTGGGGTCCTTTGTGACCTCGCCAACTATTACACGCCTCACTCTTGGAGTGATCTTTGTTGGTCGACCACTCCTGGGGAGAGTAACAATGGTCTTGAATTTCATCCATTTGTACACAATCTGTCCGACTGTGGATTGGTGGAGTCCAAACTCTTTAGAGATGGTTTTGTAACCTTTTCCAGCCCGATGAGCATCAACAACTCTTTTTCTGAGGTCCTCAGAAATCTCCTTTGTTCCTGCCATGATACACTTCCACAAACATGTGTTGTGAAGAGCAGACTTTGATAGATCCCTGTCCTTTAAATAACATAGGGTGCCCACTCACACCTGATTGGCACCCCATTGGTTGAAAACACCTGACTCGAATTTCACCTTCAAATTAACTGCTAATCCTAGAGGTGCACATACTTTTGCCACTCAATAATATTTAATAGTAGATTATTTTCCTCAATAAATAATTGACCAAGTATAATATTTGTGTCTCATTTGTTTAACTGGTTTCTCTTTATCTACTTTTAGGACTTGAGTGAAAACCTGATGATGTTTTAGGTCATATTTATGCAGAAATATAGAAAATTCTAAAGGGTTCACAATCTTTCAAGCAAAACTGTATTATGGATTTCTTTTTTTCCTGTCAGGATTGAGTATACAAGTGCCCAAGACTAGAAGTAAATGAAAAAAGATGCAATAATAACTCCAAAGTAAGAAAGATACCAGCTAGAGTCCAGTCCTTTCAGAACAAAAATCACAAATTTTAACGATTAAAAAAAAAAAAGCCTCACCAAAACTAAAGGCGGCTTATGTGAATCAAGCAGTTTTATACACTCACAAAGCAAAACAATTCAAAGCTTTAAAATTCGGTTATGGAGCAACAAGCACTAACATTCCACTTTAGTCTGGGAAACTAATTCTGCTGATAAAAGTAACATGCCTCAGGGGAGAGCTCAAGAATTTTGCATCTTTGCCTGTTTGCAGTTAAAATTTTAATACTGATTGACAGACAATAAAAAGATAACACAAATTTAAAAGTTTACATTCAGTAAAAAAATTAAAACAGTATTTCAAAGTATAACTTTTAATCATTTTTGTGTGTGTCCAAATAGTTATGTATAAGATTACAAGATACTGTACAGTGCATTCAAACAGTATTCTCACCTCTTCGCTTTGTTCACATTTTCAGGCTTATGCTAACATTATTGAAATTTTTTTTTTTGCTCATCAGGCAACACTCATACAAAGTGACAAATGACAATGACAAACAGGATGTTCGACTATTTTTTTAAATTAATTTTAAAAAATAACTGAAATATCACCTGAACATAACTATTCAGACCCTTTCCTCAGTACTTAGTTGAAGCGCCGTTGGCAGCGGTTCCAGCCTGGAGTCTTACACAAGGACATGCAGAGTTATCCCTAAGCCATTCCTATGATGTCTTTGCTTTGGGTCTAGGGTAACTGTCCTCTTAGAAGATGAGCCTTTGAGTGCTCTGGAGCAGGTGATCATTAAGGATATCTCTGTTGACACAGGCTAGCCTCCCTACATCTCTCCTCCACAGCATGTTGTTGCCACCATGTTTCATTGTTAGAGCAGTATTGCACAGGTAACCACTTGTACCTTGTTTCCTCCAGATGTGAAATTTATGAATGAGGACAAACAGTTCGATCTTGGTATAATGACAGCAGAGAGAGTGTTTCTCAGAGTCCGAGTCTCCTTTTAGTTGCCTTTTTGCAAACTTCAAGTGGGCTTTCTTTTGTCTTTTACTTAGCAGAGGCTTTTGTTTTGACACTCTAACATTCCTCTCAGACTGGTGGAGTGTTGCAGTGATGATTATCCAGAACAACCAATTGGTTCTTGGTCACCTCTTTTACCACAGCCCTTCTCCCCATGCTGCTCAGTTTGCTCTAAGAAGAGTTATCATTTTTCTAAACTTGTTTCTTTTTAATTTCCCTTGTGTACTTGTGACTTTCAACAGATACTATTACATATGTAAGTTGTTTAGAGACCTGGTATATTTTTTATAAAGCCACAAATAAGCAGAACTGTAAAACCTTGTCCCAAACCTCTCCCTCAAACACTTTTCTTCTCTTTAAACTAATTTTCAATACTTACCTTAAAGTTTTAATATCTAGATATCGTTACATAGCCACAGTCTGCTACTCAGCACAACAGTTACAGATTACATTGACACTGAACATATGTGGTATCTTCTGAGTTTTTTTATGTCAGTTTTAGTTCAATAAGCAGCAGCTACAAGTGGATAACCAGTTCCCAATCAACCCCTTCATTCTTGTCTGACCTCTGCCCCTCTACGATTGTCTGCCCAGAATATTCATGTTCTGATGATATCAGAAGTATCACTCTGCACTGTCTCATCGTTTGTCTGATGCATGCCACCGAGTTTTTCTCCAACTCTGATAATCTGCTATCAAAGACCAGGCTCTTTCAAGGGCTTGCTGTGCTGATAAGCATCATGGCATTTCTCTTCATATCTGTGAACTCACTAAAATTGTAAATACCCAGCTAATAAGCATGAAGGGAAATATGCAGCTGTAAAGAATTCAAATCAATTCTTTATTGTCATGTGTACAAGTACCATGTACAATGAAATGCTTGCTTGCATGCATGTGCCTCTGCAGACGGTGAACATAGACAAAAAAAAACCCACACACAATAAATAAATGAATAAAAATAAGTAAATAAATAAAATCAGAATACTAGGAATAAATAAAGACAGTGGCAGAAGGATATATGCAGGTAGCAGTGGAGGTGACACAAGGTTACCGATTGTTCACGAGTCTGATTGCAGTTGGATAGAAACTGTTCCTGAACCTGGAGGTGTGTGTCCTAATGGACTTTAGACACTTCCCAGATGGGAGGAGGATGAAAAGTGGGACAGTGCAGGGTGGCTGGGGTCCCGCCTGATACGGTTCACTTTCCTAAGACAGCATGTAGTGTGGATGTCACGGATCGCAGGGAGCTGTATGCCCGTGATCTGCTGCAGAGCTCTGCAGTCCTGAACTGAGCAGTTGCTGTACCAGGATGTGATGCATCCCGTCAGGATGGATTCCACAGTACACCTGTAGAATCTGCACAGGGTTGTGTGGGACATCCGGGCTTTACTCAGTCTCCTGGGGAAGTAGAGGCGTTGTTGGGCTTTCTTGACTACTGCCGCAGTGCAACTTGACCATTTAAGGTCATCAGTAAGGGTGGCTCCGAAGAACCTAAAGCTGTTGACCTGCTCCACAGCCTCACCTCCGATGTAGATGGGGCTGTGCTCTGTTGCCTGTTTGCAGAAATCCACAATCATATCCTTAGTTTTGCTAACATTGAAGGTGAGGTTGTTGTCCTGACGCCATTCTGCCAGGAGTCTGACCTCCTCACTGTAGGCCGTCTCATCATCCTTGCTGATCAGACCTATTACAGTGGTATCATCAGTAAACTTGAGGATGGTGTTAGAGCTGTACTTAGCTACAAACATACATCATACATAGATACAAAGAAATCGTGGAGAGAACCCCCCCCCATGCTGTTTACAAAAATAGCAGTTAAAATGTACATGTAAAGATACTGACACTTTACCGCATTCAGGATCAATAGCAAACCTATACATTTTTGCCAAATAAATTATCAGAAAAAAATAATTTTAAACTGTTCTTGAATATTTTTGGTAGTAAACTGTTGCAGATTACATGAATGGGGCATACCTGGGAAACTGCATCCACCTTGTAATCGTATGACTTAGTGACAGCTATAAGCATGACATCATCGGTAGTAGCTACCCAAGGCATATTAAAATGTATATGTACAAAGATTAAGAATAATGGAGACCGTTGTGCTCTCGGGAACCTTCACTGCTTCAAATTTGTGCAGTTTTCTATAGATCTGTGACTCAACACAATACTGTCTCCAAGTGGGACCTCTTGTAGAACAGGTGTGTGCCTTTCTTAATTATATCCCGTCGACTGAACTGAACACAAGTGGACTTCAGACATCTTGATGATGATCAACAGAAGGAATGCCAATGAGGCAAATTCAAATGAGTTCAGAGTTTTATTTTTAATAAATTTTCAAAAATATCTAATACCCTCTTTTCACTTTGTCATTCTCAGAGTACTGAGTGTTGCTTGATGAGCTAAAATATTTATTTAAATAATATCAGCATGAAGCTACAACATAGCCAAATGTGAAAAAAGTGAATGGGTCTGAATATACTGCATGCATACTCTATTTTAACATTTTCAAAAGGAACTGTAAACATTAGTAGAAATGTTTTATTGTACTGACAGTTTACACATTAGCCAGAGAACATCAATTAATAGTTGCAAAAATCGGAAGATTAAGATGGTCAGTCTAGAATACTCTAGCAGAGAAGGAAAAAAAATAGTTAATTTCTGAGTGCTCTGATCTGTACACACAGGTTTGTCACAATCTGATGAATTGTGATCTAAAGCCAAGCAAAAGGTTATTTTAATAAAATTGTGCCATGAACAACAGGTGTAACAAGATTTGTATCAAACAATATAGTTGAAGCTTTACTTAAACCATAGTTTTAAAAATAAAAAAATAAATAAATACCTTAATAACAATAAAAACACTTCATCTCATAGAATGAATGCATTCATACTGGGGACATGTTGCAAATGGAGGGTGGGGGGGTAAATTAAAAAAGGAATTACAAGTCACTATTCTCACTATGACCACACGTAAAAATTCTCATCTCACTTAATCCGACAATTTTTACACTTTTTGATAAGACAAAGGAAACTCTGGAAGACACCAAAGCAAAGGATGCCAATTTCTTGCTTTTCCAATCAAACTGGACTATACTGAGAATTAGAGAACGCATGACCATTTTTTGAGCTTGCCTTTAAACAAGCCACAGCTGCAGACAAACCAACAAATTTAACACATTACTTTACCCTCAACCATAAATATACCTGGTAACCAGAGATTACATATCATGAGCAAACTGACCAAATTTGTTGGGTTTTTTTTCAGTAAGGAAATGGGCAAAACTTTAAATGATATCTAGTCAGGTTGAAAAGACTGAAAGCACAAGTGAGAAGGCTTGATCTGAAGGTGGTGGGGTATGATTTCATGAGCCAGGTTGCCAACTTACACGCCAACAGGTAAAAGGAGGTAAAGACCAAAAAGATTTTTGGTGAAGAGATCTTGAAATAAATTACAGCTTTTTCAATGAGCTGAAAGGAAAAACATAATTCAAGTCATAACCAAGACCTTTCATGGAGTGACTCTGTATATTTTGGTACACACTTCACAGAATCATACTAATTTTTTTTTTTTTTTTTTTGAGTTCTTCTTAAAACACTAGAAAATAAAAGTGAACATGCTGGCATTTTCAACTCTGCAGTATGCTATGAGGGAAATAAAATAAAACAACATCAAGTAATTAATTTTGATGTGATTTGCGATGTTCTATTCATTTAAAAATATGACAACCCATAAACATTATTGCTGTCTCCATTCATCTTCAGAGAGGTTGCATAATAGTACTAATGATTCCTTGTCTACTATTCCACTCCCTAATTTTTAAAATATTAAGTGAAGCATTTCTCTTTAAATCCTATATTTTGGGCCACAGGGAAAATAATATTTCTCAAACCCCATAACCCCCAACCATCCAATCCAAACTTAGGGCAAAGAGGTCCAAAGTACAAGAAAAAATATATAACATTAATGTCTTTGGGGTCATTATAACCTCTTTTGACAGATGTCCAGGGACCTTGCCCCACCGGGATGCCAGAACTACAGAAGTACCGGAAGAAGGGCAGCGTTTTCCCTGAGCCACAAGGGGACAGCACCCCTGGGTTGTACGGGGGCCACTGAGATGGAACCCTATGCTCCACCGTGGCCACCGCCAGGGGGCGCCTGGATAGCCCCTGGACTAGAGTATGCAGCACTTCAGTTCTCCTTCCGGCAGCACTCCTAAGTGTAGCGGAATTCCCTTGCAGCGCTTCAGACACACCCGCAAGTGCTGCCAGATGCTAATCAGGGGGCACCTGCGACAAATCCAGGGACTGAATAAAAGGGGCCGCCTCATTCCAATCTGGAAACTGGAGTCGGGTGGGAGAAGGATGGAGCTAGCCAGTGAGGAGTTAAGAGAGACTGAGTTTTGGGTGATTTGTACATTGTGTGTTGTCTTGGGTTACGGGTTGTCAATAAATGTGTGTGTTTTAAGACTTCTTGTGTCAGACTGTCGGTGTCCGCGTCCAACATGTCCACAATTCTATAAATGGTTATTGTTACTACTATTACTGACTGATTGAAGACAAAAGTCAGCTTACCCTTAAAAAAAAAAAAAATCACCATTATGCCTCATTCTTAAGCACCTTTTATGTGTTTATTTAGATGAAATATTGCATGTTAATGAGGACTTTTAGTTTTGTGGTCATGCAAAGATGACTGAGAGGGCGGGTAGCATTAACACCTGTGTTTTGACAAGGGCTTATTAAACGGGCCACACACACACACATATACTACTTCCATCTTCATTACCACTTAGGCTTAAACTAACATTTCCTAGGTTATTTTTAACAGGAGAAAACATAATTGCCTTTCTTACAGGAGTATAAAATAATCTCATTGTTGAAACAGATTCCATTTATCCATCTTCAGAAGTGTGTAAAAGCTCTGCAACTCCACCCATTTCTTTTTAATGTTTTAAATTGAATGCTTCCCCTCAATAAGATGTTATATTTTGTTCCTAATCTAACACACAATAAACTGCTAGTTCAAAACAGAGACAGGAAGTCAACTGCAGAATTTGTGAACAGTTGCACTACTAAAACAGGGTTTTTTATATTGACAGCATTTTATCTAAGCAGCACAACTGACCCCTTTAAATGTCAAAATGTCCTGCTAAAAGAGAGTGTGCAGTTGCAATTGGCCACATGAAATTTTGAAGCAACAATATAAAACATAGTACACTGCACTTGTCCCTGCAAAGTCAACTAAAAATGTACTACATAATCGGTAGAAAACAAAATATGTGGACAGTAAGTACAGTATACTGGCCAACAGGTACTGAAAAACCATGAGGACCAAGCAAAAAAAGAGCAAAAAAAATTGCTAGAAAGAAACTGTTGCGAATTATCTTTTCAAATGTCTACCAAATCATATTACTGTACCTCCAGGTTATTCATTGGCAGTCTGTGGGCCTTTCGCTTGTTAAAGTATCTTGGGTATGCACACAAAAACAAGCCATATTTCCACTGACCATGGCAAAATACTAAATTACAATGATGGATTCATTATTGGTAGAAATTCTGCTTGAAACCATCATTCAACAACATTACCAATAATATCAACAATAAAACAAAAAAAATAATTTCTATTAACAATTATTCCCAAGCATTATCAATGAAGGACTGATCTTTTAAATTCTGCTCCCGCCTCTTTTTATTATTATTATTTTTTATTTATTTATTTATTTTTTGTAAAGAACTCACACCCACTTTCGACCATTCACACACAGAAAGAACTTCAATTCAATTCAGTCACACCACCACCAGAGGACTGGGGGAAAGACATTCCTGTGGACTAATAAGCACATGAAATGTTTGTTATCACAATACTTTGATTTTAAGGATAGTTCTCACTTTGTCAGATAAGCCGAGGAATGTTTAAAGGAGAGAGTGATGACATCAATCTATCAGTAATAACTACTGTAAGCATCTTTTGCAGAAACTGGGCATTGACTGCCATAATTATGAAGTAAACCATGCTCACACAAATCACATACAAGTATAATGGATCTTAATTCATCTTAAGTAACCACATTGTCTAATTTACTAGCAGAAGCTTATACCCGACGTAGTGGAAAATGAAGAGCTCCAAGAAGTGTGACCAAAGTGCACAATTGAGCAGCAATACTGTATTAACATATGCAGGTAGATGCACATCTTGCTGTTTTCCTCTCCATGTGCACTTTCACATTTCATACAGCATTTCGCAAAATAAGAATTCTCTCAAGTACACAAGAAAACAGTTCAAAACCATGCTGTGCCATGGAAATATGCTTTTCATCATTTCTGCATCTGACAAATTAAAGTTCTTTAAAACCAGTGTATTTTAACTGATACTACACATTGTATAGGATCCTGTTCACTGTTACATATGAAATAGAAACATTTTGTTAAAATTTCCCAGACAGAATGAAAAAACAAAAATACAGGAGATGCAACTGGAGGGGGAAGGAGGGGGGTGGACAGAGTAACAGGGGTTAGTTAGTGTGGCTGCTACAAAGTCCCAGCATCAGGTATGGAAGTGCATGCAGGTGTTTGCCCTACCACAGAGATGGTTCCTACTATGCACCTGTCACCAGTGGCCTTGGTTTGTGAATGTAATTAAGGATCTTCTTTATAACAGTATGAATAAATGTTTTCCGATTTTTACAGTACTTACACACATTCTGCTTTGTGAATTTGTTTTTCTCTATTTACATATACCAATTATATATGCACATTGCAGATTTTAAAAGATACTTACATTTGACCCTGTCTCTAGCCCTCATTTAAACTTGCCTGAATTTTTTCTAGTATATTAACAGTACAATGTTAGTCAGAAAGGTTGAGAACAACATGGGTACTTTATTAATTAAAAGGATAATCGCTCAGGCTAACATAGTAAGTCAGAAAATGGGACTTAACTGACAAATTTTACACTTCAACTTTTTTGCCAAAAACCGTACACACACACACACACACAACATGGATCTATTTAGAAAAAATAAGTTTAAAGCCTATATTTCCAACTGCAGTCATGAACTAATATTAAAACATTGTATGAGTCCTGTATTAATTCAACATGAAAAGAAGACAACTTAGTTTAATACACATTTCTAGTCAATTATGCATGTTAAAAATGAAGTAAAACTCTCCATGTGAAATACAAAGAACTGCATTCAGCGCTCATTTACTAAAAACACCTCAAAAATGCATTCCTACAATGAAAACCAAACCTTTGCTGGAGATAAACAGGAAATGACACGGTGGGTGTTTGCTAAAAGTACAACTTACAGCAAAAGTATTGCTTCCATGTGTGTGTGTGTGTGTGTGTCTTGTTTTGGCAGCAAAAAAACATTTCTGGGGAATAAAACAATTTGTGTCTTGTTCAGTGAAGCCGCCTTCTGTTATGTATAATAACCTGCAGCATTTGCTGAAAAATCTATTTTGGAAAATATAATTGTATATTTTAAAAATGAAAGCAGAATTATAAAATGCAACACTGTAAAATATACAATATGGGAAAATACACTCTGTTAAATTTGGGTGAACTGTAACTGGATCAAGTTTATGAGCTCCACAAAAAAACAAAAAAAAGACCATTTTCCCAGATCATTGATGTAGCAGATGTCTGTTGGACTATATCTTTCACACACACACACAAAAAAAAAAGGGGGGGGGTCTTATTTTTTATTTAACTTGAAAGCAATCACGTACAAAATATAGTGTGATTTTATATGAAGTACCTTAGGCATAGTTTAATTTCTGTTAGGCATGAACTACTGAGACTCCACATAAAGCATTTCAAAACTAGTGAAAGCTTTGTTTAGGTATTATTCAACCTCATGATACCGATTAACCAATACAAATAAAACAGAAAAAAATAAAGGTATTGTCACAAAAATGTTGCTTGGATTTACAGAATACTGCAATCCCTCCAAACAACTAACTAATCTAATTTAAAAACTAAAGGACAGAGGATTGTCACGATACAGGACTAAATGAAGTGAACTTCTTCTCTTTGCACCCCTGAAACAGACCCTACCTCACTGTACTAATTAGTCCAAAACAGAGATATTTTTTTTCTTGTTGCCTTCATTCTCTTGTCAAATCCACATTATTTGTAGTAAGTGCGGACTAAACCAAATAAGATATCCTCTACAGCAGTCAAACTAGACAAAAGGTATTATTAAAAAATGAAAATTTAAATCTGAAGTATATATTAAAATGTATTCAGATGTAGATGAACAAATCTGGGTGCATCTTTGTACCGTAGGTACTGCTGTTTATATTTTAATATTTTTACTTGTTGTGCATCTGTAAAGCATTACCAATGCATATGACTCACGGTGTACCTTTAAAGATACAAATGAAAACTAGCTTTCAAAGGCTTCTTCCTACCTTTAATGCAAATAAAAAACCAAGGCAAAAAGGCTCTTTTGGTTGTTCAAACATGTTGAACCCAGTCATTAAGCAATTTTTCTTTTCCCCTGCTTGTTTTTTTTTTTTTTTGCTCCTAAAGGCAAGAAAATGTAATGATTCCTACTCACCCTCTCTTTATATAAATTAAGGAATTCTGAGTTTTCACTTTGGTTGCATATGAAACAACTGAATGTGCAACGTACTGCACTGTAATGGTCTCAAGTATCTGCTCCTAATGTTCACTATTTTACTGGCATCTTTATTCAAACCACCCTAATCAAAACTGTAAAATGAATTTGAGTGTTTATCAAGAGAGACTACTAAGTTAACAAATAATATAGAACTCAATTTCAAAGTGAGGCACAAGAAGTGTAAACTATAGTTAGTTCCATGGCTAGCTGAAAAGTAGCAGTCTGAAAGAAAGAAAGAAAGAAAGAAAAATGAAACCGTTTTCATTGCAGATCAAGAAATTCACATAATCACTAGAGCAGATACTAGACCAGTGATGACACCCATCTGCTCTTTTTAGGAGATTTATATGAATATGGCTGTATTGTTTCATGCGATGAATGTTTTTTCAAAGCTCCCACACAGAAGAGTGTATTTTTTTATATTAAAAAGATAGAAAAATGTGTCTGTTTGCCTTTAATCAACTGATGAGACCACGATCCATGCTGTTGTTTTACAGTTCCTGGGAACCAAGTCTGATTCCCAGTCCAGTCTGTGTTGATTTTGTACATTTTTGCCCAAGAACTTTTAGTGGTTTAGTAATTTTACTGGCAACTCTAACTTAGCCCAGAGTAAGCCAGTACATAAAAACACAAACAAGAGAAGACCATTTAGTTCATGAAGCTTGTTTGCTCAGTTACATAATCTGCAATTAGTCGTCACCCTCATCCAGATTTTTTTTATTATTCCATTACAGTTTCTGTTTAAATTACTGTACTAACTCTGTACTTTCACATTTCCACAAATGTTTCTGTAATGAAATGCTCCCTCCTACTTTAAAGCATGAATGCCCTTTTCAAAAAATGTCCTCAAGTACAAATGCATGTGATTCACGGTTTAAATTAAATGCCTGGTTCCTGCCTTTCACCAGCTGCTTCTGGGTTAGACTTCGTTAGCAAACTGTATTACATTCACTGATTGGGTGAATGTGTGGTATCTATGCAGGATTTCTGTTCAATACTAATGATTATTCCCCTTGACTACGTCAGTACTACAACATGTCCTATTGTCTTGGGATTAAGTTGAGACCTTTTTTTATTTAGGTTTAGCAAGATGTATTGTTATTTACAAAAATATAAAGTCTTGAGATAAAGTTGGCTATTCAACTCGCACTCCTAATATCTTGTTTCTAGAATGTTCAACAGAACTTAGATGAGGTCTCACTAATACCTTATACAATTTTAGCACAACTTCCCATGAATAACCTGTCCTATGATTAAACCTTGCAGTTTATTCACCCTTTTTATTACTTCTGCAATGTGCTTTCAGGAGGAGAACTGTGTCGATGTAAACCTCTAAAAAAAAAAAAAAATACTAAAAAAGATTCCAATTTAAATTACAATTGGAGTATTTGAGAATGGACTTTATTAAAAAATATTTCTTAAAAACAGTGCATTGTCATGAGGATTGGCTGTAAACTATCACTTCCAGGAGTACCCTAATAAGTGTGGATAGTTTCCATTGCTGTCCATAAAACAGAGGGATTTAATACTAAAGAACCTTATTTCTTTTCATGTGTGACTTACTTTATGAATAGGCAGAGCATTTTGTGCAATGGATCCATAAGAACTGTTATGCAAATTAAGACAGAAAAAAAGATACAAAAAGACAAGACACTGCGCACAATTTGTCAACGTGTTACACATTTATTTTGGTTGCAGCTGCTATGAATTTCACTGCCAGTGTCTTTTATCATCTAACCTGGAGCCCTGAAAATTAAGCTAGTTAGCAGCTCCTGTGATTTTATCAGCTTAGCATGTTGGCCAGTGTTAATTCTCTTCAGTTAAATTATACAATATGACCTAAAGCTATTAAATGACTAGATAAAAGAATATGCTGACATGATCATATGATCCTTTTCTCTTTTGTATGGTGAATCAATTTCTTATCAAAGCCAAAATTACATCTGCAAAGTTTTTCTGATTATAGTCATAACAAACCAAACATTATGCAGGGAAAATGATGTGAATTAAATAATGACAAAATAATGGCTTTATCTTCCACAAAATCACCATGGCATGACTGCACATCTAACCAGATCCATCAGTGCAGGAGCATCCTACTATTTCCATGCCACCCAAATATACAGATGAGGACTCAGTGCACCTTAAGAACCACTAATTACATTTTTTTTTTTACTGGAAAAACTTGGGGTTGGTGGCAGAATTGGCACTCCAGCCACCATAAAAAAAACCTCCCACTGTTCCACTCCATCTGAACTAGTGTGATGCTGAGGTATCACCCGTTGCATGGCTGCACTCAGGTCCTAATCTGGACCCTGAGTTGGTTTGTTGTGTGGTTGGTGTGGCAATGCACTGTATCAGTGTGTGTTCCTAACCTTGATGAAGGACAACTTTGCCTACTTTTCCTCTGTAGAGATACAAGTATGCATCAATGCTATTTTAGTTTCTCATTGCTCTCTCACTTGGCATAGATGGAAAGACAAAGTAATTAAAAATATACCCATAGGTCAATTGTGCCCATTTCAGTAAATCAGACATTCTGTCACCTAATAATAATACATTTTACTTACACAGCACCTTTCCCATGCTCGTGGATTAGGTACCATTACTCTAATTCTAATAAATACATGAAACTTTACTCCTATAAAATGCTGTACTAATCTTTGTCTTCTTAGTGCTTTACATCAAAGGTTAGCATTAAAAGATAGATTTGACTTTCCGGTATTAAAAAAAATGGTCTATTAAATGGATGATGAAGTGATTTATTTTTATGCAACTTGCTATTTCTAATAGAAAAGATGGATGGGGCACAAAATTGAAAAAAAGAATTTACTAATTTAAAAATCCTATGATACTATGGTTTATCTATTAGAAAACTATCGTTCATCCTTTGGAGTCTAAGCATTTATGTGTTAAAATCCATCAAATTAAACACTTAGCCATGCAGTATTTGACTTTAGGACTAATCTACTTAAATCCAACTAATATAAAAAGTTAACCATTTAAATGTTTTAGTTTTATTTGTTAGTTATTTTATTTTTTACAGTTTCTATTATACAGTCCAATATCTGACTGCTGTTAATGTATATAGTAGTACAAACCTGCAGTTTTCAAAACAAAGAATAACAACTTTTACAATTATATCAATATAAACCAAAGGATAGATGGTTTCATAACATCTTGCTCAGCACATTCAAGTTTATCATCT
The DNA here is from genome assembly GCF_016835505.1 of Polypterus senegalus. Taxonomy (NCBI): domain Eukaryota; kingdom Metazoa; phylum Chordata; class Cladistia; order Polypteriformes; family Polypteridae; genus Polypterus; species Polypterus senegalus. The sequence continues at coordinate 89,345,836 of NC_053165.1, forward strand.
ACATGTATGGAAACAGGATAAGGAGTACATCATTTAAGATGATGTTTGTTTTATATGAAACAAAATTAATTCTTGCATTTTAATAAATTTTTTTATCATGGCACCGCAGAGTGTTGAATTGTAGCATGTTCTTTACCTTGCAAATAAGAATTTAATTAACAATATTACTAATATTACAAAGAAATTGTGCCTTATATTTATTAAAAACACCCACCAGGCAGTGTGGCATCCAAGTAGCAACATCAGTGCACCAAAAGGGACAAAGCTCCAGGTCCATTTCTGAACATCGATTCATTAGCTACATGCAAGTCACTACACCTGCTACTATTCAAATTGTAGAAATTCAAAATTGTTTACTACACTTGTCATTTCCTGGTCACTTTGGAAGAAGTTTCTATCAAATTAAAAAAAAATCTAAACTACTAAAAACTTTAGGCAAATTTATACTCTTTAAAGCACTCAGATATTAAATCACCTAGCAGCACAATTGTAGGACTATTTTATAGACCTTCATGGCAAAATAAATTGTTCCGGACTAAATTTGCAGCCATTTATCAGATTTAGCTATAAATAATGACCATATAGTGTTGATGGGGGCTTTCAGTATCCACACTGATTATACTTTAACTCTTTTAGGGCTAATGTCAACTTTTGTAACATCCATGGGTAGAGGGTAATAATCAGCTGTAGACGTCGACAAAACTCGCCATCACGTTACGGTAGACCACCTTTGCTAGGAGGACTGTTAGACTCATTGACTTGACATCGAATCCCTGTGTGTGTGTATGAGGAGCGTAGAGTGAACAACATCTAGAATGGCATTGATGTCGAACAAAAAAGCAAAGCGATTGTGCAAAGCAAAATACACTTTGGGCATTATTAGTTTTTTTTTTGCTTTATGCATATCATTGCTATGTCAGACGGACTTATCAAACTCTGATTTTGATGCAAGTGATCTGGAAATCAAAAACAAAAGGCAGGTAGCTGTTTCCTTTCTGGGAAGTGCCTTTCAGAATATAAATGGTTAGACAAACAGGTATGTAATAAGTATGTAAGCCATGTTACAGATGATCTTAGAAAGCTAATGTTTAGTGTTAGTTAGTTTTGGGGAACAATATTCAGACCTGGGAGAAAAATGAAAAAATAATTAGCCCTGAAAGAGTTAAGCAAACATTTTACCTGTCTGTTAAATGCAGTGGGGTTTTAAAGGACTGTCAATGGCCAAACTCGCCATCTTTATTGCATAATGAATTTAATGGTTACTTACAGAGTTGAGATTCAAAATTTAAATATTACTCCACTAAATTATCTCGAATCGTTATTTTAATTTTATTTGATTTGTTTTTTTCCCTTACCAGTACAATCACAATTTAAAATAAGGACAAGACTATAACTCTGCATCAAAATTTATAGACATTTTGAGAACACAATTATGGAAAAAATCTAAATCAGCTGACATTTAATTATAATGTTACTTTGAAAGAGGCCTTGTATAATGGCCCCTTAAAACAAAAGCACAAAGACATTTGCCCTTGTTTAATCAGAGTACTTATACTCTTAAATTAGAATGTTAAAAACGTGATGTTGAATTTCTGAACTGCATGGACAGACTGTGATAAAAAAAAAGCTATCTATGGGACACTTTGAGAGTGAGAGAGAGAGAGACAGAGAGAGGTGCTGATAGCGTGTGCTGCACCCTCCACACTTTGACTGCTATCTAAATTATTAGATAACAGAAAAATCCTCATGAACTGTTCACAGCAGTTGCAAACCCAACAAATGAGGATATCAAACTGCAATGCAAATTATTTACAAAAAATAATTAGTAGTGTAAATTTTATGAACTTCTTTAATGCTAAATTGACAATACAAGATTACATGGTTATACTGTGTCTCTCCTTGTGCACACCCAATTTATTAATATTTTGGTGATAACAGAAAAGCAACAACTTTAACTTCTAAAATGAAACCTACTACCTGCTCCTTAGACCCAGTCCCAATAAAACTGCTGAAAAGCCTCAATATCTGTTCTAGCAGCACCCACTGCTAGCATTATCAACAATTTATTGCTGACTGGCACAGCTTCTAATGCAGTAAAATTTTCAGTCATCAGAATGTTATTGGGGGGTTTGGAAGGGGTTTCCAGATACAGCTAGACCCACATATGTTTAATTATTACAGACCTTCAAATTTATGTTTCTGTTATAAGATATTTGAAAAAGTATTCACCATGTAGCTTCAGTCTCAACCTTAAACATCACAACAATCTCCTAATGAAGAAATCTCCACAGTAAATATCAGATTTAAGTGCAGCCTTTGACAACATTACACAGTCTGGAAAATTAGTTGGTCTCTCAGGCAACGTCCTTGCATAGTTGGCACAATGGTCTTTTAAGTGTCCCTGGGGGCTAGGGAAGCATATGCCAACTATGCTGAACCAGCTTTTGTGGCCAAAAAATGTGATCTGAGTTGTGACGCAGCAGTGCCAACCTCTGTGCCACTGAGCATCCCTGGGATAAAATGATGTCACATAACTGGTTGGGTTGTCTCTTTCGACAGCCAGATCAGGTGTAGACAAAACACATTTTCAAACAGGCGGAAGTCAGAGCAATGCTGGATCAACTGTAGTCATACACAAGTCTCATATCTCACAGAAATATAAACCTTTATAAGTGACTGACTGCATGATGCAATTGGCTTAAGACAACTGAAAGGCATGCCTCATACACATGACACAAATGGTCATGAACTCCCTTGAAAATGAATTACTCTCTAGTATCCGCGTGATGGGAGGACTGGAGCTATATGATAACAGGAGGGCTAGGGGAGGGTGTGGAAGAGGAAGAGCTACACACCAACCGCTCTCTGGGTATTAAAATCTGCTCTGCTGAACTGGCTTCCACTGGCTGACTAAGACAGAGACACAAGGGATCAGTATTATATCCTCAGTGGGGCCATCCCATCTAACACTGGCTGCTACAGCTCTGCGACTGTCACACTGGCCTCACAAAGCATCATGCGGTGCTGGGGAAGAAAAAACAAGTTTGATTAGACCAGCAGCACCGTTTTCAGGCAAAATATTCAGTGAATAAGGTCAACGCTAAACCCAGGCAAATTCAATGAGAATAATTTGGTGAATTTCGCCAATCATTACTATTCATAAACAACTCATGCATTGTAAAGTCTCTCTAAAAGCATTGCACTGTTTCCGTAAGTTGCATTTGTACTTTTAACTTAATGGAAGAGACACTATAAAAAATGAACTGCATTCAGCAGGCACTGTAACCCAAGGCTAAGGCATTGGACTGTAGACTGATCAAGGTGCATCTCTGACACACTGTGTGCCCCAGAGCGACTCATTAACCTGAATATGGTACAACTGAATAAGCGCAGGAACACTGCAACATAACCTGTTAAGCATCTTTGAGTTATTTCCATTATAGAACTGGTATAGCACCCATTACAGAATAGGTATATACAAAAGATGTGACCCCATGGTACCAGGCACAATCTCTGCATATCAAACTGATATCACAACAAGGATGTAGGAGCACCATCTCCAACTTAATTTGGCAAAGACAGGCCTCCTTGTTATCCCAACTTGACCATCTATTCAGAACCATATCTCTATTCAAGTCAGCTCATTACGGCTAAAACCCGCCACATCTGTACGCAACCTGGGAACGGTGATCAACGACCACCTGTTCTTCACTAACTGTGTTGCAATCATCTCTCTGTCTTGTAGACTCGCCTTATACAACATCTAGAAGATCACACCATATCTGACACAGCATGCAACACAAACCCTGGTTCAGGCTTTGACCTTGGCACATCACATATGAACGACTGCAACTCTCTGGTGCCAGGAGTACTGGCATGTGTCACCAAGCTGCTGCAGAAGATTCCACATATGGCATGTTTGGTGCTTAACCAAGTGAGGCAGGTAAATATCAATTCTTTTTTCAGATTAGTACATTGCCTCACTGTAACATTAAGTTCAAATTGTTTGTGCTTGAATGCTGAGCAGTCAATATATTTCTAAATAAATATAATTTATACAGTGCGAGTCAAAATTATGTTAATATTTAAATGGTGGAAACAAATTATTCATAAAGCATACTTCATATGTGCAAGATGATTTACAGGAATGTCTCAGCCTGCTTGCCATCACGTTCAAAACACAAAAACCAACGAGCAACAGTACCAATTAAAGCCCGGGCCCACATTTTCCAGGTAATACATGATACCACAGTCCATATTCTGTCCTTCAGGTCAATGATATCACAAACTTTCCTGCTATACACGCACTCCTTCACCATACTCCATAACCAGAAATCACAGGGTGTCAAAACAGGGGAATGTGGAGGCAAAGGCAATGGTTCACCATGACCTATCCATCGACCTGGAAAGGTGTGGTCAAGATAAAAACAATCCATTGGCTTTATCATAATTTTGACTCACTGTGTGTATATACACACACATATATATATTCATACTGTATATATAGTATTTCCTAGCTGGTGGAATGAGCTGCATTTGAAATTCTGACTCCAGCATTGCATTTCAGAAGCATTTCAAGACTGTCTTGTTGAAATTTCTGTCTGATATTAGTTGTTAGGTTTTTGAAATTAGCTTGTATTTTGTTCTGATCTCCTCACTTGTGGGGTTCACTTTTGTAACCTTATCCTGTTCCACTTATCCCCAAACAGTCTCTCAATCTGATGCTTACTCAAGTATGCTGACCTTTTGTGCAACTTGCTTTTGGATAAAAGCACATGCTGTACAAATAAATGTATATCGCAATTCGGTGTATCACACGAATTATATAAATTAGTGGTTGCCTAGTAATACTGCCGAACCTTTAAGAATTTCCAATGGTATTTACTCGTGCTGAAGCGATCATTCTTTCACCTAAGAGCCTGGATGTGACGTGCCCAGGCAGCGCCGGAGGTGCTGCGGGATGAGTAACAAGACACAGGACGTTTCTTTTTGATCTCCTCCCTCAGCAATGAGGCAAACCACGTTGCTGAAAACACATATGTTCTGTTAACAAAAGTTAATTCTTTACCATGTCTGCCTTTAAAATAAAAAAATCAAAAGAGAATGCACGCGAAAGACAATGCGGATGACCACTGCCATGATGTGTCAAAGTCAAGCAGTACACGTGTGAAGGTGCCATTCGTATGGTCATTAACATTTCAGAGTCTTCTCGAAAGAAACCGGCAATTGACAAAACTAGGTACACATAAACATACATATGCACTAAGGAAAGGAGCACTAATTTTTCATAAGTAAACTGACAGGTGGGCCGGCTTCACCGTTACGACAGCCAACTCCACTTCAATGACACTCGGGAGTTCAATCGCTTCGAGGCCGCGTCGCACAAAGCATAACCAGGAAGAGAGGCCTGCCTCGTTAGAAAACGTCGGGACATAAACGCCTGCTTATACAACCGCAAAATCCAACCCAGCATTGTGAAAAATCCACTGACGCCACTAACCCTGCCATTCAATCCGATACCGCCGCACCCCCAAGCCAATGCCAAAGAGGTGTGCAGTATTCCATTACTGCATTTGTAAACTGTAACGGTACAAAATGCAATTCCAGCTGTCTCGTGATAAATATCACTGTAGTTTGGAAGTCTGCCCAATACATTCACCACCACAGCGACAGTAGTACCTGAACTTGCGCCCAGATGCGACAGGGAAAGGCACTCGTCACACTTTCCACCCCACACTCACTCACTTTCTGTCTGTCTTCCTCTTTCCTTACAGCCCAGGGGTGAAAGTCAGACCAGTGGACACTGTGCCAAGCGGCGCTGGCGCACCTCGCGCTCACCTCAATTGACACAGAAGTGGAGTGGGGGAAAAAAAAAGACCAAGAAACGTATGCACCCATCCCAACCCGCCCGCCAAGTAGCCGCCGTTTGTCATCCTCCTTTACGTTCCCCACGAAAGATTATTACCATTCTCTTCACCGTTGAATCTCAGGAAGAGCCCTTCCGTTGCTTTTAGCCATCTATCGACGGTGGTCTCGGTTTGCAGTGGAAGGAAAGCCCAATTTCGGTCGGAAAAATCTGCCTCCTTTCCAGAGCCAGCGGAAGGTTGCCTTTTCATAATTGTGCGACTCCGAACTTACGCCGCGTGACGAGCCCGCTGAGTCAGCCCCGCTGGAAAGGTCACGTGCTTGGATGCGGAGGGCGGAGCCACGGACAAGAAGCACAGAAGGCCTCTGGAGGCGGGACGCGGCTCCAATGGGCGGGACGTAGCCGCTGTACTCGAGAGATGCCCGGAGATGAATTTAAAGGACAAGATAAGTAAATAGAACAGGTAAAGCGCCTGACTTTTAAACATGTATATAAATGTGTTAGTTAAAATTATACTGTACTTATAATAGTTAAACCATTTAAAACTGTTGCAAATTCTGATACATGGTTTAAACCAGTACTTGGTTATGGCGAACGATTCTCTCTTATCACCTGTTATCATCCTTTAGTTTTAAAACAAGACAGGGCGACCAGTTCGAACTTGTCCTAGAATGAATGAACTGTGAAGAACGTATCACCCACTTCTCTTTAAAAGTAAAATATGAACTCTGATCTATATCTTGAAAAGAAATGCCACATAAATCCAGTAAGAATTCTGATGTATTGGTAACACATGACAAACAAAATAACTACAACTATTTAAAGTTTGCTAGAAACAACGCAGCAGTCTATTTATAATAATATTGTTAGAAAATAAAATCAGAAATATATCATTTACTACACATCAAACAACGATTAAATTGTCTGTATAACTTTCTAGTAACGGCCGAAGAAATCTCAATTTTTTAAATCATAGATTAATAAAAGAGAACAACAACGCTTCTGAAACGAGACAGATAAATAAATCTATGAAAGGCGCTGTATTAGATAGATAGGCAGACACGCAAAGTATTATATAACAGATAGGCAGAGAAATGTATTAACATGTCCAGATTCATTACTTATCACACTTGCGGTTCATAAATTAACTATGGATATTAAAAACTAGATTATTCTAGAATTATAGATGAAAAAACAATTACTTTAATATTCAAAATCAATTATGTGATAAACTTAACAGACTAAACAAAATAAGACTTAACATGTAATGAACATAATAAATGTAATATGCTGTAGTAGAAATCCATGCCATTAATTAATAGTCTTCTGAAACGTATATAATAAATGTACATACTGTTGTGGTAAATGCCCTGCAATTGAAAGTACTTTAGTTTTTCCCGAAAGAAAGAAAGAAAGTCTTTCAGTGCACAAGAGACACTGAACAGAATAAACAAGATTTGAGTTCAATATAAATTTGATTAATCAGTAACAGTTATTAAAAAAGATAATAATCGAAAATCATAAAAAGATCATTGTAGTAATTACCAAAACTTAGTATTAAACTTAAAAACATAAAACGAGTTTCTCATTCCTCATTGTACAAACTGTCTCATTTATACATCATATTCTGGTTAATAAAAAAGTTTGCAAGCTAAAAGTCATTTTATAACATTTATAATCAAGAAATAGTCGATTTCACTAAGGCAGTAAACATTATAACCAAAAATCCCTTTATGTATTTTTTTTCTTTTTTTGATTTGTAAATAGCCGTAAACATCAACGATAGATAGATAGATAGATAGATAGATAGATAGATAGATAGATAGATAGATAGATAGATAGATAGATAGATAGATAGATAGATAGATAGTGTAGTAGGCAAGATTAAAAATTCTGATAGATAGATAGATAGATAGATAGATAGATAGATAGATCCTTATAGTGTCTTCCATTGGGACGAGCAGAAGGAAACACTGATAACAAGAAAGAAAAAGCAACTTTATAATAGTGTCTGTCTATCATAATAGCGAATCTAATGACAAAGTACCAGGAAAAAGAGTACAAATTGGAACATGCCAATACTAACAAAGAAAATCTAGATGTCGAGAAAAGCAAATAGTATGGCCGTTATTTTTACAGGTAAATTGCGCCTCCACAGTTAGACTAAACTCTAAGCCGCCAAATAAAACCAATCAAAGGAACCATGAATGTTTCTCGGGTTCAGTTGTGTGAATGTTCAAAATATGTGTTCGTGCCCGGTTATTTATTTGTTTAAAAAATATTTGCCCTTCCTCACCCATTTGCAATCCAGAGATAACATTTAGTATTAAGCATGTTTTGGAACTGAGGGGTCCTAAAAATCGGCTATGATGATTAAAGAACGGGCGGACTGGCTGCGCAGCGGATGAGTCACACGAAGTGCCAACAGCTTGGTCTAAACCGGGACGGGTGGACACAGACAGATTGGACTAAACAAAATGACTCATTTTTCCGACAATTTTTGCTCTCAAAAATAAACAAACACATACAAATAAACGTATAATAAGAAATTGCTAAAAAAAAAAAAAGCCATTTGTTATAACTGTTTTATTCTATTTATGATCATTTAAACTTTAGAACCAAGCCGAGAATTTTTCAATAGACATTCATAATCCTAATGATTTAGTATTTAAACTTTATTCCCGGTATATACTGAATGAAATCGTGTTATAGACTGCCACCTAAAGGATTAAATTGTCAGTGCGGACTGAAAACAAACTAAATTATGGTGGAATCTTGTTTATTCCTTTAAAGCTTTAATATTGAACCAAGTCACTTAGCAGACACTTCACACTCGCACTTGAGAAATCTAACACGTTAGCGATCTTTTTTTCCTTATGGTTTTTCCAGTTTTCCTTTCACATCTTATAGTCGCGCGTGGCAGGTTAATGGGTGACTTAAAATTGTCCTCGCATGACTGAGTGAGTGTGTCCGCTCCACTGTGACCTGCAGTTCAGTGCATAACTGCTTGAGATGGGCTTCCAACACCACGACCCTAAATTTGGTTTAAATGGGTTAAAAAGAATCGGTACGTGCTGCAACTTATTGCTCTTTAAGTTTTTGTTTAATTCTTGAGATAGCATTTCTCATTAACTTTCTGAATATTGTTTTCCGTTGTGTATCAGAGAACTGACATAAAAAATAAGACGTTTGACAAACGAGAGGAGATCATTCCATTCATTTGTCACTAGTTTGATTAACTAAACTGTCCCTGTCCCATCATCCAGATGTTTCTTAAAACTTGTCAAAGTTTCCGCTTCAATACTGGACACAAAGAATTGAGCAGCCCTTGGCCTTTGCGCCTTTTTAAAACATCCTCATATATAGCTTTTTAGTTGAAAGCGGAGGAGCTGAAAACATAAGAAGAACCTGCGAATTCCACATCGACAGTCGAACCCAGGCTCTTGTGAGTTGTCTGTCGCGCGCCCCATTAAACAGGTGAAGACGGAGAGAGAAACAAAAGAGGTACCAGTCGTCTCTTTGTCATTCACGTTTATTCCAAAAGAGCATCCTGGTAAGCTGAAGTCTCTACATTGGCAGCATCGGACATCAATCCCGTTAGTCATTTTGGTTATATTTCAAATCTGTGAAAAGTACAGCGTTAAAACTCCCTTCTTTTTATTTTCCCTGATGAACTAGCCGAGGAGCCATCCGATTAATGAACTAAATACATAAATAATAACTGTCTGGATTAAAATGTTAATTGATAAAGTTTACCTTTTGCATTTGCCAGTTTTCTTTCGTAATATGAGCTCTAGTTCATTACTTAGCTTAGCGCCTTGGATGGGAGAGAGTCATCATTCAAAGATGGTTATCAGCTTTTATAAAAGAGACTGCATGTCATCGCTTGAGCAATTTGAATGAATGGCATAACAGCTATAATTTGCATGCTGATTACTGGCATTACGGTTGCATAAAACTATAATTTACAAAATCTTCAATCCACGTCTCAGCAAAAAATGAAACAAAAAAAAACTCAAAACAGTGATAAAGCATGAAGCCTTTGCCATTATTTAATGCTAACTCTTATCTTTGGTGGCCATATTGATATTCTTTTGACAATAAAGTGAGCGAGTTGCGATATAATTCGGTATGGGTGGGGGCAGATCACCAGCCTTCTCCAGTTCTGTGTAAATCTGTTATGTCATCCTATTCTTGCTTCTTAGGTAAAACAACATTTAAACGCAAAGAGAAATAATCTGTAGCTGCCCTATTTTTATTTCGCTTGAATGATAGCTTTTGACATTGAAACTGGCTTTGCAAATGTATAATTATGGGCAAAAGTCAATAAAACGCTCAACTTCAAAGCCTTAAAAATCTGCCTGCCACTTACAAATCTGAGCTCTCGATGAAGCACCTGAGGCGCAGACGGCAAGAGTGTGCAGTTACTTTTTAGGTTACGAGTCCTCAGCTTGTATACTGCGCTCTCAGGTAGCAGTCAGGCCTCTTCACCTTTTACACATTTTGTTTTGTTGTAGCCTTATACTAAAATAATTTGGATGAGATACTGGGACAGCAAGCTAAACAAACGGGGTTGATGGACTGAATGGTCTCCTCTCCTTTGTCACATTTAAGTTTTTTTTTTTGTTTTTTTTTACAGTCAATCATAATACTCTCGTTTCCAATGTAGTTTGTGGCACTGGAGATCGAATATAGTGATAGGTAGCAATTTATTTCTATTGAAAAACACAAAGATCACACTGCTCCGCTTTCTCAAGGTGTCCCACAGGGCCCTGTTTTAGGCCCCATCCTGTTTACCACTTACCTCCTGGGCTCTATTATTCGATGGCGGAGTGCTGGCTCTGAGGCTAGGGATCTGCACTGCTGGTTTGAATCCCGTAAATGCCAATAAAGGGACTCAGCTATGTTGGGCCCTTCAGCAAAGCCCTTAACCTGCAATTGCTGAGTGCTTTGAGTAGTGAGAAAATATATAAATGCAAAGAATTATTATTATTATTAAAAAGATTTACAATTTCTTTTTTATGCTGATGACACACACTTACTGTATATTAGTACTATAATGCCTGCTACTGGTCAGCTTCCACCTTCCTCCTTGATAAATTGCTTATTATCTGATATGAAGCTTTGGATGGCATTAAAACCTTCCTAATAATGAGCAGTGGAAAAAAAAAAAAAAACACTGAGATTATATTTGTTGGATCCAAAGCTGCTGTTTCAAGGGTCTATAACTGGGCCTTAATTTAGATTGAATCACAGGGCCTCCCCCTCTGCTGCTCTTGGTGTTACTTTTGACCCCACGCTTTCGTTCCAATCACACATTTCTTCCTTGACTAAAGTAGCTTTCTGTCACTGCTCCTTCACTTCGTTTTAGTGATGCTTGTTCATGCTATTGTGTAGATTGCTGTAATTCACCGTTTTCAATTCTGTCTGCCGAATCTCTTAATAAACTGCGCCATGTATAGCATTCTGCTGCCAGATCACCCACTCACACTAGGAATCTGCACAGATCACCGGCTCCAGTTCAGTTCCAGTGGCTTGCTGTTAGCAGCTCGTATAAAATATAAAGTCCTTACATTTAAAGCTCTGCTGTAAATGGCCTCGCTCCTTCTTAGACTTGTCAACGTGTCTGTCCTTACAAACCTGCGCGTCTGCTCAGATCCTCGGGCGCTGCTCTCCTGTCTCTTCCTCTTGCACGTCTGTCTGTCTGTCTTCTGTGGGATTTGTCAGATCGGTCAGTGTAGCCCACTCCGGGACAATCCTCCACAGCTTGTCTGCAACTGTACAAATTTATCTTCATTTATTCATTATTTGCTCAACATCTCAACATTACCATTTCTTTATTACATCTACAAATGTTTTATACTATTGTGTGTCAGTTTTTAACATTGTTATGCTTGTATTGTATAATCTTGATCATCTTTGTAAAGTGCCAGTGAGTCTACGTTAAGGTGCTATATAATTAAAACATTATTAAAATTATTTTTTCTCTCATCAATCAACATTTCATACCCCAGAATGAAGTTACAGAAACAAGACTTTGGAAATTTGCAAATTCATTGAAAATGAAACTGAAATATGACTTTGACAAACGTGTTCAGATCCTTTGCTATGACACTTGACATTTGGTTCTGGTGTGTCCCAATTCTCTTGATCATTGTTGAGATGTTTAAAGTCCACCTCTGACCAACCTAGCATGTCACATCTTTCAAGTTTTCGACAAATTTAGCAAACGATGTCACCCCTATAATTAACGATCTCTAGAGTTAGTTTTTCCTGAGCGTTACATACACAAAATCGTTTTTTTTTTTCTTCAGGAATCAACAACACCCGCCATTTAAATCACGTGACGTCTTCAATGGTGGACGGTCTTGCCTCATTGGTCAGTGGAGTTGCCCGGTTTTTGTCTTGCAGTATGCAAACTACTGTACTGAGTACCTACAAGCTTCTTCCATCGTGCTATGACCGGAATGAAGACACCGCTACCTTATAACATCAGGAAAGACATGGTAGCTCCAAACTCAATTTTAACAAAAATGTCAGTTACTAGGTTTTTCCATTGCACGCGAGACCTTGTGGTCAATTCAGTGGATTGGATAGGATTAGAAGAGCACACAGCTGTTTATAGAAGATCCAACATTTGAGCAAAAACCAATGTGGTCAGAGCTGAAGGACAGATCTGAAGGAGGTTATACAGTAAACCTTTTCCGACAACTCTGAAGCGTTCCTAAGAGCACAGATGATTCTTAAACAGAAGTCTGGAATTCTGATCCGAAGTTGGGTTGAAATCTAAATAATCAACGTAGACCTCAGTGTTAACATGTGCAGTGGACCACGTCATATGTATGTCACTTGTCGCGTGCCATTAGGTAGGGGATTTGTAACAAGTGTTTGCGATGTGCCATCTGTTGGAATGACAAGAGACAGAGCAACTGAATGATCAAAGACACTCGTCCTTTTATGAAAATGGACTATTGTCATTGTTCATAAAGAGAGATACACGTAAGATACGGAGTACACATGGCAATAATTTTGACTTGCCTTGATATGAACCTCTGTCCTCCTAGCCCTGTATATATAAAGTAGGTTCAATTTCCGATCACCAATTTTTCCTTTATTGAGACAGTGTTTGATTGCGCCTCGTGTGTTTGAAAATCTTCTACATTCACAAGAGAGACAATGCCATTGTGAGATTTGTTTCCTTCAAGCTCTTAAATCCCCACCAAAAGGTTTTGCAATGTTATTGTTGTTGCACAAATGCTAAAACAGTACACAAGCACTTCGGCTCTTCTTCTCTGGGCGTACATGAAAACCTATTATTTATCCTAATTATTTCTATTCAGCTTAACTCTTCAGTTTCACCATACAGTATTTACTCACCTTCTTTGTTTTTTGCTTCGTGTGCAGTCACTACCAAAATGAAGATGGAGGCAGTGGCCAAGCTAATGCTCTAATCAAATTAAATAGTGTTGGTGTGTCCCAATCTTGGAAGCCCATAATTAAAACTAAAAAGACAAACAGTTGGGGTTGATGTACTCTGTTACCGCTCAAAGTGTTACTTGTAATTTTGGACCTTAACATACCTTACATCTGACTCAGTGTGGCCTCATCTTCAGTCTGCACACTTAACAGAGTACGTTTACATGTGCTTTAATAGCACAGTAATTCACAGAAACCGGCTTTCTAAAATGCTATGTCTACCCGTACTCCAGTTACAAAAGCTGGGTTAATACACATGGACTTCTCTGTGAGTAACCCCATTACATGGCCATGTAAACTCTCAACTCTTACACTTTAGGATTTGCATGTCTTTGCTTCGCATACGCATCCAGCAGTCACAGGTGGAAACTGTGGAAAAGTCCACAAAGATAAATGTCTTGTTGCAAATCTCACCAATTATGGAAAAACCTGGCAGGTCACATCTTTCGAGTTTTCGGCAAATTGAGAACATGTCGTCACCCCTATAATTAACGATCTCTAGATTTCATTTTTCCTGAGCTTCACATAAACAATATCTTTTTTTTTCTCACACCATCAACACCTCCCACCATTTAAATCACGCGGATGCCAGCATTTAAATCCGACATTTTCATTGGGGGGCGGTCTTGCCTTATTGGTTAGTGGAGTTGCTCGGTTTTTCTCTTGCAGTACGTAAACTACTGAGCTTCTTCCATCGTACGGGGACCCGAATGAAGACATACTTGGGCACCACCGCTACCTTAGAACATCAGGAAAGGCCCAGTAACTCCAAACTCAATTTTGACAAAAAATAGCAGCTACTAGGTTTTTTCCTTTCCATGCGAGACCTTGTGGTCAATTCAGTGGATTGGACAGGATTAGAAGAGCACACGCCTCTTTGTAAAAGGGCCAACATTTGAGCAAAAACTGCTAAGTTTTTCCATTGTATGTGAGAAATGCTTAGGTAATCCTCCTCCTGGTTAAAATAATCAGTATTTCAGAAATCACAAAATTTACGTTGATGAGCCGAACATGCAGTACATAATCTCTGGAGCAGGGCTGGGGGCAACATGTTAGAAAGAATGAGTTGTGTAGTCCGATTACTTTTTAGGGACTCTGGACCTGGAGAGCCACAGTAGCAGCAGATTTTCATTCTAAACCTTTTTCTAATCACTGCCCGGTTTTCACTGTTAATTCACTTCTTTTCCCTTCATATTAATAGCCCAGTTTTGAAGGATTCAGTCCTCTGATTTCTTCATTAAATGACAGCCAAACAGAAATGAGACGTGAAACAAGCCAGCAGATGACCGGCAAAGTTGGAGCTTCAAACTCCAACCAATTTCTTAATGATTAATGCTGTTAATTAAACCCATAATTTAATTCCAGGGCGCGTTGCTGCTCTCATTCTGCTATTGCAGACATTCCTAAAACCGTGGATTTTTCTGTTTTTTCCAAGAACGTCAAATTGTTTTGGTGACTTGAGAGATCAGCCTTACTGAGACCTTCACCTTTCTTTATTTTCAGATATTGTGTGATGGGCACTGGAGAGTTGCTTGGTTTGTGTCGCATTATTGTTTGGCTGCCAATTAAGGAAAAAGAAACAAGGGGCCTGAATCAAGTTAATTAAAATTAAGGCAAAAGAAGGTAATTAGCAGCAAATGAACTAAGAAGATGGTTAGAATGAAAACCTGCAGCCGCTGTGGCCCTCAAGGACTGGAGTTCAACACCCCTGGTTTAGGGTAATGAGTAGCCGAACACAATACTGATTTTACTGAAGGAGACATACCTGCATTATCATCCAAGCAGCACTGTGTGTACAGCAAGCAGCACAGCTACCGCTGTGGCGCCTCTCTGCAGGGCTCTGTGTGTGGGGCGTGCAATCCGGTAACAGAAATATACTATTAATAAAGTGTCACTTTAGTTTTAATTCAGCTGTTTGCTATTGGTATGTTGAAAGTTTGTGATCAGGTGATGCAGTGGGCAAGGTTCATATCACAAATCATCTGTGAATCGAGTCGCGGAAGTGAAAGGGGGGGATGGAAGTCATTTACTTCAAAGTACATGGAAGACTACATGAAATTCTTTTGTTTAAATACAAACACAAATGAAACATAAGCCATTCTGACCGCAATTACAATAAGGTAAAACCGGTGCAACATCCATCACCTTACCATCCCATAATACTGTACAACCCAACCCCACTCTGTTACCTTAAAAAAAAAATAAAAGGAGCCCGTGAGGGCCAGGAAGGTCAGCTTCAGGAAGGTTTATAGATGGGCTTAGGATTTTAAGAACAAATACTGGCCAATGAAATGTGCAGTTTTTTCATATGAAAGATGAAAAATTAACATAAAAGTAATGCATTCTAACACATTAAATTTTATAATGAGTAACTATAAACACAAACGTAATACACTCTTAACACATTAAATTTTATAACATCACAAGTAATGTGTAAGTCAACTAAAGTTGTTACACCACCCCTCACACTGCTCAGAAGTCACAGGCCACAAGCTTGTTTTCAGATGCAATAAAAAAATAAAAATTATATATATAATTTTTTTTTAAATCTTTTGTATTTGAAGGACACTGGAGTGGTTTCCCAAGGGAGAGCTCCGTATGTGGACTTGCACATTTAAATAGCAGTTATTCAGAAAGCAGTTTCTTGGCTTTAACTGGGTTACTCACCTTCTCCCAGTTTTGTGTGTACACAACAATGCTCTCATTGTTGAAATATTTCATTCAGGGCTGTAATACTGGGGGCAGGGGGTCCCAAAACTGTACATCTCCACTCTTTCAGAAGGTTGTGGACCTTTCTCCCACACTTTAGAAATTAACCAACATTTAGCCTAAAGGGGAAAAAAAAAAAAAAATTCCTCCTCCCTGGGCTCTACCAAGGGTTATGTCCTTCGTGACGTGCAGCCGTCCAGGCACCGGTTCTCAGTTGGACTGAGCCCTGGACTTGGTCTTGGCCGCTCCAGCACATTCACATTGCTGTTTTCAGCCATTCCTGTGGAGATTACTTTTTTTTGTCTTGTTCCAATGCAAACAAAATAAAAACATGAGAACACCAAAGCATTTATAATTACAACTACTGTCTGGAAAAGGTGGTGCAGTTTCTGAAAGAAGTGCAGGGGTGCCAATAGTTTTGGCTATGACTATAATACACACACACACACACACAGGATAAACATATACATGATTTTGTGTTTTTTTTTATGTTTTCTTGGTATTGTTGCAGGTAAAATCTGCAATCTACTATATTAACTATGACAATAAATTGACTAAAAAATGATAGTAAATTTCACCTTTCTGCTCCAGGACACCGCGTTTTGTATGTGGAATCTGCACATTCTCCCTATGGCTACATGGTTTTCTGTCATCCCGAGACCACGGGTGTTTGGCGGCTAGTGTGCCCATTCACTTATTTGGCCAACGTCTTTATCAAAGGTGACTTACATTTGAGCTGTTAATTGGCTACATTTTTTAATTTTTCCAATTGTAGCACAGGCTGATGAAGTGACACGCTCAGGGTCACAGAGCGTCAGCAGCATGTTTTGAAGTCCAAAGCCTTAACTGCTATGCCACAGTGACTGCCTCCCTGTCCATTGCTGGTTCTATGAAAGAAAAAATTGACTGCTTGCAAGCTACTTAGGCTTAATAGCTGACAAAGGACAATTTCCAGTTTCTTTAGAAACGCACTATTTGACACAGGAAAGATGACCTTTCCTTCTTTAGGATCTATCTGACAAGTTATAAAAAACAAAAAAAAAAAAAAGAACAGATGCCACATTAGCGTAATAAAATGCTTACGTAAATATTATTCTTTTTGATTACGTAAGGGTAAGGGGGAGGAAGAAGAAATTATAAAAAGCCAATCAAAAAATGGAACTTTGCT
This sequence comes from Polypterus senegalus, assembly GCF_016835505.1. Lineage (NCBI taxonomy): Eukaryota > Metazoa > Chordata > Cladistia > Polypteriformes > Polypteridae > Polypterus > Polypterus senegalus. The sequence goes on from NC_053165.1 coordinate 89,363,055, forward strand.
TTTCTGCCTTACAACGTAGAATCCAGGTACTCATCTGTGATTGAGTAACAATCTAATTGAACTATTCCTGTCTTCCTTTTTCTTCTAGCAGTTCTTACCTTGAGCCTGATGCTGCCCAGATGGGCCACAGCATCCCAAAACCCTGAACTGTAACAACAGTGCTTGGATTTTAGACTTTTCGTTTATGCGTACTCTACCAATGCTGCAGTTATTTCTTGAAAACATTTTCCCTTTTAAATCACTCAGTGTACACTTTTGTGTCTTATTAATTCAACACAAATTCACTTCAAGAAAGTCCAGTACCATTTTTGATTTTCTTTCTCTCTGTATTAACAAATTCAAAAAGAAAAGGATTTCCAGGAAAAAATATCAAAATGATTATTAGTGCTTTTGCCTCCTAGTTCCAGCCTTGAGGTTCGATTTCTGTGCCCATCTGATTCTTGTGCGGCCTTTCCGCCCACCACCTCAAGGTGTATAAAACAAACTGGTATTTCCAAGATTTGCTATCCCACTTTCCAGGGTGGTCCCTGCCATATTTGAGATATATGACTTAGTCTGGGCCTTTGACAACAGTTGCACAAATTGATACCTTAAACCTGATGTGTCTGAATTATGGCTATTGTGATATACTGAAGCAAGCAAACGGCTGGCAACCTACATTTTTATCACCAGCAATGAAAAATGCCTGCCACATGTCTAGTTGTGATTACTTGATCGCCTAGAAAATCACCATTTTAAAGAGCCTTTTCAGCACTGCTGATGTTCATTTTCAGAGTAACTTAAGTACAGCTTCCAGGGTGAGAGGAGCACTTACTGCTGTCTGCGTCTGAGTCCTAATGGGCTGCTCTGCCTAAAACAGTGCCATTATATCTTTAAAGTGAAGTGTACCTTTATACAACAACTTAAAAAACACTTTAAACTCAAATATTTAGTCCCACATTTTTACTGCTTGTCCCCTGCTCCCGTTTGCAGGATAAAATGACATACTGTGCTGCAAATAATTAAGTCAGGACCCACAAAACTACCATGGGAATGTAAGCCTCTACTTTTATTGCAATGCATGTGGGTTTGAGCTTATGAAGTGGAGCATTTATGGTAGACACAAGGCAAATTCTGAAAAATACAAAAATTATCAACAGACTTCTTCGGTACACATGATACTGAAACACATAACTAAACTTTCTAATGGAAGAAACAAAGACCAAACACAAGCACATGGCATGGGTCATGGCAGGTTTTCATATAAGAAGTACGTCTTCTTTCACTTACTGAGCCATCTAACAAAATTCAAGAATTGTTCCTTTCAACTCCTTTCACCAGTTAGGGCGGCTTATTTGACTGCTCTGCATCTGTCTGGAAAAACAGGTTGTAGGTATGAGCCTATGAAAAAAAAAATATTCTAAACCTTTAGACATTTGCATACATAAATGCTATTAAAAATGATCACTGCTTTCATTCAACTACTGTGAACTCTGTGAGGTGGGGTATACAACAATATATATGTAAATTAGCCAGCTATGGTAAACAATATGCAAATATTCCAATAATTCCATTTTAAAAAAACATGTGGAAGAGCATATGTGGTTTCTTCTCACTGTGTCCAGTAGTGATGATCCTCTTGTTCAACTTAATTACCGAAAACATTGACTCTTGTGGCACAGACTATCCCTTTACCTCTTGAAGTTCATTAGCTAAAGAGAATGAGGACACTATACTTATGTCATCAACTCAGACCAGTACATTTTAACCACTAACAATATTATTTTCAACTCAGACTTGTGATAAATAACTCTTAACATTTTCATAAATACTTTACTTTTTTTTTTTTTTTAAACTTGCATTGTCTCTGTGTAATAAAAATACAAAGTCAATAATTTTAAATACAGCACACTCATCAGTACTAGAATGCTGTCTTTGTGACAAATGCAACAACAGTTCACACAAGTCACATTGTATCATCTTTTAATCAAAGGCATCGACTGTGTAAAGTCACACGTGTAACACACAATATTAACATTTATACATTTGATTTTAATTTTGTTACATACATTATTTACCCTAGCCCCGGTTTCCTGGAAGTAAAACAGTTTAGCAAATTTCTTGGAAAATGGTAAGATTCATTAAAAATGTATCATACCATAAAATTACAGAATTGTGACTAAGACGATCATACACTGTATGAAAGTTACAGCATATTTAATGTATTATTTTATGATAATGAAAAGGTCAAGGATAGCCAGTACAAATCCTAAAAAAAATCTTGGGTTTTACTGTAAAAAAAGGTCTTCAGGTTTACTGTACCTTGAACACTGTAAGATGCAATGGATTGGGCATGGGTAAAAAAGACTTGATTCTATCAGTCCAGTAAGGCGTTAATAAAACGTGCACCATCACAGGTTTGATTTAGGCTTTATAAAAGCCTTTATGACAAAAACAAAAGGATATAATCCTAAGAAGAATCAAACTCAAGTTCCTGAATACATATGAACCTTGTTATTGCACTAAAAATTCTAGCCAGTTTGATCGCTATTTTCAATGTTGCATAAAAATATATCACTTTAAATGCTGTTCTAAAAGCAATCTTTCAAACTTAATACATTTAAAAACAAAACCAAATCATTTGCATAGTTAACAGTTATAAAAGGCATTATTTCACCCTTTCATAAATTCCAAATCAATTACTATGTATAATTGTATAGTCATGGCACCCAGTATGGCTGCAGATATTAACATTTGGCAATGTTTGCTTTTAGGTTCATGCAGTCGTATCATACAGTATAGGAAAATAATATTTAAGTAACCATGAAAACAACTGTATTGTTGAAAAAAAAAAAAAAGTGCATGTAAAGAAGTTCCAGCGCTAAATTTGTATTTGTGTGAAAAAGCAACTGTAAAGAAACTAATTAAAAAAAAAATATTAGTGTGAAAGGACAGGGTGATTTTAAGCAATCTTTAGTGGAATATGGCTGTGAAAGCGGAAACCATGTGTTAGAGATTTATAAATCTTCAAATAAATATTTTTCTAATCAACAAAAACATATAAACACGTTAGTTAAATTTACAGAGAAATTAAAATGAAGTAGCCTAAAGTAATTTAAGATTGATGCTCCCTGTAACTGTTGAGGAACTTGGCAAGGGAACTTCAGTCAGTTCTCAGCTGGGGTCTCTTCAGGGATCTTTGCCACCTTGAAAAAAAAGAAAACAGAAAAGTTTGCCTGAATGCAGTGTGAGAAAAGGAGAGCTGACTACAGTTCTGTATGTTGTAACGTATAGGTGGTGGACCACCAACACACACTTTGTACTCTTTAAAAATGAAGGCATACATATTTTCTTGAGGAAAGAAATACAAGGAGACAAAAAATGTGACTCTAGATTTAGTTTATCATGAATTGAAACAAAACTTTGGTGTGTGTGTGTGTACAAGTAGGTAGTCCTTAAAAGTGAAGTGTAATTAATAGACTTTATAGAGTATTTGTGCTCCATGTGTAGCTCAGACTCATTACTGTGCGTGTATGTATATATTATATATATATTTATATTAATCACCTGTTTGTAGCATCATCTAACCTATTTTTTTTATATTCTAGTCCAGTATACATACAGACAGGCACAGTATATTTCAAGTGAGCTAAAGTGTAAAGGGTACGCTTGAGTGGGGCTGTGCAAAGGGGAGCAAAAGGAGCACACAACAGGAATAGACAAGGTTTAGGAGAAGCAACACAAGGTGTTGATATTCACTTACAGGTTTAGGACCAAGATACTTAATCACTGGCATTCTAGGTGTTTCCATCCACCACCCTCCCTGCTGAAACATCTTGTAAATAGATTTGGGTCAAAGAAAGAGAACAATGGCCTATGCTGCAATCAGACTTTTAAACACTAATGCTTGCTTGCTTGTAATGGAATAGTGATGTGGTAATATTGTGAAATTAAAGGTGTATTTACTATTGGCTTATTACTATTTTGCAGTTACTATACTCCACTCCTCCTTGCAAAAGAGATTTGGGAGTGTGTCCGCAACTGGATGAAGCAGATATTAAAAGGTGTTCAGATGGTCCAGTCTGTTCAGTAATTAGACCTCTAAATTAGTTATTTTGCACACTTTTCAAGTTAAAGCTATTGTACCACAAAGTGGAATTGTGTTCAATTGTATTATTCAGAAACTATATTTAATCGAGGGACTCAAATCTCAGAAACATCTGATTTGGCAATGCACTAAGCTTGGTCTTTGTGCAACATTACTTTAGGTCACAATCCTGTTCTATCTGCAGTACTTCATTTATCAGATTCAAGTAGCCCAAGGCTTTTTTCCACTGTTGAGCCGAGCTTATATGTTGTTTCAATCACTTGTATGACCTTTTCTTGATTGTTATAGGTCCTACAGAAGAAGCCAAAAGTTGAAAATAAATGGACTGAGCAGACACGAGCCTTAGCAAAGTAATCCATCCTTGAATGGTCAAACGTTAGAACAAGCAAACACTGCCCAATGGTAACTATACTTGAAGCCGAAGTTTTCAATATGTTTAATATCAGCTGCTATTCTCTTTGAGTAATCATTTTTTTAACCCTTGTCCAGATAAAGCTTGACTGTAATCTCTACCTATTAATCCTAATTTCTTTTCCAAAAAGAGTTTTAAAAAAGCTTCTAATTATCAAAACCGAAAGATGTTTTATTTTTTTGGATCTGGCCTTTGGTCTGACTTGTGTTTTAGGAAATGTTTTCGATGAAAATATAGTTAACTAAAAATAAAATCAGCAAGAACTGCAGGATTGATCAAATATCAGTGGAACACTGTGGCACAGTGTGTCATAGGTCCGTGGCAGAACAGCGAGGTGCAAATTTCTTCTTTATAAAATAGTGCTGCTCAGATTCATGTGTATGCGTGTGCAGAAATGCTGGGTACCCACAGAGTGCTTAATGGGGGAAATGGGCAGATTAAATCATTCACCTGTGCAAGAAAGATTGACACAGACATCCCTCATTGGCGGCTCTGTGGATTATTTAGGGAAGTATCTACACTCGCCAAGACAGAAAAGGTCAGAGTAATCCAGTAAGGAAGATGGAAAAAAGTGCAAAAGAAACTTGAGGGAAAAGAAAGAAAAGAATCAGAAAGTTATTCCAATGAATGAAAGAATCAGAGAGAATCAGTCAAAAGATTCCCTGCAGTGGAGCAAGTGAGGAGTGTTGTTCCAGTGAAATACAGATCAGACTGTGCTGGCAGGGAGAGAGAGCTGGGCTCGGGGGTACCCAGCAGTTACCTACGGAAGTGGTTGGGAGAGAAAGCCAAAAGGGGAAAGAGTTAAATGATGTCTTGTGCCTGCTGAATGAGCCTTTGGAAGGAAGGAGGGGATCATTTATCAGATTTCCTTTGTCGTGATGATTTTCTTCTTCTACATGACACTGTTTTATGGATTAAGGAAGACATTTTAATTGTCACTGCTTCTGTTGGTTTTCATTGTTAAATACACATGCACTTTCACACTTTTCATGTAAGCTTGTTTTTGTCTCCTCACTTGCCCTAGTCCAGCCTCTGTTCATGAACTACCAGATGCTCTGGAAAATGGATGGTGACCACTGGGCATCACAAACACCTATATATGCAGGACCTGAACTACTTAAAAGTGCCTACATCCTTATGATCCTGCTGTTACTCTGAACAAAACAGTTTAGTAATTTACAAGCAACAGAATTCAGGAAAGCACAATAAAAACAGTCTAAAATAGATAATTTGTGACTTCATCAATAAGCCTGTTTAATAAGTAAGAGCAGCTTAAACAAATGCTGTTAAGGGAACAACTAGATCAAAAACAATGAATACAATTTCCATACATTTTACATACTTAAAGAGTACACTTTATTTACATTTGTCTTTTTGTCTAATAATTTCTATATATGGAAAAGGAATTTAAATTTTAGTGCACAGTAAAGTTAACCTTCACCTTGCATCATGCTGGTCTAGGGCTGTTGATTAAATAGCTTACCATTTCCTCTACATCAGAAATAACATTCGACTGGACAGTAGAGAATCCAGATACATAACAGATTGAATGAATATACAGCATTTATCAGACTACTGGATTGCATTTCTAAAGAAATGACTCCATCTAGTGGGTGAGCACTGAATGAAAGCAAACGAAAGAAGGAAGCAAGCAAGCAACTAAATATGTGGCACTTAAAACAGAAGACAATGAATGTAAAAAGCAATCACAATTAAAAGAATAAATAAATCATGAAATACACTTTCAAATGCGTTGCACACTAAAGTAAATCAACCAGAATCCTTCTCTAAATATATGTTATTTATAATCTTTTGTAAAAATACTTCAATATGATTTCTTCTACTCTTGTGAAAAATACTGCCATGCTAATTTATCTTTTACCAACTCTGAACAGACCAATCGTCTACTAACAATCTTTTTTCATGAACATCATTTAATCTGTAACATTACTTTTACAGCGCCGCACTAAAATTTTATGCTGAAAATTTTTGGTAGTAGAATGTTCGTATATTCCCCATTATGCAATGATATATGTCGAGAAGGACAAGGTAAGTAGCCAGCTATGGTCAAATATCTCGAAGATGTACACACATTTTAATAAATCTTCAGATTTTCCACAGATCAAGGGACAATTACCTTGTCTGCAGATGGAGTACCCATGCACAAATGATTAATTTTATTTGGGTCAAAGTTCATTACTCTACAGACATGGAACACTACTAGCCCTACAGCAAACTTTTAAGTTTTAAAATGTGTACACATCATGAGATGCTTTGTAAAACTGTTAGTATGACAAACACCATCTAATCAATGTTTCGATTACTGACTATGAAATGCCTCATGATAGCACCTGTTAAAGTGGAGAGGATAGCAGACACACCACCACACAATGCTAAAAAAATAAAACACTGAACTGGAAACAGTGATAAACAGAAAACCCCAAATGCAAAGCCTTCATCAAAAATACCTACAAATGTATGGTTTGATTTTAAAACTTAGAAACATAAAATTAAATCAAACCTTGTAATAAAGGTTCCCTTGTGGAGTCCAAAACCTGAGTAAAATAAATTTTAGTAAATTAAGAGAAATTAGTTACTTTGGAAAAAATAACTTGTATATTGAGTCATTTTTTGTTAAGTTCTTATAACAAACAGGTCTATCAGGAAATTACAATCTAAAGCCAAAACCAAAGTAAACAAAATGTTCTTGATACAATCAGAAACACTTATTGTAAGCATTATTCATTAGATTAAGTAAAAAAAAAAGAAAAGGAAAAACTTTTAAGGTATATCAACCATTTGCTTTCTTGAGGCTAAACCGATTTTTTATTTAACTATAATTCTCTAATTTTACATTATTCCTTAACTATTATTCTTTAATTTGAACATTTTTTACAAAGAAATAAACAAATACTATTTGTCTCTACACTGACTAAACAAAACAGTTTCGGCTCTCTATACAAACTGTTACAAAAGTCAAACATGCGAGTGAGAGCCTATAGTCTAGAATAGTAGGAGATTATATATATATATAGTACATGTATATCAAAGATCTTCAAAGTTTGACCATGTTTATTATAACTATGGTTCTCAAACATTCATCCAGGAGACAGCATCTCTAACTCCGGCGGTGCTGGGTAGGTGCTGATTGTTTTAATTGGAGGCCCAATTATTTCCTTTTAATCTCTTTATATATTCCAATTGTTGTCCAGATCTTGTTCCAACCCAGAAATGCATCCTAAGAGAATGATGTACTTTTCTGAGAATGAACTGTTTTAAGTTTTGTACTCAAGTGTAACAGTTTTCACATAATGAATACCTGATAGATTTCAAACAGAAATGCAAGAGGCAAACCAGGGATGAGCGAGGAGACGCAACTAATAATTTTGCCTCTCTGGAGGATACAATGATTTGCACCTCTGTCTGTTTAATTTCAGTTGCAAGCTTTACACACAATCACAATAGATATATATTATACTGTAGAAATCATCCAACAGACATTGAACAGATACTGTATACACACAAATGCACTAATAAATCATAAATCACAGGCTAATACATTCGTCTCAGATCAGTTCAAATCTAAGTAACCAACACAGACCTCAGTGTTAAAATTTCCAGTGTGCTAAGCAACGCATTGATCTGTTATGTGCCATTTGGCATGGGTTTCGTAAAAGCAGTGCGTTTGTGATGTGCCATCTTTTGGAATGACTAATGCATTTTATTTATTTATTTTTTTTACTAAAAAAACGTGTTGTGCCATCTGTTAGAATAATAAGAGATATAGCAACTGGAGAGACTTACTGACACTTATCTTTTTATTAAGGCAGATAATAATCTGTTCACTCTATGTTAGTAAAATATTTCTTGTAATACTGGTTTTATGTAAAGAGAAGATATTTTTCTTTTTATTTAGGATTTAATCTGCATGGTCATACTCAGCAGCACCTTCCCATAATTAAACTGTATACAATATACAGTTTCAAAACTTCCCTCATACCACAGGGTAGAAAAATAATTTTTTTAAGTGCGCAATTTTTTTTGTTTCTCGTTGTTGACTAATGCCATTCTCACTTGTTCAGTACTCTTGTTGGCTTACTGTGTATCTTCTCCACATACTGATGTGATGCTAAGTTACTCACTGCAATAAAGCTGAATTGTATGCTTCATGGTACTAGTTTTAGACCACTTCTTGAAGTAGGCAGCACATAACAGCCTGGCGTACCTGACAGATTTAAAAACCACTTTGCTGATAAAATGTCTATCCTCGTGCACTTAACTTGACTAAAAAATGCGGAACACACTTCTAGAACAATTGATAGGAGTTTCAACCCTGGTTTGCTAATACAAGTACTGTATAAAGGTTTTACCTAACATCAGCTAACATGTTAGCTACCTAGATTAACTCATTTATATTCCATCGTCAGAAAAAATAACCATCACTCATCATATACAGATATGATGTTTGGATGATTAGTGGGAGCCACATGTTATTTACGTTTTCTTTTCACGGACATTCACAAAATTACCAGCAGCACTAGCACTACTGTGAGGGAAAGCTTCGGAGGGTTTTCAGCATACTTGAGGTATTTTATTCACACACATTTCTATTTTGAGCCAATCCATGTTACATTTATCAATGGCTGGTAGATTAGCTATGGGTGTTGCTCTGGTACTTGTTTATTGTTCATCATGCCTACACAGGTTTGATAGCACCCGGTCATACAACAAAGCATTCCATCTTACAAATAAAGAGCATTTAAATAGTCAGTCTGCAAAGGTGGGAAACAATAAAAATCCTTATCAACTGGTGAAATAAGACAGTTAAAGTGTCACTTCAGAACTATGCAGTTAGTTATACCTATTAAATTATTGCCAAATATTATGCATTTATTTTTCTTCTATTATCATTAAGGTCCATCAAAATGGAAATGAAAGTAGGTATTTGCAGTTTTTAACGTGAAGTAAAATTAGTCTTTTTAAGTTTTGTGATAAGACAAAAGACTTCAACACAACATGTTCATGTGTTGACACAGTGACAAGTAAAAGCAAGTCCATGTGTAAAAAGAAAGAAGTGTTTAATTGGCGGGGCGGGGGAGGTGGTTACAGGCAAAGGAAAAACGGTTAACTCTGTCGATGTCAACATTTCTTGCTGCAGAGGCAAGAGAATCAAAATACAAAAACATGCTAAATAAACAATCAGTCGTTTGATTACTCATCTACAGACTCGAAAAGAATAAGCCACACATGCAGTAACCTTGTCAGAATCTGAATTTAACTTTGAAAGCAGTGTAATTTAGGCTCACTGTACTTCAATTTCCATTCACTTCACTTCTCGAGTCTCATCAAGGCAATAAACCAGGCCGATTAGGACAGGCCACCTTATCCTTAACAAAATTCTCTGGATCCTGCCTAAGAATTCCCAAATGTTTACAGGTCAGCATAAAAGATCTACTCCATTCAGCATGTCCTAAGTATATCCCTGGGTGTTCTCCCAGTGTGTACTGCCTGGCATGCCACAGTGGCATTCCAAATACATGCCCCAATTATCTTAACTAGCTCTCTCTATCATGCAGATATTGCCAAGCTCCTCATCTTATATAAAGAGTAAGCCAGCAACTACATGCAACAAGTTTATTCTGATGACACATAATCTCATTTTTTAGATATTACACAAGTATGACCATAGGAAAGAATGGAGATGCAGGCAGACCTTGAATGCTTTGCCTGCGAAGCTGACTGCCATTAAAAACAACACAGTCCAGAACCACACTACTACAATGATATATTAGTCAACTTCACCATCATATCTTCCTCAGTTGTGAATATGATACTTCCTTACCAATTAGGAAATGATAATTAAAAAAAATAGCTGGACTTCTGAACATTTTTATTCTGTTTTATAACCATATAAACATAAAATTCAGTTCCTTTCTCACCTAAAATACTAATTTCCTTAAACAAATATTTTGAAATAATAAAAGTAGATAAATTGCCAAAAGGAGTGTTAAAAGTGCCTTAGTTATGTTGCAAGTTAGATTATTAGTAAAGCTGAATGTTATCTTTTCAAAAGAAGACACAATCTTCAGCCAAACAGCCAGCATGCAGCTTTGTGCTTTAAGCTGTGTATTAATTCAATATTATTGTCAGTTTTAGTGGATACTAGATGAGAGAAAAGAACCCTCAAAAACTGCAGTTACCTAATAATGTTAACTTCCAGTGCTGCTGTTTATTATTATTATTTAGTATCCATCCATCATGTTATCCTACTCAGTCTATTCAATTAGATAGGGGAAGAGGGGCAGAACCAGATGTAAGGTAGCATCCAACCTTAGACAGAGTGCCATTATACATAATTAAAATAATAAATGGCTAATTGTGTCATTTGAAGAGAAGAGAAAAAAAAAAAGGAGGATGATGTTGTTATCTGCAGTTTATTATATTCAGGCTGAGTATCTCCCTAATCCAAACTGCCTGGGTCTAGAAGTATGTTGGATATTTTCATATTCTGGAATACCTGGAAAAAAAATATAATTATATATATATATATTATTTTTTTTTTTTTCCTGGGACACCTTTGATCAAAAAGGTAAATGTACCCAAACCAGAAAAATGTATAATTCATATAACCAAGTCGCTATTATAATATGTGTTGATGTGACAAACATCCATCCATCAATTATCCAACCCGCTATATCCTAAAACAGGGCCACAGGGGGTCTGCTGGAGCCAATCCCAGCTAACACAGGGCTCAAGGCAGGAACAAATCCTGGGCAGGGCCCCAGCCCACTACAGGACGGACACACACACACCCCCAAGCACACACACAAGGGACAATTTAGGATTGCCAGTGCACCTAACCTGCATGTCTTTGGACTGTGGGAGGAAACCCACGCAGAGCAAACTCTTAAACCGATATATTATATTGGCCACCTGTTGTAACTTGGCCGGGAACAGGCTGACAGGGCAGAGACATCTCAGCCAACCTTCACTCCATCATTCCCACTGTGCTGGAAATCATTGACCAGCAGACAAGCTGCTACATTCGTATGTTTTCGTATGATGTGTGCATAAATACATAAAACTTAACATCGCTTTCCTGACGTTATTGGAGAAATATACTGAGCTCATATGCCAAAAAGGGCACCTAATGAGAATGAAGCAGGTTTTTTTTTATATAAACACAAACCACAGTAACATTCCTTTAACAGACTGCTGACCTGTAATTTTAACTGCGGTACACAGCACTTTTGAACTGCCAAAAAGGTGTTATAGTGTCTCCTCTATATGGGAGAGAGCTTGTCAACTGAGTTTCATTAGTGGTACTCAATGCTTCACATTGTCAACTCGATTGCTGATTGCTCATCGTTTCCTTGCAGTACTTGATGTTTTGAAGGAGACACTCCTATGCACCCCCAGATCATCGATTGTGCGTGTTTATTTTGTGGCACTCTTAAGGTTCACAGAGGACCCTGCACTGCCATCCTTTTCTGAAAGAATACATTTGAATCTTCATATGTTACTCATATCCACTTGTTGGCATAAACATATCTTCACCCTCAAATCTAACCACAGTTTCATAAAAGACATCCGTGATGTGGAATGTTCTACTTGTGGTATTATGTTGGTGCCCCAAATGTTTCAGATTTTGGAATTTTGGATTAGGGATACTCAACCTGTATTATTAAGAAAAATCAAATAATAAAGGGGGTGTAGCTGTCAAGAAGCAAAAAAATGTTTGTAACACTGGAGAACATACAAACAGGATTGCTTAAAAATATGCATTAACAAGAAGCCATTTATCAGATTAAACTAAACGCTTATTCAAAAATCAGATTGCATGTGGAGAACTCCTGTGGTCTACTGTAAAGCTATACCAATTCTACAGAATTTGCCTTAATAGAATTCTGCTACCCATCTAAATATGTATGTTCAGCAGTAAATGCTGTGCTGCACATTCAACAGTTTAAATGTGTTTTTACCAGTTGCTTATACTGATCTCAAATATTAACAGAGTCATGGGTAGCTAAAGTACACTTACAAAAACGTTTCAGCAATTTAATTTTTAGGACAAGTGAAAAACAACACACAACAGCTTTGAATCACACTTTTAAACATAACTGTAAGCATAGTTTTAAAGAAAACAAAGTAAAAACTTGTACAACACCTATATAGAATGATTATTTTTCTTTTTGCTGCACAACAGAGTGATTTATCATAGAAAGCTAAAACACTTTTAGTAAGACAGAGGCTCAAAAACTCATCATAAACCATATCTATTATTTGCCTAAATTTACTCACAATATGGAAAGTAAGTGGGAGAATGTGCTCTCCCTAGAATATTCTACTAGTATAATTAAAAATATTCATATGTATAATAAATATTTTATCTTACCTCATAATTGCTTCCTACCCAAAACTGCCTCATTTGCTTACGTCTCCAGGCAACGATAGAACTGGTGATCAGAGTACATGGCACCAGATACAGAAGTGCTGGCTGTCCCATCTTCGTCAGGAGTAGAACCAGCAGTGTCAGCCCCATTCCAAAGGCATAGGCTATGAAATAAATAAATTCAATTCATCGTCAGTACACTTTGCTGAGAGTGCTGGGGCTGTTGAGGTCAAAAGATGTCAGTGTGGCTTTAAAAAAGGGGGCCGGTGACCACAAGCAAAAAAAAAGTTTTAGTAATTTGTGTTTCAAGTTCCTGTCTGTCTGCCTTCTGTTGGATTACCTGCACTTATTCGTTTAATCCTGGACCGTTTCGTGGTTGGCGTCTGGATTGCCTGTCGTCTGCCTGTGTACGTGACAACTGTAAGTGGATTCATGGCCATCCTGCGAAGAAAGAAGTGCTCCTGAACCCGTCTTCACCATTTCAGGAACTAGCGGTAGGACCATCTTTACATTCCTATTCAACGTGCGGATCTCTGGACTATCGATTCCCATCATTACATTTCATCCGTAGTTGTTTTTATTAACATTTTTCATGATTTACTGTATGTGTTTTGTTTGTGCTTTGTTGTATTTAATGTGTAAATCGCCGTAAGGGGAACAGGGGTGCTATCGTTTTCATTACATTCTTTATTTACTGTTTGATTACCGGTTTGCTTTGTTTTTGTCTCTGCTTGTGAGTGCGTGCTGGTCGGGTCAGGGCTGGGTGCTTCCCTGGAATCTCCACCATAAAAACAAATAAATCAGCGCCTTCTCGACGGTGTGAATCTTAGCGGCACTGGACCGCTACAGCGTTATTCATTTCTTCTTGCTGCTGATTGGCTGTGATGCATCTCCAGCTGAGTGTTCTTATGTTTTCCGTTCTGTTCCTCTTAACCCTTAAACCGCCACAACCGGCTATAGTCGCTTCCCAGTGCCATTTGCAAGCACGCAGGTGCTGATCAGTCAGTGCCGTACATTTGTTGAGTAGCCAGCCCTTGACCACTGCCAGCTCCTTGTGAGCAGGGGGGCTGAACGCACCCCTAGAAGACACGGACGCTGCTCAAAAAACGCTGACAGACTACTTTCACATTGCTCCCTTACTTGGCTGGGCTTACTTGCGGCTGCTCTGTCATGTGATATGCTTCTCACACGAAGCTACATATACTTAAAAGCCTGAACAGCACCTGTCCTTTTTGGCTGATTTCTTTGTTTTTCTCTCCTCCCCCAGACATCCTCTGCTCCTGTTAAGGGTCTCACTCCCGTTGTGCTCTCCTATGATGTTTGTCAATTCTTTAATCGAGAACTAACTGCATACTGAGCTCGTTTTACTTCTGAAAGAGACATGTTTGTTTGAAGTGTTTGAATAAAGTTCCTGCCTCTACAATCTCCTGTGTTTCTGTGACTCAAGCATGACACCCTGCAGCACCAAAGCCTCACTGTCCTTGGGATTGAGCTGCTGCAATAAAATCCTCTAAGCTGTATTCATTCCAAGATTTAATGCTTGTTACAAATGGCTTTTATGTTCTAAAGGATAAATGAGTTTTTTTTCACATCTGCATTGCATTCTATTATTATTAGCAACAGGTTTCCATCCATCCATCCATCATCCAACCCGCTATATCCTAACTACAGAGTCACGGGGTCTCCTGGAGCCAATCCCAGCCAACACAGGGTGCAAGGCAGGAAACAAACCCCGGGCAGGGCGCCAACCCACCGCAGGGCACACGGACACACACCAAGCACACATGTGGGACAATTTAGGATTGCCAATGCACCTAACCTGCATGTCTTTGGACTGTGCGAGGAAACCGGAGCGACTGGAGGAAACCCATGCAGACACGGGGAGAACATGCAAGCATGGTTCAAACTGGATAATTATTTTTTAACTCTGATTCAAAACTGTATTGTTCATTTAGGTTCACAAATTTGATATACTTTTTCTAGTTGCAATTCATGAATCCATATAGATTATGAAAATAGATAATGAAAAGAAGCCAAAGGCAGAGTCTTTGTCCTACCAATAATTAATTCTTCAACATGACTATCTGTAGAAAACTGACCTTTATTTAGCTTCATCCATTTTGTCCTCTCTCCTGCCAAGTTTTCTGACCCTCGCTAATGAAATGCATTCCCAACTCTATAGGTCATCAAGTATTGTTAGTGGTTTATCTGACCAATTTAGTTTGTTTGCCAGTAGGTTATTTTGGAGGACAGACCACTCAAAACAGATTCTAAACAGTGTTAACATCCCTTGAAGCACTTCAAAACTCGCCTGACTATGCGTTAAGGGTAATCATTTTTTGTTTTAAACATTTTATTATGATATGTCACTTTACACAAATATATCAAGTATTTTTTAATTTGATTCTATATCATTAAACTTTATGGTACCATGAATAAAACTTGTTGCTTGCCCCACTGACACAGATCAAAAATGCAGTGACAATACAGTACACAGTACAAAATGACAGTGCAGCAGACAAATTAAATGGCAATAAACAGAAAATCGTTAAAGTTGTGTGCTCTAAAAGTCTGTATTTTCAGAAAAAAATATACTTCCCAATTGTAGAATCATAAACTATTGGGACTTTAAATTTTAAATAAAGAAAACACTTACTGAACACAAATTCAACATCACTGATGGAGTTAATTACTACGTCATAGCAAAATGGATGGACACTAATCAATCAAGATTTCTGCACTTATTTTGTAATTGATTTTATTCGTTCCACTCAAACTTTACTAAGTGTGAAGTTGGTCATCTATACCACAGAAATAAAATGCATTTTGAAAGTTAGTTCAAAGATAATTCCTCCAATAAATTCAAACATTACACCAACTGCATCACCATTTCCCAAAATGTCAATCTATTTTTGAAGGCACATACCTATTGTGCAGGATATAAAGTAGATTCTAGAAGAGTTGTTGGCCCATATATCAAACCGGTGACAATATGCCACCAGAAGACCTGTTTAAATGACAAAGTGAATATAAATGCATTTAATTTACTTACTTAAAACTCATTTAACATTTATACTTTTTAGAAATCGTACTAGCAGGGTTTTGTCTTGCTAAGTATTATTTAACTGAAGATTAACTAGAAGCCTCATTCTGGTCCCCCGCCATCATCCTGTGCATCTCCAGTACCTTATTCTGTATTCTGCAGTATTAAACACTTTACTGACTTACATTCCTAAGTTCTCATTCAAAAAAGAAAGTGGTTATAGTTTCTAAGCAGATACTTCGCTACATCTCAAACAGAAAAATAAAATGCAGCAGTTTACAGAAAAATGTGGCAGAAGTATTACAAACCACTGCAATTAATGTTTTAATGCATTTCACCTACCTCTATTATACATACCATTAATAAATAATCAACCTACCTTTATTTTTGGCTTTTGTCCTAACATTGCACAATTATATTGTGAACAAGAAAAATATTACCTATACAAATTGTATTTGTGGACTAACTTTAAAATATTATATATAAGCAATATTTCACATTTCTAATATTAATATATGATGCTTTCTATTGTCTTTTCAAAAGTAATGTCATAGATTTAATAATTAGGGCACCTGGTACAATAATGTCTCCATATCCAAGAATAGAAAACTGAATCCCACAAACATTCTGAGCAGGATCATTGAGCCGAGGGACCCTCATTAAAACTGGCAGCTATAAAATAAACCACCACAGTGAATTTACAGTTTAAAATATTTTTAGGCAGCTCTACAATAACAATAAATACAGCTGTACTAAATACTCTGAATATTCACAAAGCTGCAAAAAGATTAGTGTATGTAGGCAACAAATGACAACTTGGTTTAAATTGTAAGCAAATTAATAAAAAGGTATAGTTAATTTGTATACTTTCAACATTGAATAATTAAGCATTAAGCAAAAACGGGTTAAAATTAAATAGAATTAATGCCAATAATCAGTATCAGTTAGATAAAATTTGACAATGAAATCAGATTTAGACAGACAAAAATATGTTTGAGGTTGACCAGATGAGGTTCTACTAATCCTAATAAGTAACAAAATAATTTATAAATATGGCCATTAATAATTACTAAAAAAAACATTACAGAAGAAATCAAAGAACTACTTATAGTGTGCACAAATGTGAAATAATCTAAAATTTAGATCTTACTTTCTCTCTGTGAGATGTAGAGTCTGGGAGGCCTTGAAGAACGCTTCCACCATTCTAGAATTAAACCCAAAACAAAATATGTCTACATAATTTCCTAACTGGTTTAGCAAAAGCTCATCATACTGGTCAGCCTAGTTAGTTCAGACAAAAATCATTATCCCATGTAAAGACAAGTGTTGAAGGTCAATCGCACACGGGTACCTTTTCGTCACTGGATCCACCGCCTGAAGCAACGTCTATCATAATGCTCTCTCCATTCTGAGAAAAATCCGAAAGAACATGAAAATCAGTATATGCACAAAAAACAACGTACACATTTCCGATTAAAATGATTAATTTATGATCTGATCAGCTAAGCTAGCTAATTAGCTAATTTATATTTCAAGACCACTTTACGAAGTTCAGGAATTAAATAGTCGAATGTATCTACAGTGGTGTGAAAAACTATCTGCCCCCTTCCTGATTTCTTATTCTTTTGCATGTTTGTCACACAAAATGTTTCTGATCATCAAACACATTTAACCATTAGTCAAATATAACACAAGTAAACACAAAATGCAGTTTTTAAATGATGGTTTTTATTATTTAGGAGAAAAAAATCCAAACCTACATGGCCCTGTGTGAAAAAGTAATTGCCCCCTGAACCTAATAACTGGTTGGGCCACCCTTAGCAGCAATAACTGCAATCAAGCATTTGTGATAACTTGCAATGAGTCTTTTACAGCACTCTGGAGGAATTTTGGCCCACTCATCTTTGCAGAATTGTTGTAATTCAGCTTTATTTGAGGGTTTTCTAGCATGAACCGCCTTTTTAAGGTCATGCCATAGCATCTCAATTGGATTCAGGTCAGGACTTTGACTAGGCCACTCCAAAGTCTTCATATTGTTTTTCTTCAGCCATTCAGAGGTGGATTTGCTGGTGTGTTTTGGGTCGTTGTCCTGTTGCAGCACCCAAGATCGCTTCAGCTTGAGTTGACGAACAGATGGCCGGACATTTTCCTTCAGGATTTTTTGGTAGACAGTAGAATTCATGGTTCCATCTATCACAGCAAGACCTTCCAGGTCCTGAAGCAGCAAAACAACCCCAGACCATCACACTACCACCACCATATTTTACTGTTGGTATGATGTTCTTTTTCTGAAATGCTGTGTTCCTTTTACGCCAGATGTAACGGGACATTTGCCTTCCTAATAGTTCAACTTTTGTCTCATCAGTCCACAAGGTATTTTCCCAAAAGTCTTGGCAATCATTGAGATGTTTCTTAGCAAAATTGAGACGAACCCTAATGTTCTTTTTGCTTAACAGTGGTTTGCGTCTTGGAAATCTGCCATGCTCTCTTTCTTATGGTGGAGTCGTGAACACTGACCTTAATTGAGGCAAGTGAGGCCTGCAGTTCTTTAGACGTTGTCCTGGGGTCTTTTGTGACCTCTCGGATGAGTCGTCTCTGCGCTCTTGGGGTAATTTTGGTCGGCCGACCACTCCTGGGAAGGTTCACCACTGTTCCATGTTTTTGCCATTTGTGGATAATGGCTCTCACTGTGGTTCACTGGAGTCCCAAAGCTTTAGAAATGGCTTTATAACCTTTACCAGACTGATAGATCTCAATTACTTCTGTTCTCATTTGTTCCTGAATTTCTTTGGATCTTGGCATGATGTCTAGCTTTTGAGGTGCTTTTGGTCTACTTCTCTGTGTCAGGCAGCTCCTATTTAAGTGATTTCTTGATTGAAACAGGTGTGGCAGTAATCAGGCCTGGGGGTGGCTACGCAAATTGAACTCAGGTGTGATACACCACAGTTAGGTTATTTTTAACAAGGGGCAATTACTTTTCACACAGGGCCATGTAGGTTTGGATTTTTTCTCCCTAAATAATAAAAACCATCATTTAAAAACTGCATTTTGTGTTTACTTGTGTTATATTTGACTAATGGTTAAATGTGTTTGATGATCAGAAACATTTTGTGTGACAAACATGCAAAAGAATAAGAAATCAGGAAGGGGGCAAATAGTTTTTCACACCACTGTATCTCGGTGTAAACACTCCTATAAACTGAGTCTTACATATTTAGAAGATACATATACACTTGATTCAGTAAGTTAAGTTCAGTATTTCTTCACTTTTTAACATGCAGGGGGCAATGTCTCTACAAATGCAGCTTATAATAACAGGCTGAAAACTAGATGAAATTGCTTTAAAAAGTATTCATTATGTCCACTTTGAAGCAGCCTAGCTTATGTTTCACAAAGTATGTTTTCAACATCTCTCAGTCATGCTTACGACAACTAAAAGAAATTGGAACAAAATAAAAGTTCTACCATAAAGTCCTAGTACAATAGATGGGTGGTGCTTTCTTGAAAACAAAAATACATCTGTAGATGCACTCCATGTTAAAAAAACAACAAATTATTTAGACCAAAAAGTGTGCCTGTGTAAAAATTTAAATAAAAAAAAAATAAAACCACAAACACCTACATTTCTCAGAGTAAAATCAATAGTTGCAATATAAGAAGCTTCAGGTAGTATTGCTTGACTAAAAAAACCTCTCATTAACAAACACATTTACTGCTCTGCATATTAATTATGAATTCTATCCGGTGATCTTTGGTGTAAATATGTCTGAGGCAAAAAATATATGCATACAAATGGAAATTTAAAAGTATATTCCAGAAAACATTTGTCAAATGTTTTCCAAAAAGGGATTAACATAAATAAATATATATAATCCTGAGCTTGGCCAGGTACTCGACACGATTGCTCCTCAAAGATTCAACATCACTTTAAAGGCTATAAAATGTACCACGTGTCACTTTCCAAAATCCAGACTGGAGGTAATTTGTTTTTCTGACCTGTGCACAGCAATTAATGGTGTGAAAGCAGTGTGGTGTATAAAAGGTTCTAAATACATGTACTGTGAAGGTTTGCTTAAATATGACAACCATAATGCATACAGAGCAGGACATCATGCAAGGCCTCAATTCCACTTTACCCATAGGAATGCTGGATTGTCACAGTAAATAATGAAAAGTGGAAATTATTTTCAGCATTAGAGGTGCACATTTATTAGTGAATAATATTCATACTTACTTTTGTTAGAAGTGGAGTAATGAAAACAAAGAATACATCATAAACAAGCAGGAGGCTGAGTAATATAACATGCAGCTGGAAGAAGAATTAAAAAAAGGTATCAGGAGATATATATATATATATAACACACTTATCACACTCAAAACAATTTTGTTATTATTTATAAATGTGTAAAAAACAAAAATGCATTACCAGAAAACTTTTTTAAAAATTAACTAAAACAGCCTTTCCTCTTTCATACTGTGTTCACAACGAAAAACAGACGCTAACCGGGCAATTTCTGGTCTTTCCCCTCCCCATCCCACCATTACATTTTAAACAATCAAGAAAGTTCTGCTGCAAACGGAATAGTCAATACAAAATTAAGGCAAACAATACCATATACAGTACAAAGTAAAGTAAAATTTACATTTTTAGTTTAAACAGTGGAATAACTGTATGAGAAATTTTACTTTGCTTTGTACTGTTTTTGTGAATAAATTAAAGATACATTAAAAGGAAAGTATACATGTTGAAACATGTTTGCTGATCTGATGTATAAAATATTTTCATAAGTTGTTCTTGCTTTCATTTTTCTTCTTACTGTCCGAGGCAGTCCAAGTAGTATCTGTGCCATTTATGAATGAAACAAGCAAAATGCACATAAGAAAATTTAAATTATAAATGACACAGCCACACTTTGAGCTTCTGAGGTGCAAGACAGCTTGATCAGATTCATTTTATACATTTATTATATTGTGTGTGGTCTTCTCCTTCCACCATACCTCAAAAAATACTATGGGGAAAAAAAACATGAAAATTTACAGAATAAGGATGCTCACCAATAATTAATAAACCAAGGAGTCATTTAACCCCCTATTAAATATTTAAGATACTGTCTATCTCTTCAATAATACCCAATTTTAGATTATCGTTGCTGAGAGGCTGCTAAACCTGTTACTTTATACTGTATATGTTTTTCAGTTCTAACATTTAAAAGGACCAAGTCACCCCTTGCCAAATTATGAATGTTACAGGCAATATCTTAAAGCATTTAGAGGCACTTTTAAATAACAAACCTTATTCTATATTTAGACTGTAACTAGTCAGGCAGTGCTAGAAATATCAATACTGTAGGTCTTTATAGTATTTTTGGCATTGGTTCTTGTAACAGCTAAGGTTCTAAAGGTTTTAACAATTAAAACTTTGAAAGGAAAAGACAATGTAACAACTTCGAGAAATAACTGAATAAAACAAAGGACTCATCAGAACATTTTGACACTGCGGACTAAATAACTCAAGACTATTTTTTAGAATACAGACCTGAAACACGGTCTAGATCACAGTACAATTATCAAAAGTTAATTGATATAACTACGAATATCCTTTGTACAATGTTGCCATTCTCCACAGCTTGATGATGTAGTCTTTTATGAATGAAAATAGCTCTAGATAAGGAGCCTCAATTCTTGACGTGATGCAGATTTTTAATCCAGGCACTTCTTTACTTAGTCACCAATTACTATTAGTAATGGAACAAACTTTTGTTGCCCTGATTTTATAAACAACCTAAATGGCTCATATTTTCTTAATCAGCTGCCAATTACCAATAAGTACAGTGTGTCTCCAGGTCAAAAACATTTAAATTATGGGCTTCAAATTGAATTCCTGGAGGGCGAAAAAGGTTTCAGGTTTTCACTGCTACAAACTTTATAATCAGAATCCATTTTTTGCTGTGTGATGCTTTATAGACATTTCTGCATTTTCCTTTTTTTTTTGCCCTGGAGAACATCACTCCTATTGTTCTCAAACTGAAAATAGGCCAGCACAAAGACATATTTATTAATAGAACATTATATTTATATCACAATATTGCAGCCAGATGAAATACACATACCTTGAAACTTGAGATTTTTATGACTCTTAGAAAATTAAGGCAAAAGGCAACTCCCAAAAAATCCTGCAAAATCCAAACCCAGCTAAAAGAAAGAAATACATTACATGTAAGCAACAGAATCAATCAAGCAGCTAAATAAATGCAAAAAAGTGAGTCAATGCTGATGAAAGCATGTTTGGATGGTATTAGTGTTTGTAAAAATAATAAGCAACAGTGTGCCAAACCTTTTCTTAATATAAAATATTAAAGGAATACTCAACCACCTTTAAAGAATCTGAGGGTAAATCAAAAAGTACAGGCAATTTTAAAATTATATGGTAACCACAACGGATAGAAGTTGATGCAATGGCTTATGGGTAGTTCGAATATGCACAGCGCTCTGCCATTAGTCTAGTTGAAGCCAAGGTCAAAGGAGCAGGGATGTGTGCACCATTGTTCAACAATGCGCCTTAGCGAGACTTCTATGGGCAGACGGAGTGAAATCTGCTGAAAGAGATCAAAAAAACCTGAATTTTGCCTTTTTGATCGTATGCATCAAAGAGCTTTTAAAACCCTTAGATGTTTTACAAGTCTGTTACAATCATTTCACGGTTATTTTTAAAACCTCTTACAGACCTAAATAGAAAGTTTCTTCCTGAACATTAATGTGGATGAATCATTCTTTTAAGAATCAAAAATGGTTCCCATATGGCATCACTGTGAAGAACCAGTCTGTCACCTTTAAGTTCTCTTACACCAATGCTTTCATTTTTATAAGGTGCAGCTTTTTAGTTTTTTCAAATCACCTTGGTGGTTGTTGGATACTGAAAGAAGAGCATGTTGCAAACTCTGGGCTGGGACTGTGCCAGTTATTAGTTCCAACATGGTATTTTATTACCTTGTTTATTAAAAAAGCATTCAAAGACAAAAATGTTATACTTCTTTAACATATTAAGAACTAAAATCTGGCCATTTTTTTTAGTAAGTGGGTACTTATGAATTCAATTACAAATTAAACTTGAAATAATAGTAATTACATTACCTATCTTCATTGCGATACACAGCCCATATTACAGATAACGTGATACAAGCTGCACCAAGTAAAATCATTCTTATCTCAACTGTTTTGCTTCTGCAAGAGAAACTGGGAAAGAAAATCAAATAAATTATGTAAAACAACATAATAAAATGATTTCTAAAATACACACCATACTTTTTTGTAAAAGATTAAGACAACTAATGTACATGGAACATTCAAAGATATAAAATATCAATTTTATCTTATAAAAAGTATATTTTCCACTTATAATTAGCATAGCCTCATTTAACTGCTACAAATATAGTCAGGTCCAGAAAATTTTAATTTCTGCTTATATATGAGATAAAATTTACATAGCAATTCGTAAGAATTGTCGATTGATTTACAGAACATCAAAATGAAAAATAATTTGATGAAATAGGTGGTATTCAATTTTTGTTAGCTTTAGTAAGCAACCGGCGGCAGCGTTAGCTGCTGAAAGAACCACAGAAAAATCAGGAGTGGTCTCCCCTAGACTTTTTTGTATACCCAGATATGGGGATGGATATTTGAATAAACTGCAAAATAATGATTATATTTTTATGTTATGTAGATTAAAGAGCCATCAACAACAAATCAAATCAAATTAAAAATATATTGAACAATTATTCTAAAAGTAAAAGTTGAATAAATTGGACTTGGCAGCTGCTTGAAAAAAGGTAAAGTTCCACTTCTGGTTAGTGGAAATAGCCCAAAAGTTGATAGAAATCGATGTTTTGTTCCTAATACTTGTATGCAAAATTTGGCTGGCCCAAGTAAAAGTGTATTCAAGTTATTGTGTTTAACATACATACACACACACACAATTCCAAAAATTGTATTTTCAGACTCGGGGAGGTCCAAAACGTCGAGGTTCATCAAACTCTTGATATGGAATTTTTGGATGATTACAATACTGTTCCTATACTTTGTATATGAGAAAGTAAAAAAATGTACCAACAGGCTAATTGGTTTCCACATTCTAGGTGCAATTATTTTTATAGTTTATACCTAAAATGTACGATCTATTAATGATTTGGCCGGATTTCCAAGCAAAACATTTTTGTCTATAATCCTCTTAACAAAACTGACAGATTCATAACTAGTTCTATTGAAAAATACTAGCATAAATTCAAGAATTACTTTTAAATGGTAACCTACTACCAGTGAAAAATACATCAACAAATTAAGTATGTCGGATTAGTTATTATATCCCATACAAAGATCGAATTATAAAAAAAAAATACTGTTTCAGCCCTTTTCAAATGCAATTTTAATAAAAAAAAAAAACGTTTAGAATACTGTACTATACATTGAAATTAAATTTCAGCTCACCTGCATCTCCCATATGGTACCTTCTCAAGCAACACAGATAAACAGTGGAATAAGGCCATAGCGGAAGCAATGCAGAAAATACAAATAATCAAGTAAACTGTAAAAAATATAAAACAGACACTTAAAATGATTCCAATCTGTAGTACAAAGAATTAAAAAAAAAAAAAAAAAACATGATTAATAAAGGGAAAAAAGGCAGTGGCTAAAGTAGTTTGCTCTTTATGAAAAATTGCAGTGAGCTGAGTTTTTAGAAATATTCAGATCACCACAAAGCAAAAAAATATACCACAGTTCTTAGACAGCATCAGTTTTGTCTTTGGGGTATTTTTTGTCCTTAATACGTTCAAATTATATAGGAATACCCAAATTCTTTCAGTAAAACCTATTCTATTTCTAGTGAAACAGGGATCATGTCTTCCCTTTCCCATTATTCTCCTGCTTAGCAGCTAGGGGGAGTACACAGTACCAGACTAGGGCAACTGGTTATCTCCTTCCAAATAGAGAGCCTTGGAAACCCGGCATTTTTCAGGGCTGCTAAGGACTCCCTGCAGGACACCATCAGCACCAGCTAGACAGTGCTCTGTAGCAAAAGGCCAGCCACCATTAATCCGAGAATTCATTTAAAAATTGCTCAAGAGATAATGGGATGAAGTTTATAGGCCCTATTATAAATATAGGGCATACCCATGAGTGAATAGTACATCTAGGGATAGGAAGAGAGCTGGGGCAAAGTAGAGAGAGAGAGGATGGGGGAATAAGACATTAAAAGGAGAGGGAGATATATTATAAGGTATTAGGGAGATGGACAAGTGGCTCTTAATCAGAGATAAATGGAGATTAATGCCCTTTTTAAAACTGGAGGAACAGGGTTTCTGCTTTGTCTTATTGTGCATCCCAGTTGTCAGGTAAAAGAATCAAATATCAAATCAAATGAGTCCCCCAACTCCCCCTTTTTTTTTTTTTAAATCAGCTGCAGGGAGTATTGCTGTCTCAAAGCTTAGACCCTAGGCATCTTCTGTGTATTTTCATGTTATCCTGCCCCTGTGAACCCCCTACCTTCGAAACATATTACACACTCAATATGAATGAGTGCGGAAATGTATGCTTAGAAGACTTTCTAGCTTAAGAACATTAGTGTCTTCAGTTAAACATTAGGAAACATGCAGAATGACACAATCCTAACCTTATATTACCAATATTTAAAACACAAATGTTACTTTCTAAACTTTCAAAAGTACAGATACTTTTAAAATAAAATTAGGCAGAAAAGCAGGCCTGTAATTAAATCAAAATAACCAATGCTAGCTAGGATAGACTCCAGCAGACCCCCATGACCCTGTTCAGGAGTAAGCAGGTTAGAAAATGACTGACTGCGACTTTGAGGACAGGACCTGGGTACCTCGAAACTAAACCTTAATTCAGGATTCATGACAAATAATATGCAGTACAAATTAAACATAATCTGAAATGAAAGAAACAACATTTCCTCACCTAGCCACTTGTAGAAGAAGTATAGTAAAAGCAGCATTCCACACATGATTCCCACAAACACCACTATTTTAAGAGGTGAAAATATAAGGACATCGCTCTTTTCTGTTCTCCTTCCATCTCCTTCTAAAGCAGTCTGAGAATCCATTTCATTACTGTAGACATTGAAGATAAAGGCTGTACAGACTGAACTTATTTTATTACACAACTGAAAATTGTCCTATTGGCTGCAAAAAATGTATTCAATTTAACCAATAAAAATAATTTGAAACAGCTAAAAAACACTCTGCTCTCTAGCACTTTGAAAAGAATGAAGTTGAAGTTATGTACAAATGATGGAAATTCACATTTAATCCAAGTTAATATGTGACTTCAAGTTTTTCAGATGGCACGACGACGCACGAGGAGAATACAACTGTGAGAGAAAGGTGAAGACAGGATTTAATTTAGGCAGCCAGTGTGAAGTCAAAAGGAGAGGTGTTTAAGAGAGTCCTAACCAAAATAAGTAACACCTTGGTGTTAAACATCTGAAAAACATGCATCCAGGCCTTTTTCAAAGAATTCAAGCACAATAGCAGCTTTATTTCAGCAATTGTATAACCTTAACTTTGACTGAAGTCTAAATTTATATTACTTCAGTGACTGAAGTTTGTTCATTTTTAATAGTAATACAGAAGGGAGATAGACAATGAATCCTTTATGATGTGCAGCCCCTCCAATCCTGGCATGTACAGTATGAGAGGCTTAATAAGAGCACAAACTGCAGTGTAATAGTGTAATACACAGTACCCACATTTTCAAAAATTATATTTCATAGTTTCTATCTCTTCTCCAATCAAGTATTGATACTGATTGTGATGTCATCCTTTATTTTAAATAATAAAATTGGCTGTGATGACATCTGTTATTCCATTTGCATATTTAGAGTGCTTTATGCTAAATTTCTAGACGTCTCTCTCTTAAAGCCACAGCAGGACCTTTGGATCCCATTCTTTAAATTGTTCATAGTTTTTTTTTTTTTCCCCCTCTCAAAAATAAAACCTTGATTTCTTTTAATGTTGATTTATAATCTGTATCAGTGGCAAAATTGAGTGAAAAATGTCTACAACGTATTACAAAAGTCTTCAGGCTACAATTGCTACAAAAGGGATAGCTATGGAATATTTGCTGCCTAAATGAGGTAAATACTATTCAAAGACTTTTGAGATTTATATTTATTTCCTCTTTTTAAAAAAAGTTATTATGGTCTACCAAAATGTAAATATTGTGTATGAAGCTGGTGCGTTCTCCCCATTTCTGTGTATTTTCTCTCCAAATCTCTCTATTATATAAAAAAAATCCTGGGACAAGATGAGACTTTTTCAGAGAGATCATTTCAAGTCCTGAGAGACGAGACTTTGTGCCAAGAGATTTAACCACGCCCGGGGCCGTAAATAAAAGACAAAGAGTGGAAGACAAAGTGGAACATCGTAAAGAGGTTAAAAAACGTTGGCGCGATACACATGCAGAGCAGGTTAGAGATTATGAAAGCGCTAAAATTCGAAAGCCTCAAAAAAAAAAAAAAAGATAGTAAATATTTCATTAGCTCAAATAAATGGAAATTATTAGATAGACTTGGTGAAATAATGGAACAGCAAAAAGAGATTGAATATATGGACATAGGTGATAAAGTATATTGATATTGTTTGGCTTTAAAGTTTAAATCGGAGACTTGTAGATCGTCTAATTCGTGTTGCCATCAAGGAAAAGTAGTGTTTCTTCCCAATGAAGAGGCATATCCGCGAGATTTAATTATTTGGTGAAAGTGAAATCTACAAACACTACAGACAAAATATTCGAATCTATATATAGAATTCACTAAGGCAAGACACCCATGGAAAGCACGCAGGAAGGGGCGTGGATTCACTAAGCCACCAACAAGTAAGACACCTATGGCGCACGCAGGAAGGAGCCACGCCGGAGGTAAATCGCCATATGCAGCGTGTAAAATGGTTTGCGAGGGGTATCCCATGGGATCCTTAAAACAATCCTTTACAACGGAGGTTAAAACACAATGAAGTAAGCAGTCTTTAAAAACTGAGTTTTCGGTTATGACGCACGACCGCGTGCACCATAGCAAACTGTTTTACACGCTACATACAGCAATTTGCATCCTTGACAAACATGCGTCTTCTCAGATGCTCCTGCAGCAACACGGAAAGTCTACGTGAGTCACAGGTGCATCTGGACTGTGCAAAGACGACAACAACTCAAGTGACGAGTTGGAGGTGGGCACATGCGCAATGGCAGTTTTCAGTCACGGACGATTGTGTGTTGGTTCGTTCCGTGCATTGTTACAATGTTGCTTTTTTTGCTGATTTATTACATTACCAATTTTTCAAATGTTCATTTTCTCCCTGTGCTTAAAAATCATTAAAAAACTGTCCTGATTATCCGGTGTATGGTACGCCGCGGGTTGGCTAGTCTACAATAATCCGTTTGCATCATTCAATGCTTAAAATGTAGATTTACACGATTCAGGACCAT
Organism: Polypterus senegalus; assembly: GCF_016835505.1. NCBI lineage: Eukaryota > Metazoa > Chordata > Cladistia > Polypteriformes > Polypteridae > Polypterus > Polypterus senegalus. Next base: position 89,391,484 of record NC_053165.1, read on the forward strand.
ATGAGAACCTGTGGTCCGGCAACAATTAAAGCTTAATTTCAAAGAAACCACAATTCGGGCAGGTTTATATTTATGATCATGGAGAAGCGTTGCAACATAGAATCGAAAGAGTTAAACGATTGGATGTATTAGAAATTCTGCAGCCAATAATGGATACAAATCCATACATCCAAAAGTATCGCACTTTACACGAAATTTATCTGAAAAACACGGGCAAAGAAGTTTTCTTGGATTTCTATTATGAATCTGAAAGATTACGCTCGCATATATAATAAAACCAACATGCGACGAACTTTTGAAAGATGGAGGTATCAAACACATAGTTGATATTCACGCAGCAGATCCGGGAAATAACTAGTGCATATGGCCCACACGGGGGTTGGGGAGCAAAGCGAGCAGGGGGCAGAGTCCCCTAGTACTCCTAAATATCAAAGATGTGCATACTAAGTTAATTGGCGACTAACTTGCTTCACCATGAAGGAGTGAAAATGAGATCTGCTGACACTCTTTTCAGTGCTGGGTTTCTTTCTTTCTCCGGACACTGCCGGGGCAGGTGCCAGCTCCTAAGACCCTAAAGCTGGGCTAAGCAGGTTTGAGAACCGTCTAATTTTATTGTGATAGTACATGGGGTCTGATCAAAGCATTTTAAGAATGTCTATTAACGGTGATGGTACTGAAGCAGTGAGCTGCACTAACTGTTTACTCCAAACCTCATTTAAGCAAGTAGAGAAATGTGCGTTTAAAGAAACATCTGTTGCCCACACTGCAATAAAAATGGACAGAAAAGAGGAACAAACTGCGTATACCAGTAAGTATTAAGTTTTACAAATTCTAAAATACCACACTTGAGGTGTACAAACTGTGACTTTGTTTTCCTTTATCATTTTAATTCATTTTAGCTTGGGCAACAAAAATCTGCAGCAGACTTCATGTCTTCAGCTTTTAATTTGAAGCTACAATAAGATGAATGAAAGGCTACTGCCATTTAAATTAACATGTGAGAGTTTAGCATCACTCATAAAGAAAAAAAAATAGATTACCATAATACTAAAGACCTAGTATTTACAACTGTGGGATGTCCGCAATGTGACTCAGCTGAATTACTTGTCTGAGACTCATTCAATAAATTGGGAGTTACTAAAATGAAACATCATATAATCTTCTTACCGTTCTGCTGCACCACTCCAGTAGCCTCCAAGAGCCACAGTAAGAACACCAATTAAAAAGAGCACCAATATGCTGCTGTCAAACAAAGGCGCAACAGAGACAGAAAGCTTCACTGTCATGTTTCCTTTGAAATGCTGATAAAGAGATTGGGGGAAAGGCCAAATTATTTAATCTCACAATTTATTTTGTTTGTTTAGTGAATGTTTTTCAAGTTACTAAACATTAAGAAAGTAACTGGCAGTAAGATGCATCAAAGTTGTCTTTGATTTCGTTTAGAAAGCATTACTCTTTTTCATGCTTTAATGAATTATAACAAAGAACCAGAATTTAAATACTTGACAGTACAGATCTTCAAGAATATCACAGTCAGTCATTTGTGCTTACATGTTCTCCCTGTGTCTCAATTTCTGTTTCTTTTTCTCTGGGGACACCGATTCTCCTCCCAAATCGGCCATGTGTGACTGTAGGTGTGTGCATGAGGGGGCCCTTTGACGGACTAAATGGCTCCCTGTCCAAAACTGCTTCCTGCCTTGCATATGGGGCTCCATGTAAGTTATTAATATCCACCATAAATCAAGCACTATTTTTATGTACAATTACAAAAATCCCTCATGAAATCAAGAATCTAGACTATAGTAAAAAGTTAAAAGGCTTTACAACTGAATTAGTTCTCTTTATTAAATATATTTTCACTCCAGTTAATGTCACCAACATTTTACTGTTTATAGATCAATTTGTATAATACATATACTGAAAAGGTACATTAGGTTTCATTACCTGCTCCAAAGCCTGCACATCTGTGTATCTAACAACAACAACTGGAATATTAACTTTGTCCAAGCTACTTGAATTTCCTGACGGAACAGCCTGAACAGAACACAGAAAACAGACTGTTAAATGGTTAACCCGACCCCCACCAAAAAAAAAGCTACACACACGTTAGATAAATAGCAGTAGTAGCTGTTCAGTTAAGTGCAAAAATTGCCCATCTCTTATTCTTGCCTGAAAAATGCACTGCTGCAGAAATCCTAAGAGAGTAGCTGTGGGTGGTACCAGCAAAGAGGAGATTCATATTAACAGTTAAACTCCTGTATTTGTATTTTTCTAATTGCTTTAAGCAAGCTCATCCTGCTTATACAGCTTCTTTCCTTTATCTTGGCATTTTGCAATTGAAATGACAAAATGTGATAAAGCATGAGGTGCAGAAAAAAAATAAAAAAACACTTTTGGCAAAACAGAATGTACATACATTAAGTAGCAATTATGTATCCATTATTAGTTTAGAAAAAAAGATTTTTTTCACGCATCTTCTGTTAAAAAGATGCAACAGTTTGGCAGCACAGAAATGTGCAGATGAGACAAATAAATCAGGGAGCAGATTGTTTCTGCAATCACTTGTTATCAAGGAATATCTGGTAAAATTCCATTTTGGAATGGATATAGACAGAAAACTATTTAATGCCAGTAATTGTGCAGACTCAAATGAAACATATCGCATTTCTTCATGGATTCTCTACTTCCACATTTGTGTTACTGAATGCAAACTGGAAGAGAAACGAGAAATTCAAATCGTATAAAAACCTCAGCCTGAAAAACAATCTTGTTAGAGATATATACTTGTGCATGAAGATAAAATCCTGGCAAGAAATTTGAAATATACAGATTAAAGACAATAAGTGTCAGTTACTAATGGTAGCACAGTAACTCCCATTTAATGAAAGTAAAACTGACTAAAAGAAACTACAAACTAGGCTGTAGTAGTAGATAAACGTAGCGGATGCCCTGGGCTATTGCAGATGTTAGATAAAGATGTACAGAATTAATAATACAAGAAAAGGGAGCTAGAAGGTTGATCAAGAGAATGATGACCTATGCCATAAGGCAATAGTGAAACAAGAGCCTCAACTTCTAAGGGTCACCAGTGATTGTGTAGAAGATCCAGAACAAGAACAAAATGGAAGAATTGATTTCCCTGATGTTAGAGAACATACATATTCTCAAGGAAACGGTAGTGGCTGTTGCTGGAAATGGCCCAAGCTGTTAAGGCCAGATTGTACCGATATGGCCAAAGCCATACTAACCAAAAGAAGGACAGAGAGGATGAGGACGGCTTACAGACAAGTGGACAATTAAAACATAAGAAAAACAGATAAGAACTTTGCAAACTACTACTGTATATACTCTGTTAAACAGAAATAGTTAACATCTTAAAAGATATTTTTTGTTGAGTTAGGTGGCATACATTTAAGTTTTCATTTCATCTCAATGAAGAAATTTCAGTATCGGTGTATTAATAAAACACTATTTTCTAAAGATAGACTCAAAGCACAGGAATAAAAAATGTAGAACAAAAGAATACAAAACCATCCAAAATGTATATGTCTATATATTTAGGTAGAAAATAATTAAGTTAACAGATAGATCATTATACTTGTATTGTTTGCTCCTAAAGACAAAATTGGGAAAAGCAATCTAGTAAATACAAGCAAAAGTGTTATTAGAGAAGGGATGTAAAAATACTCCAATAAAAACTTGCAAGAGCTCACATCCCACTTACCAGTGTGTTGTTTGATGCAACCAGTAAGGCAGTAGCTTCTTTTTTCTGGGCAATGATGGCCTTTTCAGAGAATGAACAATCACCCCTCATCACTACAATGGCAAGGCCCTTCACTACAACAGGGATATCATCTTCCTTACACAGCAGAGTTGAAGTGAAGATGCGCAACTTTAAAATAAAAGGAGAGACTAGTCCGTTTTTTCTTTGAACAAACATATGGACTTCACTCACACTGCAATTAGGTAGGTATTAATTTTAAGATAGATAGAGAGATAGATATGAAAGGCACTATATGATAGATAGATAGATAGATAGATAGATAGATAGATAGATAGTAGATAGATATATAGATAGATAGATAGATAGATACTTTATTAATCCCAAGGGGAAATTCAATTATTGACAAAGACTGCACCAGAAAGATCTTAACAGTAACAACCCACCTATGTTATGTGTAAGAGACTTTGAAATAAAAGCAATACTCACATAAATAACTACAGCAGATAAAACAGGCATGGAACATAACTGAATACATTCAGTAATAAAGCAGAAAAATGGCACTATTCCACTATTGCCACTTGTATCCCAATACATAAATGGGAGTCACATTTGTAGTCATCTATGAATACTCCTATAGAGCCAATTAATTTAAAATCCCCAGTTATAAGTAATTACTACAGATATGGTCAGTCCAACTCAACAGGAAATTATGATTTACTACAAAGGTATAAGCAATAACACAGGCTGATTATTTATGGTTTATTTATTTATATATGATCATTTATCATTTACTAGACGCAAATGTTTTACTGGAACTGTGAAATAAAAGAATAATCTTCAATTGAAAAGTTTGATTTTACAAAAAAGTTTCCTCAATATTGTGACAAATATTAAAGTATGGGAGAGATTTGGAAAAACGTCAGAACTTTATGACATTAGAAAATTGACTTGCCCATTAAATAGTACTTCTTCAGTTGTTATTAACCAGCTGATGTTTAGGCCATATACCAATGCGGACATAAATGTCACATATCTGATGCAAACACTGTCCGACAAACCTAACTTAAAAAGCATGCTGTCACAAAAGCAGCTTTAATCAGTCTGTGTAAATAAAAACACTATTAATAATCTTAGTATTTACTAACTCATGTTGCACCAATAGAATGTTTTTTATTTTTATCTTTTTAATAGTAATTTTAAACATAATTTATTTGTCAGATACAAAACAAAAAATTTCAGTGAATAATTGTAGTATTGTGTACATTGTAAGAGCAATAAGGTGGTCAATGATGATCACATCATTCTTTATAAAAACTATACCAAAGCCCACCCAAGTCTGCAAAATACTCTACCTAAAATGAAAATCAGGTGGAGGCTTCATACATTTATTCTAATGATGGGGGAAAATTCCTCTGCATTTATATACTGTAATGTTAGACTGGAAAAAATGAACAAAACACATTTTTCAGCAGTTCTTTTTACAGGCAAAATCTCAAAGCAGAAATGTTCTTCCTGATGGAAAGTGAAATGGGAGAGAGAATTAAAAAAACAATTCCCATTCACGTTCCAACCTAGTATGGGACTGGAAGGATTTAAGGCCTAATTTGGCAGTAAGGAACTTACGACAAGGCCCAACCACAAAGCAAAGGTCAATGTATCACAATGACAGTATCTCCTGACTCTAATTGTGCAAATTCATACAAAGAAAAGCAGTGCGATCTTCTTAACAAGACAAGGCTACTTACAGAGCTGTTAAAGTTAGGAGGAAGTGGTGTCCAGTTAGAGTTGTAGCTAAAACAGTAGTTTTGTTCATCAAGAGATCCCATTTCAGAAACCTGCATGACACCATTCTGAGCATTCACCTATGAGAGCAAAGAGAATATTACAAGCTGTGCCAGAAAAAAAATCTGAACCAAACCTACTATATAAACAGAGGGCAGAACCAAGCTGCAAACTAAACATGGCATTCAATTAAAAGTAGACATCAAATAACCAGATAACAGGCTATAGATGAAGGTCAGTGCCTAAGACAGTATTTGAAAGTAAACTAATCTGTAGGATCTTCTTCCATTTCAAGTTTCTTTTTGCCTTGTATTTTGCCATTCTTGAATGGCAAAAGTATGTGAATATTTGCAGCAATAACTGCAACTAAACATTTCTGGTAGGTCTTGTACATCGGTTTGGAGGAATTTTGGCCCATTTCTCCATACAGAATTGCCTCATCTCAGGGATGTCGCTGGCTTTTCTCAAATGAATGGCACGTTTCATGTCCTTCCACATTTTTATTGGGTTAAGGTCAGGACTTTCATTTGTCCATTCCAAAACCTTTGCTTTATTTATTCTTCTTTAACCACTCTTTGGTAGAACAACTTGTGTGCTTGTGATCATCTTGCTGTATGATCCAGTTTCTCTTGGTGTAGTCCTCGGACAGATGTCTTGACAGCTTCTTTTAGACTGGCCCAAACCCAGCAAAACAGGCCCAAAGCATGTGATACCACTGCCACCATGTCTCACAGATGGATGAGGTTTTCATGCTGGAACACACACTGTCATCTGTCCATAAAACATTACTCCAATAGCTTTTAGGCTGGTGCACATGCTTTTCAGAAAAGTGTAGATTCAATTTCCCCTTGGGATTAATAAAGTATCTATCTATCTATCTATCTAACAATGTTTGTTTTGGAAAGCAGTGGCTTTCTCCTTGCAATCCTGCCATGCACACCACTGTTGTTCTGTGTTCTCCTGGTGTGAACATTAACATTAACCAGTCGGAGAGGCACTTCGGTGACCTCAGGGACAATCACATGCCTTGCCCTTAGAGTGATGCTTGTTGGCCGACCACTTCTAATGAGAATTAACAATAGCCTTAAACTTCCTACCTTTTGTACAGTCTGACTGTGGATTGGTGCAGTCCAAACTCTTTCACAGCTGGGTCTGAAACAGCCTCTCTCAGCATGAGCAACCATAATTCATTTTCTGAAGTTCTCTGAAACACCCTTTGTCCATGACATGACACACTGATACTACACAAATGTGCTTGAAGATGAAGCCCTTGACAGAACCTTTTAAAATAAACAGTCCACTGACATCGGACTTTCATTACACTGACTGACAACACCCGACTCTAATCTCACCTTCAAATTACCTGCTAGGTTCACATACTTTTGCGACCAACAGATATGTAATACTGGGTTGATTTTCCTCAATAAATAAATGAAAAGCATGATGTTTTTGCCTCACTTGCTTACCTAGGTTCTCCATATTTACCTTTAGGGCTCGTGCAAAAATCTGATGATTTTGTTAAGTCATATTTATTCTGGTGGCGCAGTGGTAGTGCTGCTGCCTCGCAGTTAGGTGACCAAGGTTCACATCCCGGGTCCTCCCTGCGTGGAGTTTGCATGTTCTCCCCGTGTCTGTGTGGGTTTCCTCCCACAGTCCAAAGACATGCAGGTTAGGTGGACTAGTGATTCTGAATTGTCCCTAGTGTGTGCTTGGTGTGTGGGTGTGTGTGTCCTGTGGTGGGTTGGCACCCTGCCCGGGATTGGTTCCTGCCTTGTGCCCTGTGTTGGCTGGAATTGGCTCCAGCAGACCCCCCATGACCCTGTGTTCGGATTCAACGGGTTGGAAAATGGATGGATGGTTATTTATCCTGGAATATGTGAACGTCTGAATGGTTCACTAACTTTCAAGCACCACCGTATACGCGTATATATTTGATAGTGATGCACCTTCAATATAATAGTGTGTTTGTGTATATTGTTTTGAAAACACATAAAAAAAAAATTTCCATTACAAATTTTTCCACAAGAAAACTTTTCAGTCCCTAAGCCACATAAACCGTCCCTGAGAGAACATGTAACACTATTTTTATTACATTAATTTATCTAATGATAAAAATCATCCAGCACCAAATGGCACATGTAAAAAAAGGCAAATGCCCCCAAACCAATGAATGAACAAAAATTTAAAGGAAAATAAGAGAGAAACTAAAAACAGTCCAGATTGATTACAACCCTCACTTATTTTGACCTTTACTACCAAAGTCAAGTTGCCAGCACAAGGATTCAACAAGTACGCAAGGCCAAAGGACCAAAGGAAAGTCATGAAAATCGGATGAAAAGTTGACACCTGTTAGTCTGGAAAGGGCTGCGAAGCCACGTCTAAGGCCCTGGGACTCCAATGGAGCAAACTGAGATCCATCCATCCATTATCCAACCCGCTATATCCTTACAACAAGGTCATGGGGGTCCGCTGGAGCCAATCCCAGTCAACACAGGGCGAAAGGCAGGAAAAAAACCCCGGGCTGGGCGCCAGCCCACCGCAGGGTGCACACACATACACCAAGCACACACTAGGGACAATTTGGAATCGCCAATGCACCTAACCTGCATGTCTGTGGACTATGGGATCCACAACCTCCAAATGGAAAACACTTGGGAGAAAGTTCCCTGGAGTGGCCAACTACAACTGACCCAGAGAAAAACACATGCTGGTCCCTCATTTGTCAGGAAATTCCCGGTGATCCCTTAACTTTTTGTGAGACGATAGCATAGCATCAATAAACACAACCAGGTCATTTTTAACAATAATAACCATTACCCAGCACTGCTCAACTTCCATAGTCCATAATCTTAAATTTGCCACTTGATACCAACTGCGTTCAATTTGACATCAAGTTTAAAAAAAGGAAAAAAAAAACCTGAGGTGCCAGATGTATCCATTTCACAGACAAACTTCCGTAACACTGATATGAAATTCTATAGCTTGGTTTGGCCTTCATATTCGGAGCAAGGGAACTTCAGCAAATAAAATTCATTTTGAGTAAAGCATATAACACCACGGGTGTCGAACTCCAGGCCTGGAGGGCCGCAGTTTTTCATTCTAACCCTTTTCCTAATCAGTGGCCAGTTTTCACTGCTAATTAAATTATTTTCCCTTCATTTTAATAGCCCTGTTTTTAAGGATTCAGTCCTCTGAATTTATTCTCGTTTTCATTAAATGACAGCCAAACAGAAATGAAATGTGAAACGAGGCAACAGATGACCAGCTAAACTGGGGTTTCAAACTCAGCCAATTTCACTCCAACTAGTCTCTTAATGAGAAGCCCATTCTTGCTGTTAACTAAACCCGTTATTTAATTCCAAGGCTTGTTGCTGCTCTCATTCTGCCGCAGCAGACATTTCCAAAACTGTCGATTTTTCTGTTTATTCTAAGAACACTGCCAAAATGTTTTGGTAACTTAAAAGATCAACCTTACTAAGACCTTCACCTTTCTTTATTATCAGATATTGAGTGATGGGCAGAGGTGAGCTGGTCATGTGGCGGCTTGTTTTGTGTCTCATGGTTTGGCTGCCAATTAAGGAAAGAGAAATAACTAAGGGGTCCGAGTCAAATTAATTTAAACTAAAGCAAAAAAAATTAATTAGCACCAAAAACTGGTCACTAATGAAGCAGATGGTTAGAATGAAAACCTGCAGCCACTGAGGCCCTCCAGGACCGGAGTTCGACACCCCCGATATACACAAATATCCCAGATCACTTTCACATTTAGGCTTCAATAACTCTGAATACACAAAGAGTGTGATCATGTACACTTTCATGTACACAAAACATGCAATAAAATCCCTCATTTTTTATACAAACTGATCCCAGAGATGGGCAAGATGCCCATGAACACCCTGGCAGAGACCAGGGCTTCAGGAACAATGTGTTCTAGATGGACAGGGCAAGGAAAAGGTTATTTGGCTGCAATTCTAGAAGAGAGAAGTTGGGGGCATACGCCGATCGCAATGCATTGCCGCACCCATCACATTGGCGGAACCACACGGATTGAGATCTGAGAGCAGCCAGTGCAATGGGTGACACCTCCAGAAGACATTTCACCAGAAAAACCCGATACCAGCTGTGAAGCATGGTAGTGGAAAAAGAACAGTTTAGGGCTGCTCAAAATTTTAGAATCCACTATGAATTCTTCATTGTACCGGAGGGTGCCCGAGGATAACATGAGGTCATCTGTCATTGTCAGAACACTGATGTTCAGATGAAAGTGGACTTTTTAACATGACAATGATCCTGAACACACCAGTAAATCTACCAAAAAAGGAAGGTTCTGGAAAGGCCAAGATCTGAATCCCATTGAGATACTGTGGGGGTACTTGAAATGGATTGTGCACGCAAGACACCCTTCAAACATCACACAGCTCAAAGAATACTGCGCACAGGAGTGGGAAACACTAGATGGTTATAGAAAACATCTACTGGAGGTTGTTTCCGCCAAAATGGGGCAATTATTTGCATCAAGGGTGCAGATACTTTTACCACAGCCATTCATAAAATACTGCAAAGCAGACATTTTCTACAACTGTCTAGTGTTTCCCCACTCCTGTGTGCAGTATTCTTTGAGCTGTGTGATGTCCGACGGGTGTCTTGCATGCACAACCAATTTCAAATACCCATAACAGTATCTCGATGGGATTCAGATCTTGGCTTTGACGTGGCCGCTCACCTGGGGTCTTATCTGAGGTCTGAATACCTTATACTGACCATGCCTCAAACTTCTGCCTACCAAGGACTCAACCCTGCCCATCTGGAAAGACAGCCTGCATTACATGACTGTGAAACCAGCTAAGTCCCTGATTATAATCAGTGATCCACAAGAAATCCTTCTCACTTCTCAAAGTACTTCATATAAGATAGTGGGGAGTCACCTCAAACACCACTAATGCATAGCACTCGCCTGGATGATGCAACAACAGCCATTATGCCCCAGTACACTCAACACACATTAGCTATTAGGGAGTGAAGTTGTGGGAGAGGCAGTTTTTGCCAATTAGGGCCAGAGAATGAGCAAGCCATAGTGGGGAATTTAGCCAGGGCATCAGGAAATACCCTGAAGGATGCCCAGGGATCTTTAAATGACTACAGACGGCCAAGAAGGTGTTACAGCCACAGACTTTGAAGATCCTACACATCAGAAGCCACGTGCATCCTTATCTACATGGAATTATGGGGATGCTGTTGCCAGGAGGATGCCTCTTCAGGTGGACATCAAGATGGATATTTTGAAGTTCTTTGGGATGGGAGAGAACGATACCGAGTCAGAGTGGGAAGGAGTGGTGAAGAAGTAAAAAAATATTATTGACTGCAATAAAGTCAGACAAGGTGCTTTGTGGACTCTTGTCTTACAGTCATTTCCTGTGGCTTTATCAGCAAGAAAGTTCTAAGAATGATTACGTCAGCCCACAGACCACGCTTTGAGGCAGAGTGGATGGAGACATTTGAGCTTTTATCAGACGTTTAAGGAGCGAAAGGGGCTTTGATGAGCCTCTTTACCTATAGCCTAAATATAAAGTGCCCTCTTCTAACATGAAACTCCAAGAAAAGTAAAGGCTGCGGACACTCTCCATTACAGTTCCGCAGATACAAATGGTGTGTAGCCTGCCTGCTGCGCACTCCGTTGCTAATTACTTGAACGTTCCTTCACTCTCCAACCGGACTACCAGGTAGCACTTGAGCGGAGCTCAATTCAAGTCGTATCGGGCATAGTATAGAACCCTGCTTTGTGTCACGCTAACGTCTATCAAAGTGAATCAAGCGTTGAATTTTGAGTATTTGTTTCTGTAAATCGAACTGACTAGAAGCGATTCCCTCAGCTGTTTCCTCTTTTATGCATTACATAAACTAAGAAATGAATGGGTGGACAATTGTTGCTTAACTTTAGCAAGACTTTATCTTACTGTGCTGCGTAATCTACGTTACAAAGTGTTAAATTATACTGTAGAAGTGACAACATTCGAACGCATGCGCAGTGTTAACTGAGCATGGGATCACGTGGAGAAAACCAGCGCAACGTACAGAATACACCGAAAACCACGTAGTAAAATCACACTTCGAGAGACCAAGCACAAGGTTTACGACAATCGAACAGACACATGACAGGGTCGAGTGGGTTTACAGCAAAGTTTACAGTCGTATTTATCCCAAAGCATGACATCCAAAATGAGAACTCCAAAGTGGAAACGAAAGTTACCTGTAAGCTGAAAAGTACAAACATATAAACATTAAAAGCTGAGAGCCATTCCATCTTTACAGCTGGGTTCCTCCGGGTGTTTCTCGTTGTACTTATGTATAAAATGGTGTCTGCGACGTCGTCGAACTTTTTATTAGTTGTATTTTTTTTCTCAGTTGGACACACTTCACTAGAAAACAAAACCAACACACACACAAAAAAAACTTTCTTTCACTTCCCGTTGTCTCTGGTAAATCCCCGCCCAAAGCGTCGTGCGTCTCCTTGCCCAAAAAAAAAAAGGCAACGTGTCGCTTAGGTGAGAAAAAAGAACGCCATCAGACGAGAAAGCATTTCGGTGATAAAATGAAAAGGCTAATGAGTGATGCAGTCTGAAAACGCCGCACACAACCTAAAGCACAGACACCGCCCCCTGCGCGCTCTCCAAGTGAACGGCCTGAAGCGTGTGCTATCACTCAAACCATAAGCAACGTCACAAGGCCACGCCCACTTCCGCTAAACGCGCAGATCTACAAATTAAAAGCCTCTGCACGGTCAGTAACGAGAGATATGAAGAGGGGTTTTCCATTAACCCGTTTTAAACACCGTACCTTTATTGTGTCCGTAAGAATTACTTATTAGCACTCTGACATCACTTCAGTTTTTTTTATCTTACCGGGGAGAAAAAACCCACATATGGTCTTAACGTCTAGTAATGGCCCCGTCACCTGCTCAGTTATTCGCCCCAAGACCCGAAAAACCCTCATTTTAGGCAATTTTTGAACCATATTTTGTTCGACAGAATTACATCCTTAGGATAACAAGACAACCAATAAGTGTTTCCAGAAGGAATTGCAGTTGTGTGTGCCCCATCATCTGATCCCATAAATACCTGGGAGTGCAGCTGGATGATAAATAGGACTGGACTGCCAGTACTGATGCTTTGTGTAAGAGAGGACAGAGCCGACTATACTTCCTTAGAAGGCTGGCGTCCTTTAACATCTGCAATATGATGCTGCAGATGTTTTATCAGATGGTTGCGGCGAGCGGCCTCTTCTACGCGGTGGTGTGCTGGGGAGGCAGCATTAAGAAAAAGGACGTCTCACGCCTGGACAAACTGGTGAGGAAGGCAGGCTCTATTGTAGGCACGGAGCTGGACAGTTTGACATCTGTGGCAGAAGAGGGCGCTGAGCAGACACATGTCAGTCATGGAGAATCCACGGAACAGGATCACCTCCAGACAGAGGAGCAGCTTCAGTGACAGACTGAGGAGATCGTTCCTCCTCCACACTATGCGACTCTTCAATTCCACCCAGGGGGGTAAACGTTAACATGATACAAGTTATTATTGTCTGTTATACCTGCATTGTTATCACTCTTTAATTTAATATTGTTCTTTATCAGTATGCTGCTGCTGGAGTATGTGAAGATCCCCTTTAGATTAATAAAATATCTATCTATCTATCTATCTATCTATCTATCTATCTATCTATCTATCTATCTATCTAATGGGTTAAGAAGGGTAAAACTTTTCCTCAAACTTCTAAAAAATCGTTGTCATAATATAAGCATGCAGTGTGTCTTTATGCTATTTAGAGGTCCCTAACCATGAATATATTTTTGCTATTGATTCCTTACCGGTGGTCCTATTCCTCTAAGAGGAACCGGAAGGTTCAAAATGACAAAAGTCAAACATATGTATGTAGGGTGTTGTTTTACATTTATTTATCCAAAGCGACTTACAACTTTTGAGATACAATTGATTACATTTCTTTTTCTTTTTCCAACTGGAGTACAGGCAGTTGAAGTGAATAACTCAGGGTCACACCATGTCAGGATTTGCGGTCCAAAGCCTTAACCACTGTGCCACTGCCTGCTTATATTTTAGTCTGTTTTAGACCAATATTGGAGACTACTTCAAGGTCGGTGATTACAAATATGATGTTATTTTTGACTTTTGATCATTTACTATAGACATCTATCAGAGGGTGAAAAATGACACATTTATGTTACAGTGGAGAGAATTTAGACTTTAAACATTTAAATTGAAGCACACATAAACATCTGATGCAATTATTCTTGTTTATTATGTACTTCTACCTCATGAAGTAAATCACTACATCCATCCATCCATTATCCAACCTGCTATATCCTAAGGGTCACGGGGGTCTGCTGGAGCCAATCCCAGGGTGCAAGGCAGGAAACAAACCCCAAGGCAGGGGGCCAGCACACCACAGGGCACACACACACCAAGGGACAATTTAGGATCGCCAATGCACTTAACCTGCATGTCTGGGCTGTGGGTGGAAACCCACGCAGACACGGGAAGAACATGCAAACTCCACGCAGGGTGGACCCGGGAAGCGAATCCAGGTCTCCTTACTGCGAGGCAGCAGCGCTACCACTGCGCCACCGTGCCACCCTAAATTACTATATTTCTCGTGAAAACCACAAATTAGGGCGCCTTACACTAATTCAGACTTTATTTTTATTTTTCACAGCTGTCCTAAAGACTAAAAATTACAGAAACCTATTGAAAGTGTAGCAACCACAATCTAAATTTTAAATCGCATCACTAGGACAGCATTTTTTCACTTAAGAAACATAGCAAAAGTTGGACCTCTTATATCATTGAATGATGCTGAGAAATGAGTTCAAGCGTTTGTTTTCAGTCGACTAGATTACTGTAATGCACTCCTCTCAGGACCACCCAAAAAAATACATAAATCATTTGCAACGAGTGCAGAATGGAGCTGCTACAATCTTAACTCGGAAACGAAAATCCGAGCACATCTCTCCAGTTTTGATGTCACTACACTGGTTACCTGTGTCATTCAGGATTGACTTTAAAATACTGCTTATGGTTTATAAAGCCTTAAATAATCTCACTCCGTCTTATATATCGGAGTGTCTGACACCTTATATTCCAAATCGTAACCTTAGATCTTCAAATGAGGGTCTGCTTAGAATTCCAAAAGCTAAATTTAAAAGAAGTGGTGAGGCGGGCGGGCGGCCTTCTGCTGTTATGCACCTAAAATCTGGAATAGCCTGCCAATAGGAATTCACCAGGCTGATACAGTAGAGCACTTTAAAACACTGCTGAAAACACATTACTGTAACATGGCCTTCTCATAACTTCACCTTCATTTAATCCTGATACTCTGTGTATTCAATTCATCATAACAACTATTCATGGTGGCTCTAAAATCTGTACTGACCCCTACTCTCTCTTCTGTTTCCTTTTCCGGTGTCCTTTTGGTGGTGGCTTGCGCCACTGTTGTGTTATGGGTCCACAGCTCGCTGAGCAAAGGCCATTTTTTAAATAAATAATCACTGCGCTCGCGGCTTAGCGAGGGGGCGTTGGGCCATAGCAAGCCACGGGGCGATCTGCGGTGCGGGCGTTTCTCACCGAGTGCACAGGTGAGGGACTGCCCACATCCGTGATTGTTCCCGTGGCTAATGTGCTGCAGCTGCTATGGCCCCTCACAATATAAAAGAAGCGCAAGTCGGTTGTAAGAAAAAGAAAGAACGAGAGATCAAAAAAGATCGATGAAAATGAAAAACGAAACGAAAAGGCCGGAGGTTACAGGGAGCGAGGAAGCAAGTCAGTGAGAGAAAAACAAGGAACGTGTGGGCAAGCGAATGAGCGCCCGTGGGCAGCTGCGAGGAAGCTGGGTGTTAGGCCGGCACCCAGGCGTTGGAGTTGGAAGTTGCTCCCGCTGAGCGAGCAAGTAGCGGGAGTGACCAGGGAAAGGCGACTGGCCGCAGAAGGCCGGAAAGGCACTTCAAATCATTTGCATGATAGAAAGGGAAAGAAAATCTAGGATATGAGAATGACCTGACATAGCAGAGTTCATTTAATTTCATAGCTTGTTAGTGCTTTATTGGCAAGAATTGCTTTCTAATTAGGCAACCAGGTCAGAACAAAAACCTGCAGCCACTGCGGCTCTCCAGGACTGGGATTGAGGACCCCTGGTTTAGAACCCTACTTTGAAAATAGGTATATGTTTGTGGTTTAATAGCATGATTGTTTCAAATGGAAGAAACTCGTACAGAATAAGATGCAGGAAACACGAAAACAGTCGCATTTCCATTATTGAAGTCTATCTGGCTTCTGGGGGGCTCTGGTTTTCCAGGTTGCCCCCAGAAAAATCTGGTCACTGTAGTCATATCCATCGACGGTGTTGGGTTCAAGGGCTCCTGAACAGCGATGGGAGCGTGGAGCAGAACCCGCGTCGTCACAGCCACCACCATCTACTCAAAGCACCGTGATGTTCCAACAATGATGGATGGATTAAAAGCCAAGAAGTCTGTTTGACCATCAACATCAAGTGACTCCGTGAGACCCCTAACTACAAAGAGGACTGTTTCATTTATGTTAGGTAGAATGCCCAGAGGGGACTGGGTGGTCCCGTTGCCTGGAACCCCTGCAGATTTTATTTTATTTCTCCAGTCGTCTGGAGTTTTTTTCTGTCCACCCTGGCCATCGGACCTCACTCCTTTTCTATGTTAACTAATGTTGTCTTATTTTAATTTCTTATTTTGTCTTTTATTTTTCTTTTCTTCATTATGTAAAGCACTTTGAGCTACTTTTTGTATGAAAATGTGCTATAGAAATAAGTGTTGTTTGCGTTGTGTAAAAATCTGACACCCTTTTCCTTGTTGTATAGTAATGCCATGAGCCGCTTGTGTGTTCTCCATTTTTCACTTACAGTGGTGTGAAAAACTATTTGCCCCCTTCCTGATTTCTTATTCTTTTGCATGTTTGTCACACAAAATGTTTCTGATCATCAAACACATTTAACCATTAGTCAAATATAACACAAGTAAACACAAAATGCAGTTTTTAAATGATGGATTTTATTATTTAGGGAGAAAAAAAATCCAAACCTACATGGCCCTGTGTGAAAAAGTAATTGCCCCCTTGTTAAAAAATCACCTAACTGTGATTTATCACACCTGAATTCAATTTCCTGATTACTGCCACACGTGTTTCAATCAAGAAATCACTTCAATAGGAGCTGCCTGACACAGAGAAGTAGACCAAAAGCACCTCAAAAGCTAGACATCATGCCAAGATCCAAAGAAATTCAGGAACAAATGAGAACAGAAGTAATTGAGATCTATCAGTCTGGTAAAGGTTATAAAGCCATTTCTAAAGCTTTGGGACTCCAGCGAACCACAGTGAGAGCCATTATCCACAAATGGCAAAAACATGGAACAGTGGTGAACCTTCCCAGGAGTGGCCGGCCGACCAAAATTACCCCAAGAGCGCAGAGACGACTCATCCGAGAGGTCACAAGACACCCCAGGACAACGTCTAAAGAACTGCAGGCCTCACTTGCCTCAATTAAGGTCAGAGTTCACGACTCCACCATAAGAAAGAGACTGGGCAAAAACGGCCTGCATGGCAGATTTCAAGACGCAAACCACTGCTAAGCAAAAGAACATTAGGGCTCGTCTCAATTTTGCTAAGAAACATCTCAATGATTGCCAAGACTTTTGGGAAAATACCTTGTGGACTGATGAGACAAAAGTTGAACTATTAGGAAGGCAAATGTCCCGTTACATCTGGCGTAAAAGGAACACAGCATTTCAGAAAAAGAACATCATACCAACAGTAAAATATGGTGGTGGTAGTGTGATGGTCTGGGGTTGTTTTGCTGTTTCAGGACCTGGAAGGCTTGCTGTGATAGATGGAACCATGAATTCTACTGTCTACCAAAAAATCCTGAAGGAGAATGTCCGGCCATCTGTTCGTCAACTCAAGCTGAAGCGATCTTGCGTGCTGCAACAGGACAACGACCCAAAACACACCAGCAAATCCACCTCTGAATGGCTGAAGAAAAACAAAATGAAGACTTTGGAGTGGCCTAGTCAAAGTCCTGACCTGAATCCAATTGAGATGCTATGGCATGACCTTAAAAAGGCGGTTCATGATAGAAAACCCTCAAATAAAGCTGAATTACAACAATTCTGCAAAGATGAGTGGGCCAAAATTCCTCCAGAGCGTGTAAAAGACTCATTGCAAGTTATCGCAAACGCTTGATTGCAGTTATTGCTGCTAAGGGTGGCCCAACCAGTTATTAGGTTCAGGGGGCAATTACTTTTTCACAGAGGGCCATGTAGGTTTGGATTTTTTTTCTCCCTAAATAATAAAACCATCATTTAAAACTGCATTTTGTGTTTACTTGTGTTATATTTGACTAATGGTTAAATGTGTTTGATGATCAGAAACATTTTGTGTGACAAACATGCAAAAGAATAAGAAATCAGGAAGGGGGCAAATAGTTTTTCACACCACTGTAGCTGATAATCTGCATGTTGCTGCAAAGGATCATGGAACTTAAAAATACCGCGGTCCCTTCTGTAAAAAGCGCTTGCCTCTCACGGGATTGGTGGTGCACCGGAATATCACCCTTGCCTTGGCGACTGGCAAGCCCACTTGGCAGATCCTCATAGCCTTTTCAGGCTGAGTGCCACCGAACAACGCGGTCACTCACAAGACCACCAGGCGCCTGGATGCACTTTAAAGGATTAAAGCACCCAGCTGAGAGAGGAGAGTCTATTACTGGCCTGGTCTAATCTGGCATGCAGCCATTGCATCCATCACCCGGAAAATATGACTGAGTGTTAAGAAGTGAAGTTAAGTAAAAGCTAAGTTTCTTCTTTAATATTTGATTCAACTTTAGTTTCTAGTCTTCACTTAGCTATCGTCCTTATGGAGTTTGCAGGCTCTGCTTGTGTTGGACGTACAAGTGGTTCCATTTCTTTTGTCTTTGCAGTTTCAGCTCAGACAAGTGGAATGACTTGCTCTTAGTGACACAGCGTCAGCAGCAGGATCTGCACCGACAACCTCGGGGCTTGAAGTCCACAGCCTTAACAACTACAGTATTTGGAACAAGTACGTTTGACGTCCTATTTGTACTGATTTTATACTCGCCAGATAATAATATAATTTTACTGCCGTATGCAATATGAGTCTGCCAAGAACATGAAAATGAAACGCCAAGTCCTTTGCTGTCGACAATAAGAGGTTTACACCTGAATTACAGATGTAACACTGCATGTAATGGGACGGATGCTGATTTTTCCAATGGGAAAAAAGATGAATTAGTGTAAGCTGCCCTAATTAAGCAAGCTTGTAAGAAATATAATGATTTAATTCATAAGGTAGGAAGGAGTACGTAACAAACATGAATAGTCGCATTACATATTTGAAATATTCAAATGGGTGCTTCAGTTTTAATGTTGGAAGTGTAAATATTCTCTACCCTCTGATAGAAATTAGTAGACAGAAGGCTAGAGCCTAGTGATGGATCAGAAATAATATCACCCACCTGGGAAATAGTCTAAAAGCGATACCCACCATTTTTATATATGAAACTCGCCCGCCCACCCAAACTGCGCTACGCTCTGGCCACGTCGCGTCTCCGCTGCTCGCTTAATGAAGAGGGGGCTGAATGCACTCCAGGGAGAGGCGGTCGCTCCTCCGACAGCCCCTCTTAAATGGTGATACATTGGGAAACACATACAGTTTTGTTCTGCGGTGGGTTGGCACCCTGCCCGGGATCGGTTCCTGCCTTGTGCCCTGTGTTGGTTGGTTTTGGCTCCAGCAGACCCCCCCGTGACCCTGTGTTCGGATTCAGCGGGTTGGAAAATGGATGGATACAGTTTTGGTTTTTTTTTTTTACCTCCTCTTTGCTCGATCAGCTGCTGGATTGCTGCTGCTGTGCCTCGTGATCTGCATTTTGCACGGCGCACTTCTGTCATATCACCTATGTCCATATATTCAGTTTCTTTTTCGATTTTACCTTTCCATCAATATCGCGTTGAATTTTGATTCCGTGTTTGGACTTACATCGTGGCAGCACAACGTTATAACTGCCCGTGAGTGAATATCATTTCTATCTCTCTACAAGAAATGTGTCTGACAATAAACACGCAGGACTTCTCCAAATCTCTTCGCGTAAGCTCTTGTCTCGCAGGGGATACATTGCTTGGCACAAAGACTCGTCTCGCGTGACGTGAAAGTGTCTCCGAGACAATCACACCTCACCTCCTTCCAAGATTTTTTTTTTTATAATAGAGAGATGATTTGTCATTTTGTAACCTTCTGAGAGTTGATCATAGAGGGCTAGGACCACCAGTAAAGACTCCATCCATCCATTATCCAACCCGCTATATCCTAACTACAGGGTCATGGGGGTCTACTGAAGCCAAACCCAGCCAGCACAGGGCGCAAGGCAGGAAACAAAGCCCGGGCAGGGCGCCAACCCACCACAGGGCACACACCAAGCACACACACTAGGGACAATTCAGAATCGCCAGTGCACCTAACCTGCATGTCTTTGGACTGTGGGAGGAAACCCACGCAGACATGAGGAGAACATGCAAACTCCACGCAGGGAGGACCCACCAGTAAAGACTCAAATATCAAAAATATTATATTATTGATCAGCAACCTCAAAACAGCATAAAAATGACACTCCATATGCTTACATTAGCAATCCTAATTGTTAGAAGGTTTGTGAAAAGGAGTAACTTTGACCCCTCGTATCACATTAGATAGATAGATAGATAGATAGATAGATAGATAGATAGATAGATAGATAGATAGATAGATATGAAAGGCATTATATAATAGACTAGCAAAATACCCGCGCTTCGCAGCGGAGAAGTAGTGTGTTAAACATTTTGAAAATAACGTAACATGATTGTCAATGTTATTGTTTTGTCACTGTTGTGAGTGATGAGTGTTGTTGTCATATATATATATTTATTTACACACACACACAAACATATATATATACATATCTATACATATACACATATATACATATATATAAACATCTACATATATACACATACATATACACACACACATAAATACATACACACATACATACATACACACACATATATATACACACAAATACATATATATATATACATACACACACACATATATAAACATATATATACATATACATACATATCTACATATATACACACACAGCTATTTCGTATCAGTGCAATACGCTGTTTGTTAAAACGGATGACACCCGCTCTTACGTGCAAGTCTGCGTGGATATTATGAACTATCGTATTTGTTCAAGTTCTATTTAAATTTTAAATAGAAGGAATTTTTATTTAGTCGACAGAAATATCTTTGGTAGGAATGGTAAAAACAGACAGGAATATTATTCCTGAATAAATCAACTCAAACCTTAAACAACTTATAATATTTTGCTCTCCATAAAATATATCCTGTCTAAATTATACAAGTTAGAAATAAAGTAAACATTAAAAGAACAAACATTCAAATTTCTTTACTCTTATGTAATTTTATATTTTATAAAAATAAACTTAGATTTTAAATATCCCAAAAGATTTTGCTCTCCATAAAAATATATCCTGTCAAAATTATACAAATTCAAATATGAACATGCTGCATAACAAAACCTGGAAATATAAATAAAATGTGTTCCTTTCAGCAATAACAAATCAAATCATTCAGTTGTCTTTGCTCATATGTCATTTTAGAGCTGGACGCCTGGCATCTTTTTTGGCACAGGTTCGTTTCTGTTTGGTGTGAGGTTCTGTGTTGTGGAGATTCTCAGGATGGATTGCAGGTGCTCATCAGTGAGGCGACTCCTGTGTGCTGTTTTGTTAGTCTTTATCACTGAGAAGAGCTTCTCACACAGATATGTGCTACCAAACATGCACAAGGTTCGAGCCGCATGTAGACGGACTTTTTTTGTTCTTCAAAGTCACCAAAGCGCCGTGCAAACTCAGTGCGCTCAGTTTATCAGCAAAGTGCGTATTTGGGAACACCGTAGTGACGACTTGGTTTAACATTACTTGGTAACAGGGAAAGTGGGGCAAGTGGTTGTGTCTCCCATAAAAGCAGCTCAATTGAAATCACTTTGTGATTGTGCACGGGTAAAACGTCCGCTGAAGTGTCAGATTCTTATTTAATTCTTCTGCTTTCTGTATCTTCTGCATTGCATTCAGGTCTTTCAGGTTACCCTGATGTTTTGTTTTATAGTGCCGTCTTAGATTAAATTCTGTAATTACAGCCACATTAGCTCCACAAATGAGACACACGGGTTCAGTAAACATATACTCAGCCTCCCATCGGTTTTAAAGGCTCTATTTTCAGAATCAACTTTTCTCTTCAGCATCGTGTGAGCTAGCTTCGCAATAACTTGCAGCATCTTAAGGTAGACTTGATTAACGCGGTAACTGTTCGGCAAGGCAGCTGAAGCGCTGCATTATGGGATCTGTAGTTTATTGTGTTACCAGCGCTTCATATACCGGGCTTTAATAACAATAATACAGTATATAAAATGATCTCGGGCGGATATAATTACACGCCGGGCGGATGTGGCCCGACCCTTGAGTTTGACACATATGGACTAAATAGAACTTGAAAAGATATATTTTTCAAATGTGATCGCGCAATTCAGATAGAGTTGACGCGCACTACAGCCTGCATGCCTCAATAAGTCATCCTCCCCTCGCCCTTACTTTTTTACCGTTCATCTAATGAATACACTGAGTATGGCTTTACCAAAACAATCATTGATGGCGAATAAAGTATCCATTATTCGAGTATGTAGATCGGGTTATATATATATACATATATATATATATACCGCGTATCGCAGCGAGAAGTAGTGTGTTAAAAAGCTAGAAAAGAAAAGGGAACATTTTAAAAATAACGTAACATGACTGTCAATATACAGTATTTGTTTTGTGAGTGTTACTGAGTGTTGCTGTCATCAAGGATTTGATTATCATTATTTCTTTCAATCAGGTTCGTATTTGTAGGATGTGTTGTGTTCAAGTTACATTCCGTGTTTGTCAATCGTTGTAAAGATGACAGGTTTCATTCATCGATTCGTTTCTTACTGCATCAATAAACAGCTCGTCTTCTTCTTTATCTGAGACCTGACACACTGCATGCACGGGTTTTTACACTGTCTTCCTTTAGCGGGACATTGACTTTTCCAACGTGTGCTTTGTTTCCGCAGTAGTTGGATTTATGAATATGCTTGTATGTATGAGACGCTTCATATTTTTGCTGCCTTTTCAATTGTGTAATTCGGTTTTGTTCAGCTCTTTGGAACTGTTGCTTTTATCTGTGCACTCGTCAGTTCCGTGAGCCACTCGGTGTACATGCATCGAAGGTTCCCAGCTGTGCTGGTGCCATCTCGTGCTATGTCCATGGCTGTATTTAATGTTACCTTAGTCCTGGCACTTAAAACTTTCTCTCGCAGTTTCGCTGAGTTTGTGTCAAACACCACCCTGACCATCTCATCTTCCTCTCCATAAGCACAGTCCTTCACCCGTGAATATTTAGTGGCAGTTTGCTATTGGATTGCCGCTGACGGACGGCCTTATATGGGCAGGCACTAAATTACAAACGCCAGCGCAGCCTGTCTATGAACTTAATTTAAAGTGTAGGTTTACATCGTGCTTTGTTTCAGTAGCAGAACTCATGAATATGGTTGTATATGTCACTCGCTTCGCTTCTTATTGTTTCGCTGCCTTCTCAATTATATAATGCATGTTTTCTTCAGCGCTTTTTGAGGTCTTCCTGGTTTTCTATGTACTGCGTGATTATGTGAGAGGCGTGATGATGTCACACGAAACTCCGCCCCACGGCATTGAAGCTCATCTCCATTACAGTAAATGGGGAAAAACTGCTTCCAGTTATGACCATTACGCGTAGAATTTCGATATAAAACCTGCCCAACTTTTGTAAGGAAGCTGTAAGGAATGAACCTGCCAAATTTCAGCCTTCCACCCACACGGGAAGTTGGAGAATTAGTGATGAGTGAGTGAGTGAGTGAGTGAGGGCTTTGCCTTTTATTAGTATAGATAGATAGATAGATAGATAGATAGATAGATTGATAGATAGATACTTTATTAATCCCAAGGGGAATTCACATACTCCAGCAGCAGCATACTGATAAAGAACAATATTAAATTAAAAAGTGATAACAATGCAGGTATAACAGACAATAACTTTGAATAATGTTAACGTTTACCCCCTGGTGGAACTGAAGAGTCGCATAGTGTGGGATCTCCTCAGTCTGTCAGTGGAGCAGGACGGTGACAGCCGTCTGTCGCTGAAGCTGCTCCTCTGTCTGGAGATGATCCTGTTCAGTGGATGCAGTGGATTCTCCATGATTGACAGGAGTCTGCTCAGCGCCCGTCGCTCTGTCACGGATGTCAAACTGTCCAGCTCTGGGCCTACAATAGAGCCTGCCTTCCTCACCAGTCTGCCCAGACATGAGGCGTCCCTCTTCTTTATGCTGCCTCCCCAGCACACCACCACGTAGAAGAGGGCGCTCGCCACAACCGTCTGGTAGAACATCTGCAGCATCTTATTGCAGATGTTGAAGGTCGCCAGCATTATTAGAGGGTGAACTTCTGAGTCCTGATCATTTTTACTGAAGACACCTATTTCTTCTTTTTTATAAGGGTGTAATTTTCTGTAGAAAATATGGTCCAAATATTGCCTCATTTTTTTTTTTTTCTGGTATACAGTATCAAAAATAGGGGCAAACCCCACAAAGCTCAACATCTTGCATAACTAGACATCAGGACATGTTTAACATTGGTCTTCTCGTATGTGGCGGAACAAAAACTGAAGTAATTTCCAAGCACTCATGACTTATTCCTATAAACACGTTAAATTTAATGACAGCTTGGAAGCCAAGAAATAGACAAGAATGGTATGCAGCGATGGAAGATTTTCAAATTAATACTTGACCGGAAGTTAAAATTAGACTCCTGTCATTCTTGCTGCACACTCCATCCAGTACAGTACAGTAGGTGGCAGGATTGCACCTTTAATTTGGATCCTGGAAGCCAAAGAACATCAAGAAGAGTAACCTTTACTCTGGGACTCGTACACAGAACATTCAATACATATGATAAATAATAACAGTTTAAGAAAATTCATAAATCAAATCCAGTTCACAAGCAGATGTTGTTTGTGATCTTGATAATGTGATGTTTGATGCTGTGGTATTTGCTGTAAGATACTGTTTCTTGCCTTGTGGTAATGGGTGTGGTTATTGTGTTACATTGCAAGCTTCACTTTGGCAGCCTATTTAGGTGCACAGCTCTTACTTCTTTGGGTTATTCTTACTGATGCTCTCCCAGTGGACAGAAAGACCAAGCGTTACCGTACTACAAAGTGATGCCTAACACTTACAGTTCATATTAATTTACTCATTTCCACAAACCTCTCAGAAATGTGATGTGCTCTTGTGACTTTTACTGTATTTGTGGTTTCCAGCCAGAAGGAATACAGTATGTAGAAGGTTATTGTTCCAGCTCTACAACTCTTAAGTTATTGCATGCTGAAAAGTATTGCAGTGTTTGACAGTGTAAAAGCACACATTTTTATTTAAAGGAATGCTCCACTCAAAAAATGATAGATATTTTTTATTATATGTTATTTACCCCAAGTGGTTTATTAGTGGTGGCCAAAAATTTTTTTTGCCGACTAATGTTTTCATGGAGAAAGGACATAAAAAGATTCTGACAGAACAGGGCCTAACAGTTACCAGTGCTGGACAACAGCAAAACGTCCATGGAGAAAATCTTGCGCTACTCCTGTTTTATAATCCACGCGTCAAGTCAACCAGGTGTATGCTCACAATGAGCAAAAAGCAAGTATTTGTTAAAATGAAAGTAGTGCACAAACAGGATGCCCCTTCTCACATGGTCATGCTTTTGAAGGGAAAACCTGCCTCTCTACCACATTCATTGGTCCCATCTTCAATTCAAAAGCGTGACCCTGAGTGAAGGGGTCGAGAGTGTGTCCCATAACTGTGTCCATCCATCCATCCTTTATCCAACCCGCTATATCCTAACTACAAGGTCACGGGGGTCTGCAGGAGCCAATCCCAGACAACACAGGGCGCAAGGCAGGGTGCCATAACTGTGTCAGCATCCTTAATCAGCTTATTGATTCGGCGGGCTTCTCTTGAAGTGGCCTGACCGGCCCAGCACTGAGTTCTAGAACATGTAAAGGACGTCCCTACCCCACTAAATGAAAGCAGTCTCCTAGGAGAGAAGAGTTTGATCTGCCCTTTCCTCTGTAGTTCCTATGTCTTACAAGAGCAGTCCAGCTTGTCATTGATGTGGACTCCCAAATAATTGTAGCAGTGCATCACTTCCACTCCCAATGCCTGAATGGTGACCATGCATAGAGACAGTTCAGTGTGGTAAACATCAATATTGAGTATTGCGGTTTTACTGATGTTAAGTTACATCTTCTTCTACTTCTTCTTTCGGCTGTTCCCATTAGGTGTTGCCACAGCAGATCATCTTCTTCGATATCTTTCTGTTCTCTGCATCTTGTTCTGTTACACCCATCACCTGCATGTTCTCTCTCATCACATCCATTAACCTTCTCTTTGGCCTTCCTCTTCTCCTCTTTCCTGACAGCTCTATCCTTAACATCCTTCTCCCAATATACCCCTCATCTCTCCTCTGCGCATGTCCAAACCAACACAATCTCGCCTCTCTGACTTTGTCTCTCAACCGTTCAACCTGAGCTGACCCTCTAATGTCCTCATTTCTAATCCTATCCATCCTCGTCACACCCAATGCAAATCTTAGCATCTTTAACTCTGCCACCTTCACCTCTGTCTCCTGCTTTCTGGTCAATGCCACCGTCTCCAGCCCATATATCATAGCTGGTCTCACTACCGTCCTGTTGACCTTCCCTTTCACTCTTCCTGATACTTGTCTGTCATAAATCACTCCTGACACTCTTCACCCACTCCACCCTGCCTGCACTCTCTTCTTCACTTTTCTTCCACAATCCCCATTACTCTGTACTGTTGATCCCAAGTATTTAAACTCATCCACCTTCACCAGCTCTACTCCCTCATCCTCACCACTCCACTGACCTCCCTCTCATTTACACGTATTCTGTCTTGGTGGTCCTACTGACCTTCATTCCTCTCCTCTCATATCTCCACCTCTCCAGGGTCTCCTCCACCTACTCCCAACTATCGCTACAGATCACAATGTCATCAGCAAACATCACAGTCCATGGGGACGCCTGTCTAATCTTGTCTGTCAACCTGTTCATCACCACTGCAAATAAGAAAGGGCTCAGAGCCGATCCCTGATGTAATCTCACCTTTGTCACTCCTACCACAGACCTCACCACTGTCACACTTCCCTCGTACATATCCTGTACCACTCTGCCACTCCCGACTTCCTCATACATTACCACAGCTCCTCTCTCCTTACCCTGTCATATGCTTTCTCCAGGTCCACAAAGATGCAATGCAACTCCTTCTGGCCTTCTCTATACTTCTCCATCAACACCCTCAGAGCAAACATTGCATCTGTGGTGCTCTTTCTTGGCATGAAACCACACTGCTGCTCACTAATCATCACCTCACTTCTTAACCGAGCTTCCACTACTCTTTCCCATAACTTCATGCTGTGGCTCATCAATTTTATTCCCCTGAAGTTACTGAAGTCCTGCACATCCCCCTTATTGTTAAATATTGGCACCAGTACGCTTCTTCTCCTCTCACTTTCCAAGATTCGATTAAACAATCTGGTTAAAATCACCACTGCCATCTCTCTTAAACAACTCCATGCTTCCATAGGTATGTCATCTGGACCAATGGCCTTTCCATTTTTCATCCTCTTCATAGCTGTCCTTACTTCCTCCTTGGTAATCTGTTGCACTTTCTGATTCAGTATCTCCACATTATCCAACCTCTTCTCTCTCGTTCTATTCATTCATCAGCCTCTCAAAGTCCTCTTTCCATCTGCTCAACACACTCTCCTCACTTGTGAGTACGTTTCCATCTTTATCCTTTATCACCCTAACCTGCTGCACGTCTTTCCCAGCTCGGTCCCTCTGCCTAGCCCACTGGTCCTTTTCTCCCTCCTTACTGTCCAACCTCTCATACAACTCATCATATGCCTTTTCTTTAGCCTTCGCCACCTCTTTCTTCACCTTGCGTCTTATCTCCTTGTACTCTTGTCTACTTTCTGTATCTCTCTGACTATCCCACTTCTTCTTTGCCATCCTCTTCCTCTGTATACTCTCCTGTACTTCTCCATTGCAACACCAGGTTTCTTTTTCCTCCTTCCTCTGTCCAGATGTCACGCCAATCACCCTTCTTGCTGTCACCCTTACTACATCTGCTGTAGTTGCCCAGCTGTCTGCTAACTCTTCACTGCCACCCAGTGCCTGTCTCACCTCCTCCCTAAACTCAACCTTGCAGTCTTCCTTTTTCAACTTCCACCAATTGATCCTTGGCTCTGCCCTCACTCTCTTCCTCTTCTTGATCTCCAATGTCATCCTACAGACCACCATCCTATGCTGCTTAACTACACTTTCCCCTGCCACCACTTTGCAGTCTTCAGTCTCCTTCAGATCAGGTCTTCTGCATAGGATGTAATCCACCCGTGTGCGTCTTCCTCCACTCTTGTACGTCACCCTGTGTTCCTCCCTCTTCTTAAAATACGTATTCACCACAGCCATGTCCATCCTTTTGGCAAAATCCTCTATTCTCTGACCTTCTTCATTCCTCTCCTTGACACCATTACCTACCCATCACCTCCTCGTCTCCATTGTTCCTTTCACCGACATGCCCATTAAAATCCGCTCCAATCACCATTTTCTGTCCTTTGGGTACACTGTTCATCACTTCATCCAACTCACTCCAAAAATCTTCTTTCTCATCCATTGCACACCCAACTTGCGGTGCATATGCACTAACAACATTCATCATCACACCTCCAATTTCCAGCTTCATAATCATTACTCTGTCTGACACTCTTTTCACCTCCAGAATACTCTTGACATGCTGTTCCTTCAGAGTAACTCCTACTCCATTTCTCCTCCCATGATAGAACAATTTGAATCCATCTCCAATCCACCTGGCCTTACTCCCCTTCCATTTAGTCTCTTGCACGCACAATATATCAACCTTCCTTCTTTCCATCATATCTGCTAACTCTCTCCCCTTACCAGTCATACTGCCAACATTCAAAGTTCCTACCCTCTGTTCCACTCTCTTTACTTTCCTCCTCTCCTCCTACCTCAGGACACGTCTCCCACCTCTTCTTCTCCGGCCAACAGTAGCCCAATTTCCACCAGCACCCTGTTGGCTAAAAGTACTAGTGGGAGTCGTCGTTAACCCAGGGCTTGACTGATCCGCTATGGAAATTGATATTGTTGCCCGCATATTGATTTGGCAAAACTTTACACCGGATGCCCTTCCTGACGTAATCCTCCCCATTTATCCGGGCTTGGGACCGGCGCTGTTACAGTCAGTGTGTTTACATTCAATTTAATAACCTGGTTATTCATAGAGGAAACAAGGTTATTGGTCCTCAACAAATTGGGTTAACACCACATAGATTTCTCTGCAAGAAACCCGGTTATGAGGCCATGTAAACCCTTAACGGGGTTACAATGAAGGATTTTGTATTCTGCAAATGTGTGTTGACTGCGCAAGTATTAGTATCACACACACTTTCAGCAGCCCTAGGTAGAAGCATCCATAAGATAAATGTTCTGAGGTAAGTGCTCAGGTGATCACATTATTTCTTCCCCTGGTTGAAATAATCTATCCCAATATTTGAAAAATCTCCAAATTTATGTTGACGAGCGGAACATACACTATTAAACAAAAAGCACATTGCAAAGCACAATCTCAGGAGTAGTGTTGGGGTTAATGCATTAAAAGTACATTATGTAGTCTGCTTACTTTTTAAAGTAACAAGTAACCGAATGCAGTACTTATTTTATTGAAGTAAAAATACGAACCTGTGTTATTACCACACCAGCATCACTGTCTGTAAGGCAAGAAGCACACATACTGGTACACCAATCCTTTGCAGGGCTCAATCGTACATCCAAGAAGAAAAGAGCATACTGCATGCAAACCAGTAACAGAAACCTATAAAGTGTCAGTTTATTTTCAATCCAGCTATTTGCTATTAATAGGATGAAAAAGTGTGACAGGGCGACACAGTGGTCAGTTTTCATACAGCAAGCTTTCAGTGGCTCAGATCAAGGATGTATAAAGAGGATGAATGGTATTTATTTCATAGCAAACGAAGGACTAAATTTATAAAACACAAGAAAATGACCACAGGCTTCATACTTGTTTTCAGGTTTAACTCTTTTCTTGCACACTTTAAGGACATCATAGCGTTTTGCCAAAGGAAGACTCCAGAAGCGTACCTGCACATGTAAATGGAGGTTCTTAAGAAACCAGGTATCTGCTTTAACTAGGTTACTCCCCTTATCCTGGTTTTGTGTGTTCATTTAAACGCTCTTGAGTGACACTTACTTAGCAGTTCACTTTAATGTCCCGCCTTGTGTGTCTTCTGAAAAAAGGGAATGCAAATGGTTCTGGTGTACACACCTTTCATGCAGTTACTGTATCTTCATTCATATCAGTGTGACTTTACACTGTTTGCTCTGTTTGGGTGGAGATGTTCCCTAAAGAAATCTACTGATTTGCAGACTTTGCACATTTGATCATATCAACATAATTGTGCTTGCTCTTAGTTTGTATGATTCATATTGTACATTAGGAGGGCAGATGCCATTGTGTTTAATTTAAAGTTACTTCTGTAACTTTAGCTCCTTCAATTTGGTCCATATGCTGAAAGTTGCCCACACCCTCTGTGCTTTAAAGAAGAAGTACTTTATGTGCACCTGCTCATATATTTTTTTTTTTATTTTCTCTCTTTTACTTAAAGGGTTATGAAGAGCCAGAACCTATGGAAACAGAAGATATAAGCGAACCCTGGATGGCATGCTAATCCAACACAAACACCTGGTCAATTTAAAATTTTAAGTAAACATAAACCTGCATGTCACCAGGATGTGGGAGGAAGCCAGGGTACTGAATAGAAAAATCACATGCAGAGGACAGTATGATCAAACATTTGAACAGCACTAAACTTCAAACCACTCAGTCTTGAGTATAGAGCAATTCTGATACACACACACACACACACACATAGCGATTGACTGGAGTCCTACCTAGGGTTTGCTCCTGACTGGCTTCCTATGTTAGTTGGGATAGGTTATATACTGTGTAATATGCAAAGTTGACTGACTGCACTTACTCATCAACAAAACACTATTTCTCATTTAGTTCAAAAGCTAAGAACATTGATACATATCAATATTTAGGGGGAAAAAAGCCTATAATAGAAATAAATACCACAAAAGCTCAAATATACTCTGATTGAAATTCAGTAACATTACAAGAGAAGAAAATTAGCTGACTTTTTTATTTGTTGATATGTATTAAGTTAACTTATATGTTCTGTGCAGCACTAATAGGAGGCTTGATGCAAATGAAGGATGCAGCAGAACCAACTGACAGCAGCACTAGCCAATAAGGTGGATGTAAGAAACACTGAAGTAGAGGCAGGAAAAACAGTCTTAATCACATTTGCCCTGTACAGTGAGGTATGAAATAGAAAAGAGAAAGTTCAGCAAAGCTCTAAAGTTAGCAAGCACTATAAAATGTGAGTGCTGATGCTAGGCATTGTGGCTATGATTGTAGATGTTGCTTCACCAGAAGCAAAACAGCAGAAATTGAGAAGCAGAGACAGAAGTAGTGTCCTTGAATCCAAGAAAAATGGGGGGCAGATGGTATGTGTTTAAACTTGACAGGTCCCCCTCAAGATACTCCATTGTAATACACATTTGCACCTATGGACCCCCACCCTGTCCTCCAAAACTATTTACATTTACAAGCATATCTGCTTACTTTGAACAGTGATGCACCCCAGAACGTGTTACATATACATTCACATCTATGGACTTTAAACAGGGACCCCTGATCATCTAAGAAATCTCCAAAACATAGTACCGGCAGTTGTTTTCTTCCACTTCAAGAACTAGAAAAAAAAAAACATCAAATAATTATAATACTGTATCTCAAAATTCACATTATTCTTACTGATTGCCCATTTCAATTCAAAAGAATACACTTTCTTGTAAAAGTGTATTTTGCAGTGACCATCAACACAAGCCAAGTCACTAGGAAAAGAAGAGATCGATCTAATACAGGAATATTTAACTCATGTGCAATTGTATATAGCATGTTCAAGAGAAAGCAGATCCAATGACCTAATTATTACTACTTATGAATTTTTCCAAGGTGACTTACAACATTTGAGATGCAATCTGTTACATTTCATTTGTTTTTCCAATTGGAGCACAGACATGTGAAGTGACTTACCCATGGTCAAACAGTGCCAGCAGGAGGATTTGTAGTCTTAGGTCCAAAACCTTAAACATTATGCCATACTGCCTACCATTCATTTTTAGTCATTCATATGAGGCATACAAATATTGTATACAAAAAATAGTTATATTAAAGTATTACTTCTGATACCAGTGATTAACTGATGGCACTATAACTTAGGTCCAGTGTCTTCTGAAATTTCCTGAGAGAAGCCAGGTAACAAGGATAACACTTTTTATTGGTGCATTATCTCCCAAATTCTATTCTTCATCCATACAGAAAATAAAGTTTTGAAATATAAAGGCATACCTCTCAGGTTTGGTGGATGTTACAATATGTTTAAAGTTCAGCTCATCTGAATGCAAATTATTTGTCTTTGTCTTGAATTAATGGGATGGTTTCAGTTTTACAACATTGTATGAGTTTGCTAGTATGAAATCTCTTCCACTATATTACATGAAGAAAGATGTGACACATATTTAAGCCAACTTTTTCAAAAATAATATTTATACATCTATATATTTAAACTAGTTAAAACTTTGTAATGGAATAGCAACAGTTTTTGACATACAGTTAGTGCCGGGAAAGGACTGTTACGAAAGAATTCTAAAATGTATTTTCAAAAATACTGCATTATCTTTACAAGGCGTGAAACTGAGCTGAATTGAATTCAGTTAATCACCTCCAGAAACAACCATCTGGAGACTGCATGCTATATATGCCCAAGAAGTCTTTTAGAAGAGGTTATAAAATATCTATTTTTGTTTATACTGAATGTAGAGGCATAACCATGTCTTTGTATTCCAAATTCTGTTCCTTAGAAGTAATCACGCCATTTCTGTGGCTTTGCATGCAACAACAACAACAACATTTATTTATATAGCACATTTTCATACACACAGTAGCTCAAAGTGCTTTACATAATAAAGAATAATAAAATAATAATAAAATGCACATGCTTGCATAACAAGTCATATGAAAATATTACAAAATATGTAAAGTAGTAGCAGGCCACAAGTTACACCACTCGTTATCCACTACCCTTTGCATAAGATGCATTGTGGGAGATGGTTTCCATCGCAACCCCGGTAAATTAATGCAACCTTTACATCTTCATCATGCCAAATGTGCATGTCTCCGCTGCACTGCACGTCTTTATTTTGACAAGGATCACCCCCCTTGCCCAGGTCGCAGCAGATTCCAACACAGTGAGAAAAATCTAACAGAGTTAGGAAGTTTACAGTTGGGGGAAAAAAAAAAAAAAAATTACTTCACATTTTTAATTAATTTCCTCTAGTACTTTGCCTCCCAAAATGATCCTTGTGGATTTGTGATGACAAAGAAAAAATTAAGCAGTTAAAAATAATAAAATGACAATTTATTAACGTACACAAATTTGAAACATTACAACCCAGTTCTGTTTTAAAATAAACAGAATTCAACAATGCAATGAAAGGCAAAAGTGGAAGTGCAATATACAATTTTACAGTGTCTATAAAGCAAAAGACATTACTGAATCTTCAAGTCTGTGATAAATTTTTAAAATCAGATTCAACACTTTAGTGACCACAATTCCCTAATTACAATCTGTGAAATTAATTTTGTATAACTACACATATTCACTTTGAATTAACCGGACATCTTAAAGTCAAAAACATCAAAATACAACAGCCATTCAGTTTGGCATGTGCAGATCAAGTGGTCCAGCCACAACTTGGTAAAACACAAAATTTAATACTAGGCAAGAAAATAAATGGTCCCAAGCACTGCAAAAATGAAGGCTTGTCACGAGAATACACGAGAAAGTGCTAAATTATAGATGATCATTACACATCTAGCCAAGCCACTGAAAATCAACTCAAGTTTACAAATGTACTCTTATGGTTATGTCTAATACAGAATGACAGTTTAAAATACAAGGGTAATACAAATTTTTTAAGTCAATATGAATTAGAAAATTATGTTTCTCTACACCATGAAAAAAACAAGATTTATGTAACTGTTATATACCACTAAACTGAACATTCATTAAAAAAATGAAAAAAGTAAAGATAAAAAAAAAAATAAAAAGGTGATGGAAAGAAACTCTTCTATAATAATGTACAAACTTTTGCCCCAGAATTCTGGCTAGAAATTATGAAAAAAGAAGAAAACCTAAATGAAATGTAAACCATTATAATAGGTTGTTAAATATAAAAAATTGAATGTAAAACAGCATTACCCACTATGCTGCCTGCATACAAAAAAAAAATACAATTTATATTTTACATTATCACTAACTGTATATGCCCTATTCATGAATATTTGTTGCTTCACTTCCATATCCTCCTTTAGATTTCATTTGTTCCTGAAGTGTTGCAACCTTAAAAAAATAAAATAAAATTAGAAATTGCTTTTTCCTAGATGCAAGTAAAGCACACATTAATTAAATGAAAGCTCTAAACTACTGATTTTAAAAAGGACATTTACTCACCGTCCCAAGTCCATTGCTCATATCCCCTGATCCCACGTGTGTTGTGTGGACAAAGTTCATGGGTTCACCAATCATAGAACGGTCTATTCTTCGTCTTCTCTTCTGCAATACAAAAAATGGTTTAGATTGAAATATTTTATATGAAATTATAAAAACATTTAAGACTGAAACTGAAACAGGTTTATGAAGACTGAAATTACTACTCCTTACAAGAAAAGATAAAAACACAAGACATCAAGCATCAATATTTTAATTAACACCAAATAATGAAAATCCTTCTTTAAAACCTAATGAGTAATGTTGAAGGCAAGATATTTGAAATACATCTTAAAATGTGACTAGACACTGAAATAAATCTCCGAGTGGCGCAGGTTTAAAATTGTGTACAACAGATGTACTTAAACCTGAAGTATATATCAATTTATACACTGTAGGAAAACAAAATCTAAATAAAGTTGCAAAAAACTTTTAACAGGCTTACAGCCTGTGAATATCTGTAACAGTAAAAACTACTATATTAAAAGAAACAGAATGAAATCCAAAAAGTTTGCTATCAAGTCAGACTATGCGTTATTATAGGCCAAAAATCCCATCAAATCATTTTCTTAATCTTTTTATTACATCACATAAATCCAGCCAGGTTTAGCCTGTGCTGGTAGGCTGCTAGGCTGGAACCAATATTGTATTCAGTGGCACTGGCAGTAAGGTACACCTTACTTTTATGAAAAACAAGTAATATATTAATTCAAAGAAAATCTTTTGCGAGTAATTGGCAACTTTAAATTGCCTCAGATTGACTGTGGGTGTGTTTGAAAATGTGCCCTGTTGTGATGGACTGGTATTCAGTAGAGGTTTGTTTTGCCTTCTCATGCTATCAGGATACGCTCCAGGCTCTATCAACATCCTTTCACTTAAACAGGTTATGAGGTCAGATAGACAGACATATGGGTTACACCATACAGAAACAAAAAAATATGTAAAATGTAATTTTAATTATTGATAAATGCACTTAACATTTTCTGTAGTGATTTAAGTGTGTTGGTATAAGACCCAGGTCAATAATAATGCAACATTATCAACATACTTTTTCTATCCACACAGAGCATTAAAAAACAATGAACTACCACAATCTGTAGGGCTTGTGATCTTAGATAGTGTAGTAGTGTTTTAATTTTACCTGTTCAAATGATTTCCAGGTTTATAACACTGTTTAATATAAATGTGTCCTTCTACAAAGTTTTATCTGACATGTAAACATAAGATAATATTTAAATTCAACTTTACTGTGCTATGTACATAGTGCAATAACATTTTGCTTCACATGCCTCTCACAGACCATTTTTAATATTACAATACAAACTGGAGACAATGAATATAACATCTTACGTTAAATGCAACATAAAAATGAAGCAATAAAAATGTGCTTTGCCCACATGTTATGCATGCTCTTAACTGATGGCTTTTCTGTGTTATACTGCTCTGTACTATAAAACAAATTTAATGAGAAATGACAGAATAAAAAGAAACTAGTGGCCATTGCACATGCACGCCACTTATTCTTTTTACAAGGAGGAACTAAGTAAAACAAGAGTACCCCGGTTCCTGTTTTGTTTCTGCTACAGTGCAAGTGTGCGGGTGTTTGTGATGGACTGATTCTTACATTGTGCCTGGTGCTATCGGGATAGGCTCCTAAAACAACCCTAAACTGGATTAAGTAGATTAAGTAGTGTCTGTGTGTTCATTCTGTGATGGCCTGTTGCCATGTTCTGGGATTGTTCCTGCCTTGTACCCTATGTTGGCTGGGCCAGGATCCAGGTACCTCGCCACCCTACTCAGGATATAGCAGGTTTGGAGACTGGATGAATAGATGGATATTAAAATTTATATATGCTTTATATGTTGCTTAGGTTTTATGCTACTATGTTTCATTATACTCATTACATTCTATGTATGATGTATTATCTATCTTTTGGCTGTTGTTGGTATTACTGTCACTAGTCTGAAGTTGACATACAACCAAGAATTTCATTGTACTATCTACACAACAGCAAACTTGAACTCAACACATTTTTTTACAATTCTATTCTGATAAAGATTTTTGTGTATGCAAAATGTATTTGTTCTAGAGCTGCATAACCTCAAATCATAAAAGCATAAAATGCCAGGAAATGTAAACTGCAGGTTTCAATTCTTAATTTATAAATCTACCAGTCTTTACTAGATAACCATATTAGATTAGGATCAGTGGTAGCTTTGCTCCTTGTCAGACAGTAACAAATGGATTAGAAGACAGATCTTACTTAATGCTTTAAAGCTTTATAATAGTATACAAGTCTGTATATTTCGTGATTGCATATCTTATTTTAACAAGTATTTACATTAGATTGTATGTTTTTCATTCCAATTACTACATCATCTTACTGTTTAAAAAATAATATATATACAGGTATATTATATTATAATACATATAAAATATATTTCAGTTGAGTAGTCACTGTCATTCACTACCAACTGCAATGATCTTGGTGGCAGACAGGAAAGATTAGTCTTGAAAACAATTGTCTTCCTTTTCTCTCAATTTCTGAACATTTGACATTAATTTACTTTTAAAACATCTTGAGAATGTAAAAATGTCAGTTTACCTAAAAATTTTAATTTTACTTTTAAAAAACATAATAGAATCTAAAATCTGAATTTTTATCTAGGCAATACCCAACGCTTCTAAAACTTGTTTTTCCATAAGGAAAGTTATTTTATATATCATCAAGCCTAAAACCACTAAAAGTATTAATCCAAGCAAGGGAAATTAATTGAGCACATGTTAATCTCTTTAGTTTTAAACAAATATTACTTGTTATGCAAATTAATCTGGAAAAACAACCTTTACTTTACAATATGTATTAAAAACAAGCCCAAAATTGTTAAACTAACAAACATCTTAATCTATATGCATTTATGTTGTTCTCTACTTACTGGCTGTGGTTGTTCTGCAATGCAGCAACTGAAACAAACCCAAAATTCGGTCATGCTGTATGTCTGCAGTGCTTGATTAAAAAAAAAGCACTACTTCCTGATAGTAGAAAAATATTCACGTCTGTCACACATAAAGATTCTACCATGAACGGAAGTCTCGATGAAGATAAAAACAAAAAAAAAAAAAAAATTAAAAACAGATCTTTGTTCTTCCTTTAACAAAGGTTTTTGCCCAGGTTTCCAAATGACTGGTGAAAAAAAATACTAATGACTGCTGGATGGACGTCTGAAACAAATGACAAAAAATATCTATTTAGAGACAAAAGACAACATTGAAAAAGTTTGATAAAAATCTTTATTACAAATCATTCCTCTGCATTTCAAGTATTTCAATTACTGGTAATTTGCTACAGTATATATTTTAGTAAATTTCCTGATACAGGCTCATAATTTAAGTACAAATATCTACTGCTTAATATATTGAATTATACTCAAAAGTACACTTGGTCTGCCTTTTTATCTTAAGTAGAATGTTTAAGTTCTGTAAATTATATTTATTTTGTGCAGGACTAGCCAAACTCTTTTTGCTTAACTTAAATCATCTTAAAAAAAAACAAGTACAGGTATTATATTTAAGTAGTAAAAACTTTCATCCACCCATCTCATAACAATAAGTTCAACCCATAAAAAAAGGAAAATATTCATATGAAGAATGTTTAAAATTGTCACTGTTTTAGCAGCATCAGTCTTAAGAAGCAAAAGATTATGATCAATTTAGAGGCTTTCATTTTTTGCTAAAGTACAATAAAATAAAATCACAAAATATTGTTACCATATGTGATATCTAGACAATGAAACTCAGGATTGTATATAAGAGAAACCCAATTTAACACTGTTTCAGTTCTAAACATATACACTGAAATAATGTTACATTTTTACATACTGTAAATGGAATAAAGAGTACAATCACTTGGGACCAACAAGCCAAGCATATATTAAGCATTTTTCATGGTGGTGGTGTCATTCACTACTCTTCAATTTTTCTGTAAAAAAATCACTATTTTAAAGGATTACTTGACTAGTGGAACAAGCAGTAGAAAGAACTACTGTACCGTATGTCACAGGCAATGAATTCCCAGAATCTTAAATACTGTATGACCATATTTTACTGTTTGATATACTGTAAAGTGTAATTAAATGGGGAGACATGGATATTTAAATAAATGTTTTCTTTCTAGTATTGCAGTCTGTAAATTACATTTTTATATTAATGGAAAAAAATTTGAGCAAAGCTTTCCAAATATTCAATATATGCTGAAACCCCTAATACATTTTCAGCATTTAACATGTAACTGACACAAGAGTTATCTATCATATGCAGTTTATCTTCTCACACAAACTGTATGCATTGTGTTATTTTCAGTTATCCCAATTAGGTACAAAATACAAACCAGCATTTGCTCTTTGTATGAAGCAAGATAAATTATACCAACACTGAGACAAGCCCATTGCGCAAACCATGCATAGGTGTCGTAAATGTGTGACAGGTGCTTGAGCACATGGACAAAAACAATTAATTACAATACAAAAAAAAAAACAAAAAAAAAAAACCACGTAGTAAATACTTCAACCACTCTGCCTGCTTTACATCTCATTTTGGCAAGGAAACTACCTGAAAATTCCAATAAAAAGGCTGAAGAATAAAAAGCTTGTCATGTCATATACTGAACTATATAATCATCATCTAACCTAATATATAAGCGTGTATATAAGTATGAATATAGATATATAGCAGGTCCTCCAACTTTCAGGGAAAACTTGGGGGTTGGTGGCATGATTGGCTCTCCAGACAGTTAAAAACCTCATACTGTTTAATTTAGAATTAGTTAAACCATTTTGTATACATGCTTAATTATTAAAGAACATGGGGTGCCTGAGTCTGTAAAGGCTATATCTGGTAAAAACCAGGACCCTACCCTGGGTTCCACTCCACTGGTCAGAACACATATACACGAATATAAGCAGTAGTCCAATCAAGAGATATCAATGAATCTAATAGCAATGTGTAAGGAAAACACAATTACTTCAAGGAAACCAATGACAATCTAGAGACAACATGCACATTTTGCAGAAAGTGGCATGATTGACACTTGAACTCTGGTTATTGGAACTGGCAGTTTTGCTAATCCATGCATCCTACAGCCAAGTATGGTAATCAGCGTTTTAAAATGAGAATGCATACCTTTGAAAATACTTATGATGGTAGCTTGAACTCTCATCCAGGACATCACAAAAACAATATACAGTATATATTTTTACTTGGTTCCAAATTTGTTAAAACTAACAGCTTCACGTGGGGAAAATCCTTCTATTTATACTAAAAATACATATACTTCTGCAAAGGATTCACATTTTGTAGTCCTGATAATCCTGATAAAACAGAAATCTTATTAGTTGGTACCAAATCTGTTCTCTCTACCCTTCGTGGGCTAAAAATTGACATCAATGGGATCCTGGTTGAACCCTCAGCATCAGTCCATAATTTGGGTATCATCTTTGATCAGCTTCTTACTTTTCAACCACACATTAGCTCAATAGTACGGACAGCTTTTTTTCCATCTTCTTAACATTTGCTCATGTGCATTCTTTCCTTAGTGTGAAGGATACTGAAACACTCATTCACGCTTTCATCACTACCCATTTGGACTATTGCAATGCATTGTGTTATGGCCTCCCGACTAAATATATCAATAAATTACAATATGTTCAGAATTCTGCTGCTCGTCTAGTTACACACACTAAAAAAATCTGCTCACATCACTCCTGTCCTCTCTGATTTACATTGGTTACCAGTCTTTTCAAGAATCAAATATAAAATTATTCTTCTCACCTTTAAAGCCCTTCACGGTTTAGCTCCTCATTATCTATCTGAGCTGCTACACTTCTCCTCAAGCATTAAGATCATCAGACACTAACATACTCATTGTACCTAAATACAGGTTAGTAACTATGGATGGCAGAGCTTTCATTGCGATAGCCCCTAAAATTTGGAATGCTCTTCCTCTTAGCCTTCACTAGGAAAAATCTATTATTCATTTCAAACTCCTGTTAAAAACATCTCTTCAATGAATATTATTCATTTTCTTGTATTTGATTTGTATTGTCTTGTTAATATGTTTATTGAATTGTAAAGTGTCCTTGAGTGTATGAAAGGCACTACATAAACATTATTATTATTAGTTACAGTTGTGCTTGAAAGTTTGTGAACCCTTTAGAATTTTCTATATTTCTGCATAAATATGACCTAAAACATCATCAGATTTTTACTCAAGTCCTAAAAGTAGATAAAGAGAAACCAGTTAAACAATTGAGACAAAAATATTATACTTGGTCATTTATTTATTAAGGAAAATGATCGAATATTACATATTTGTGAGTGGCAAAAGTATGTGAACCTTTGCTTTCAGTATCTGGTGTGACCTCCCTTACCAAACGTTTCCGGTAACTTCTGATCATTCCAGCACACAGTCTTGGAGGAATTTGAGCCCATTCCTCCGTACAGAACAGCTTCAACTCTGGGATGTTGGTGGGTTTCCTCACATGAACTGCTCGCTTCAGGTCCTTCCACAACATTTCGATTGGATTAAGGTCAGGACTTTGACTTGGCCATTCCAAAACATTCACTTTATTCTTCTTTAACCATTCTTTGGTAGAACGACTTGTGTGCTTAGGGTCGTTGTCTTGCTGCATGACCCACCTTCTCTTGAGAATCAGTTCATGGACAGATGTCCTGACATTTTCCTTTAGAATTCTCTGATATAATTCAGAATTCATTGTTCCATCAATGAAGGCAAGCCGTCCTGGCCCAGATGCAGCAAAACAGGCCTAAACCATGATACTACCACCACCATGTTTCACAGATGGGATGAAGTTCTTACACTGGAATGTAGTGTTTTCTTTTCTCCAAACATAACGCTTTTCATTTAAACCAAAAAGTTCTATTTTGGTCTCATCCGTCCACAAAACATTCTTCCAATAGTCTTCTGGTTTGTCCACGTGATCTTTAGCAAACTGCAGACGAGCAGCAATTTTTTTTTGGAGAGCAGTGGCTTTCTCCTTGCAACCCCGCCATGCACACCATTGTTGTTCAGTGTTCTTATGATGGTGGACTCATGAACATGAACATTAGCCAACGTGAGAGAGGCCTTCAGTTGCTTAGAAGTTACCCTGTGGTCCTTTGTGACCTCGCCGACTATTACACGCCTTGCTCTTGGAGTGATTTTTGTTGGTCGACCACCACTGGGGAGGGTAACAATGGTCTTGAATTTCCTCCATTTGTACACAATCTGTCTGACTGTGGATTGGTAGAGTCCATACTCTTTAGACATGGTTTTGTAACCTTTTCCAGCCTGATGAGCAGCAACAACTCTTTTTTGTGAGGTCCTCAGAAATCTCCTTTGCTCGTCCCATGATACACTTCCACAAACGTGTTGTGAAGAGCAGACGTTGATAGATCCTGTTCTTTAATTAACACAGGGTGTCCACTCACACCTGATTGTCATTCCATGGATTGAAAACACCGGACTCGAATTTCACCTTCAAACTAACTGCTAATCCTAGAGGTGCACATACTTTTGCCACTCACAAATATGGAATATTCGATCATTTTCCTCAATTAATAAATGACCAAGTATAATATTTTTGTCTCATTTGTTTAACTGGTTTCTCTTTATCTACTTTTAGGACTTGAGTGAAAATCTGATGATGTTTTAGGTCATATTTATTCAGAAATATAGAAAATTCTAAAGGGTTCACAAATTTTCAAGCACCACTGTATATCCTAATGCATCAGGCCACTAGTAAGTGCTTCTGGTAGCAAAACCTTTTCTAGCTTAATAAAAGCATTTTGGGCTCAAAGTTCCATGTGGCTGCCATTCAACATTGATGATTGATGAATTCCTACATTCAGCTATAAATGGCTAACAAGGGACATATAAACTTGGAGCTAACAGCAGATTAAACAATTTCTATATCAAAGGGAAAGCAAGAACAAGTAGTTGGTAAAGCCGCAAGCATGAGAGAACAGGCTAGCTGCTCAAATACTGTAATGAGATAGATTTAAAATAATGTTGCATGAAATCCAATCAGGGCAGGAACCAGTTTTACATGTTCATTAAAACCCAAATGACACAGTAAATATACTAAAACCATGCTAGCTTCTGGTACTTTGCACATCCTGAAACCTAGAGCCAAATCTCCAGTTTTCCCCTCTCCCTTACAAGTAGTAATGTGGATTAGATTAATGACTCTGTGTGTTTAAAAATTAGACTTCCCTGCAACAGACCAATTTACCGTCCAGTTCTGCTCTTGGTGGCCTTGGGTGCAAGGCAAGTATGGACAATTAAAACAATCAGCTCATTATAATCCTGGTAACAGTAGCTGGCTTCTTTCTTATAATGAAGGATTTTTTTAAGTGACAACCACTGGTAAAATCACAAAATTTAGATTGCAAAAAAGGCCTGCCTGCACTCTGCACACAAGAGGAGGAGAGAAAAGGCAGATTTTCAGTGCTGAAATGAAACTGATTTGACAAGCACATTGCATAATCGTATACTTAACTAAAATGCCAGCTGCAACATCCATGGTACATTTCCATATTTAGTAAGTAATGAACATCACATGAAAATTGCTGAGTAATTTACCTAGTAAAACACTGCTTTTCTGTGTTTTAGCAAACTGAAGAGCAATGTGTATACAATGTAGTCTATAATTGATGTTTCTCATTCCAGGAAGGTGCTGTACATGCAACTGTCAATAATGTCTTGATGGATGTTTCTGAACATTCCAGCTAAGTGAACATTTTATTACTGTTTCTTAACGCAGCTCATAAAAGCAGCATCAAAATATCTTATGAGATGTAGGCATGTGTGCTGTGGACTATGCCTGGCTGTTTATCCCAGTCAAGACCCCCAAGCCACTAGATGGAGCACTCCCTGCAATGTGGAGATGCCCCAAATTCCAGCAGGGCATCATAGCAGGGCATGCTGGATAACGTCGGGGCCGCCAGGGGTCGCTCCAGAGAGAACCAGGGACTGCTATTTGCCTAATGCCCCGGGAGTACTTCCAAGTTACATGAGCAGAAGGGATGATGTACTTCCGGGGTGAAAAAAAGGACTTTTATCCAATCCAGAAGTAATAAGGAATTATGGACTGAAGGATGAGAAACACTTCTGGGTCAGGAACTATAAAAGGACTATGGCAGCTCCCAGACTGCGAGCTGAGCTGGGTGGTAGGAGGTCAATGCGTCTGGGAGTCGGAGGATTGGTTATTGTTATTGTATTGTGTTAGTTATGAGTACTGTAGAGTGGAGGGTGCTTGGTACACTTTATTATAAATATAAAAATAATTATTGTGGCACTTTTACCTGGTGTTTGGTGTGGTACCTGAGGGTTCGAGGGAGCAATAGTGCCCCCTACTGCTACAGTGCACATTTTTTAACAGATGGATATATTTAAGATAATGTACTTCATGCAAAGTTAAAGCCTAGATCTATATGTTATCAGTTTTGAATAGCTGCAACTGCCAGTTTTATTCAGGACTCAAACAAATGTGGTATTCATGTTCCTGCAGGAAGTTAACTTAGAAGAACAAACAAACGATTAAGGATAGATTCTTCCTTCCATTTTTTGAATAAGCTTTGTCCAATACAGGGTATTTGGGAGCTGTAGTCTATTTTGGCAGCATCAGGGGCAAGGGAAGAACCATTCCTTATTAGGAGACTAGTTTATTGCAGGGCACACTTCAGTGTACATCCAGTCCAGGTCAGCATAGTTGACAATAAATTAAAGACTAATGGCTTTAGGTAAGAAATCAGAAAACAAAACGTGAACCATTGCCGACATTAAAAGAATCGGATAATTCCAAACAGACTTTGATTAAGCAGTTCATTGAACCCATGTCCACAGAGCTGTGAGGTAGCAATCCTGACTGCCACATAGACACCTGTCTATTATAATTTATATAACTGTTTGAAACATTTTGGTGTAATAATACAGAAAGCATACTGGAACAGACTTTAACAAGCACTTATTAATTAAAAAAAATTAAGTACATATTTACAGCTTTAAAATATGGTAAGTTCTAGTTAAATAATAATGCATATTTAAGATCACTATTAAACCATTTAATTTCATATTTATGTT
Organism: Polypterus senegalus; assembly: GCF_016835505.1. NCBI lineage: Eukaryota > Metazoa > Chordata > Cladistia > Polypteriformes > Polypteridae > Polypterus > Polypterus senegalus. The sequence continues at coordinate 89,436,146 of NC_053165.1, forward strand.
TATGAAGTACCTAATACAGAAGCTTCAAAGTGATAAGACTGCAAAAAAAAGTTGGCTTTGATGATTGTTCTGTATTTAGCAATGTCCAAAAAGAATGAAGTATATTAAAATAAAATTCAATTCCATTCCTTATTTCATTCATTTGTGAAAAATAGGTGTCAATGTAGATGTTTACTGGGTACTCCAGTTTACGTGCCACATTTCAAAGACATGTGTGCTTGATGCGGACAGAATAGGCTTTGGCTTCCCCCACCTTGTACTGGACTAATGGGTTTAAAATGGATAGGTTTTTTTTTTTTTTTTTTTTAAAATCTTTGGGTTTTTACTAAAAATGCATCAACTCATCATGAGACATTACACTGAAGGTGCCAGTCTATTTTTTGATGTTTTATCTTAGTCTTCTTTAATTTTTACAACTGTGTTTAAATCTTAATAAAGTTATAAATTGATGAATGTTAATTCTTTAAACTTTAAAAATGATTGTTCAATAATGCTAAATTAAAAAAAAAAAAGCATAAAAATCTCTCTTTTCCTCATTGCTATTACCAAAGGTCAGTGTTTTTCCGTTTCAGATACTACATTGCAATGTTTTTCTTTCATTCCTCAAAAATGGCCGAGTTGCTCGATCATGGCAACACCTGCCCCCAACCCCCACGCCTTCCTTGAACATCCTGATTCAACTGTGTACAATTTGACACACAGACTACTATCTACTAAATGAGAAGGGTGTATGAACTTTCAAATAACACCACATTCCTCTTTCTATATGAGTAAAACAAAATTAATTCTCCAGTTGTAAAACTTCTGCCAGAGAAATGTTCAATCTTTGTTTTATTTAATATATGACAACTGACAGAAAAGTAAAACGTGTATTAATATATATGTTTTATTTACTGTATATGTTTTTGCACATACTGCATTACACAGACACACTGTTTAATCTTTAAATTAAGTAATTTGCAGAACCACTTCTAGCTAACAGACAGTGTTGTCTTCACTTCAAAACAATTATTTTAAGCTAATTACAAGAGAAAGCAGTATGACCGTTTTGCCATTGTAATTAAAAAAGAAAAAAAAAACAACACATTTGTACCGCTATGTGTGAAGAAGATGTTTATTATCAAAAATGAGATATGGACTGTGTGACAGGCATGTTGCATCTGTTGCTATCCACTGCTCAACCAGCAGAAAATGAATATACAACATGTCATTAAAAAAAAATATATAGCCTTTGTGATGGTATGATATTTTATTATTTTGTGACACTTCCATGACCGAATGTATCCGTTTTTTTAGACCTATTGCTTCTGTATGTATTTTGTTTTTCTACTGGTTTTCATTTTTCTTTGTAAATATGTACTCTCTGTTAACCTGCTCATCATCCCTGGTCTACTGTCTTTTTATCTAAGAGATTGCCATCTATTTTCTTGGTTTTATTATAAAATGATACTTGGTTTCAGACAAAACTCCTGCCTAGATTGTCTATGTACGTTTTACTGTTCTTATGAATCACATAAAATGCCTTGTAATGGTGTGCTCTGTGAAAAGCACTATATGACAAAATTTTAATTTAAATAAGGTATTTGAAATCTCCAAAATAGACAGAAGGACTGAGAATCAACAGATAACTGAATTATTACTAAATAAACATGAATATGAATGTGGCATGATGGCACTGTGATTGTGGGGGCACTCTTTCAAAAAAGGTTGGATAATGGACAGATGGATGTCTAATATCAATTAGCCTTTCATTCTAATGAAACTGAAGTAAAATAACATTATTAAGCATGCTTATTCCAATTCAGGTAGGCCAGAGCCAAATCACTCTACACTGTATAGCAGATGACACTTTATACTGCTTTCGGTGATGTTATTTGTTAACTGGAGAAGACAGACACTTCTCTGGTAAGTATGACCATCTGCACTGAGACATCCAACTTGTGCAATTTCAGTGAGAATTTAAAAAATAATGCTGTATATGCCTTTGAATGAAAAAAATAATGAAATACCAATACATTTTTAAAATAAAACACATGTAACTTGGCCTATATTACAATCAGATATTTGCGCTTATACAACATGTGACTAACAGTCCAATTTAGCCAAGTAATTATTATTTAAGGTGAAATGTGTACTTTAAATTCTCTTTTATGATGTTTCCTTATTTACCTAGTGTCTAATGTCCTTTAAAGGAAAAAAGTACACTATTCATAACAACTTAAAAGTAACAGAACAGGAAGTGGTAAGATGCTCTCAGTCATACCGCTTAATAAAGATGATGACAAACATATAGCCACAGCAAGTTTCCACAAATGTTGTGCTTTATAGTAGATTCAGCAAAACACCAAGGGTATAATTTTATTGATAATTACAATATGGACTCATTGGAATTTGTTTTTATTTTATATGTAAAACACTTTAAAGAAATAGGTTACTTTTGCTCAAGTCAGACAATTTCAAAAAGGTTTCGTTAAAGGTAAGCACTCACAGAAAGCAGGTTATGTTCAATTAAACATCACTGCTGCTGAAAAAGTTACATGTCTTAAATGATCATATTTTCAGGAAAGCTAAGTTAAATTATTTTTAAAAATAAGAGAATATTAATTTGGTCCACATCAATGCTGTCATCCATCCATCCATCCATCTTCCAACCTGTTGAATCCGAACACAGGGTCACGGGGGTCTGCTGGAGCCAATCCCAGCCAACACAGGGCGCAAGGCAGGAACCAATACCGGGCAGGGCGCCAACCCACCGCAGAACACACACAGCCACACCCACACACCAAGAACACACTAGGGACAATTTAGAATCGCCAATCCACCTAACCTAACCTGCATGTCTTTGGACTGTGGGAGGAAACCGGAGTACCCGGAGGAAACCCACACAGACACAGGGAGAACATGCAAGCTCCACGCAGGGAGGACACGGGACGTGAACCTGGGTCTCCTAACTGCGAGGCAGCAGCGCTACCACTGTCAATAAAATGTAAAAACCCAAAAGTATTAACCATTAACTTCAATGAAAATGAAAAGCACAAGAATGTGTCCCTTTGGATCCCATACTGCAAGCCTGTCAAATCTGACATTAAGAGCTTCAAACTAATTTAAAAAAAATTAAGCATTCTTACATTTGTAAATCATTAGAACCAACTTTAAGTAAGTGGATGATCAATAGCTCATCTGGACTCCGGTAAATCTCTACTGCATACAGTATATTCCAACTCAAGAAATCTTTTACAAACTTAAAATTTATAATGAAGGGGCCTGAGCTGCCTTAGCCAATAACAGCACTACTGCTTAACATTCAAGTTTGAGTCCAGTCAATAGCCACTGTTTCTGCATCGTCCCTGTCCACATACAGGGTGTCCTATGTACTTTGGCTTCCACTCATTTCTGAAATACAAAAAGGTTAGGTTTGATAAGCTACAAATTAGCTTTGAGTAACAGAATGTTAATGTTTGCAAGAATGTGTCCTGCAAAGAGCGGGTTCTGATCCAGCACTGCCTTGTCCATGGTGTTTCTAGAGCAGGCTCCAAATTCAACATAATTGACTAATCACATTCATAAAATGGTGGGATAAATAAATGCATGATATTTATAGAGATCTGAATAATATCTCTCTCTATTATAATAAAAAAAATCCCGGGACAAGACGTGACTTTTTCAGAGAGATACTTTCAAGTCCCGCAAGACAAGACTTTGCCCGGGGCCGAAAATAAAAGACAGAAGAGTAGATGACAAAGTAGAGCGTTGTAAAGAATTCAAAAACTTTGCCACAATACACATGCAGAGCATGTTGGAGATAATGAAAGTAGTAAAATTTGAAAGTCTCAAAAAAAATTATAGTAAAAATCACATTAGCACAAACAGAAATTACTCAGTGAAATAACGGAACAGCGAAAAGAGATTGAATATATTGTGTGGATTTAAACTTTAAGTCTGAGACTTGTAGATCATCTAATTCGTGTTGCCATCAGGGAAAAGTAGTGTCTCTTCCCAATGAAGAGGCGTATCCATGAGAATTAAAAGATTTGTTGTTTGGTGAAAAGTGAAATCCACATACGCGAGTGGCAGAGACGTGAAGTGGCTGGCGTGTAGTGCAGGCAGGGGGCGAAGTCCCCTAGTTTATTTATGTTTCAAACAATACACATTGTGAACAGACAACACTGCCAATGTCAACCTTTTCATAAAGAATGCTAAGTCTGCTTACAGGCATAAAGCAGGTTGCATGGCTTAATGATACCATGTCAATAACCAAATTGAACAACAGGAAAAGTAAAGAACTATTTGTCAACTTCTGGACACAAGGATGGAGCCACATTCATGCTATCAAAGATAGAGGTTTCAGGTTTTTGAGCATTCTCAAAACTAATGATCTCGTTTTGGTCCGACCAACTAGCTACAATAACTGGAAAAAACTCATTAAAATATACAATATATTCTGAGGCACTACAAGAAGCTTATGTCTTTCTTCATTAATACTTTGCATGTTTATAATAAGTGTTCAAGAGAAATCAACATAGCACCTGTATCACAATCATGCATTGCAGTAGTTTTAAATGTAAAGCAGTACAGAAGCCGATGAAGACAGTCCCAAATAACCAAGTATATGGTCATGCATTTTTCTAAAGGAATATTAAAATCTTCTAGCTTTTCCCTTTCATATTCGTACATATTTTTTATAACTGTTGACTGCTTTTTTAAAGGTCTGATAAATACTGTAATAATGTTAACACTATTCCCAGATGATTCATTTTTTTTCTTTTGCAAGTTAAAAAGAGAGTAGGCATTCTATTTTTTGCTAACATATTAGGAAAGTACAGTCTAGAAAAACTGGCAGATTTAGTAATGATTTCATTACCTTCCACTAAAAAAGGAGTTTGTGTTCAACAGGTGATAAACAATTACGGGATTACTGTACATCCACACTAAATATTAAATACAATTTTAACATTAAAAATAAAGAGTTGAACTGACTCTTCAATTCCACCCGGGGGAGTAAATGCGAACATTAATTTTATTTTAATTCTTTTCATTTTTATTACTATTTAATTTAATATTGTTTCTTTGTATCAGTATACTGCTGCTGGATTATGTGAATTTCCCCTTGGGATTAATAAAGTATCTATCTATCTATCTATCTATCTAAAACATGTAGTGAAAGAAACCAAGTTGAGAGACAAAAAAGGAGAAATTGAAGAGAATCCAAATGATTAAACAAAAGGGCGTTGGGTCAAAGAAAAATCATATGAATATTAAAGACATGATACCAAGAGCAAAAAAGAGCAACTTGAGCAATGCAGGAAGAAGAAAAAAAAGGGGGCATCTAAAGTTTGTAAAAAAATAGGCAAGTAAATGTACAATAATTCCACATTAAGAACTGAGCACAAATGAAGTTATCCATTTGATCTTAAAAGCAGTGTTATTAAGATATGCTTCAATTAAACAGTTTTCAGAGTAACATAAGTAAAATGCAATACGATTTTGACATTTTGATAAATTTTGCAGAAAAATAATAGCACACTTCTGTCATACTATGACTTGTCAGAAGGTTTCAGCAATAAGCTAAAAAAAACACACCAACAACTCATCTGTGATCTTGTTTTATAACATATTTCAACATGGCATGATATCATCATTGAATCCTCCCTGTTTCCGGTCTCTTTCACACCTTTAACCTCTACCCCTAATGTTTAATAAAGCAAAGCAAGAAACTGTATGTAAACAGTTTATAGGTTACGATGTTCAAAATAGTCTTTGCAGGAGGAACTTTATAAAAAAAAAAAAAAAAAAAGGTGCTCTTCTTAGCCGTTTATACAAACTAGATGCTTCCTGAACCTGCGAAATAATGCTGTCATTTTTCAGAATTAAGTTCACTGCTTACCAGCAACACTTATTTCAAAGTAGAACTAGACTACTAAAAATAAACAGTAAATAATTAAAATAATCTTACATTTTTATTTACAGATTTATTTTTTTTTTTTTAAATCGAGCTGTACAAAAAAATCTCAGCTATACTGTATCACCACATTTTACATTTTTAGAAAAACAATTTAACATAAAATACTAACAGCTCAGATCTGCATTTTTCAAGCAAGGAAAAAGAATTTTACCATCACAAGGGCAATATTGTATATCACTTTGCCTCAGTGAACAGCTCAATACTTGTGCATTAAAAAATTACTGAAGGAAAACAATAAAGGCAATTAAGTTGAATACCAAATCAGAACAAATTCAGTGAAATTAACAATCAGTATTCGTGTTTGCCTAGGTAGCACACTGAGCACTCTACAGTAAAGAAATGATAGGATAGGTAAGATGGTGGAGTGATATTTACACTGTAGTACAGATCTTTAGATTTAAGTCCAGTATAGCACAAAAGAGTAGTGTAACTATTATTAACTAATTTTTACATTTTACAGGACATAATACTATAAAACATTTGTTTTTGAATTCATACAATTATATACTATTATAATAGTATATTATTCAATAATATACTATTAATATATGCATCTTCATAACTAACCCCCGAGTAAACTCCCACAGTGAATGTAAGCACCACTTCCTTATAGATATATAGTATTGTATTTATACTTTACAGTGACTACTGGGTACTATAAATACAAATCATTTACCCATCGTTTTGACAAGGATGCACAATAGGGTGTACAAAACATACATTTAAAGAATAAATTCATCAGTAGTTGTTTGTTCATTACATATTAAAATAACAAATTTGCTTCCTCTCTCTACAGGAAGAATGTGGCTTTATACCAGGAAGGGAAATTGTAATATTTTTGAACGCACTGGTTTTTCAATGTAACACGTATAGAAATTTACTTTTTTCATTTAACAGCAACCTAAACAAAAATACACAAACATTAGTACCCAAAACTTAATTCTGCTGCAACTCATAATCATGTAATTTGCACTAATTTCTTTTTTAACTCAACTGCCTACACTATAATTAAACTACTATTATTTCTTGCTATTTTAGTTTTGCTTGAATGAAAAGTACTCTATTATGTTGTTTTCCTAGTGACACAGATTGTCAGAACTTACTTCCAATGAAAATTCTGCATCCACAAAATTACTTATTTCAAAATTTGCTTTATACTGGCATTTAAACACATTTTTTTTATATGTGTATGTATGTCTTTGAAATACTAAATAGTCATAATTTAACATCAGTAACTTCTGCTAATATGCATTTTAATAATGGCTCCGTGTGAAGCTATTGTGAACTGCACAAAACAGAAAGAAGTCCAAAACTATTATCAGTCATACACACTAGACAATAAATACAACACCACATTACATGCAATATTAGATGACAGATATATTACATACACATCAGGTATACTCACTTAATTGTCACTAAAAGCAGCTGTTAAGTAGTCTTATGACCAGAGGGTACAACCCATTGTTGTATTCAGTGGTGTGACTGCTAATTGTTTTGTACCATTTGCCAGAAAACCAGAAGAAGAAATGTGACTCTGCAGGATAGCTGAGGCCTTTAATGATACCGTTTAGTTTTCTAATGAAGCATATAATAGAGGTTATATCCTATATATTTATGGTATGATAACTAAAAGTTATTAACATCTATCAAATGTTTAAATAACCGACAAATCTGCAAACCTGTATTATTTTGCAATATGCAAATTAGAACAGTACTTTAAGTCAATCTATCATGAAATGCACAATGTAAAAAACTAAATTATACAAAATGGTTTCAGTCAGCTTTGGTGACATGTAACATTCAACTGAAAACTACAATTAAACAATTTTAGTATTTTCTGGGATCCGGAGGTGGTTGGTCATGTGGTGGGTGTAGCACTGCGCTGTAATAGCACATGCCTGCAAATTCTCTCTCGCCTTGATTTTTTAACTGCAAAGAATCCAATCACCACCAAAACTCCCAACCAAAACCTGGACAAAAAACACAGAGATTTTCTTTTGTCCTATGATGTATAAAACTAGATGCATAAAATTTTAACACTTAACCCCACAAAAAATTAAACTGATGTGTTAATATAATCCATAAGAAAATTAATGTGAATAAAAGGTTTTTATTCAACTTTGTATACACATGATAAAAGAATTAAACATCAGACAAAGCTGACTTAAATTTAATAGTTCTAATAACTAAGAAAAAATGTAATGATTAAATACTTTGTCTTAAAATTCTAACAGTTTGTGTCTAAATCACTACCATCAAACAATTTTTTCAAAATAAACTGGTGCATCATATTTTACAAATATTTATAATTAAATTCTTGAATGAAAATAAATAAAACACAAAATGCATGTTTCCATATTCAGTTCAATGTATAAAGTGAACTTCTATGTATATGTCCAGCGCACTATATACCAATTGCATAGTTCCCACCTAGTTGCTAACTTGTGGAGAGTGTACTGGCACAAAAATGGCTGCCGTTGCATCATCCAAAGGGATCCCACACATTGGTGGTTGAAAATGGATCCCCAATGTAAAGTGGTTCGAGTTTACAGAAAAACAAATAAATTACTTAAAATAGTCTGGTTTTTGTGCTTGAGCAACACCTTTATTACATTTCTTACTGATAAAATAAAATTTAAATTACCGCAGCCACACATTAGAATGGTCTATCAGAAAAACATTGCTTTCAGAGTTGCCAGTCACTGCAGTATTTTTTTAATTATTTATTTATTAGAAACTGTGAGCCCAGTTAAGTACATACTTGCTATTGATGAAAAACTATTAGCAGACAATTTGAAAGTATTGAGCAAAGGAGGTTGCACACAGATTTTACGGCTTGACATTAATAAATCCACTTTTAGGACAGTGAATAACTAAGTGGAACTTTTCTTTTGCCTACTTTCTGCAATGGTGTGAAAAGACTTATGTTGTGAAAGGAAACTACCCACCCACATTAAGACAACGCCTGACAATCACCTAATATTTAAATTGTGTGTGCGTGTTTCATATACATATATATATATCCCAGCCAACACTGGGCGCAAAGCAGGAAATAAACTCCGGGCTTGGCGCTAGCCCACCAATATATATATATATATACACATACATACATATACTGGTTCCATTCATCCATCCATTATCCAACCTGCTATATCCCAACTACAGGGTCACTGGGGTCCGCTGGTGCCAATTCCAGCCAACACAGGCAGGAAACAAACTTTGGGCAGGGCGCCAGCCCACCGCAATATATATATATATATACATACACACACACACACACATACACTGGTTTGTATTTTAAAAATCACAATGGAGCATCAGGTGCCTGAGGTATTTGTCTTTTACCACAAGGCTATCTGTTTAGTTTCTGCTCACCAAGAAGTCACTTTAGGTGGATGTGCTTCAAATGCAATAACCTATACTGTATATGTAAAAAGTACACATTGCGACTGTAAATTACTGTATTGTGAGCTTCTAAGTTATGGCATCTGCAATAGTTGTCATAGTGAGAGTTTTTTTATTAGAATAAAATGGGAAAAAATACAAGCAAAGAATAAATCTGATTAAGCGATCTGTTGCAATGAAAAAAACGAAGACAGCCTTCTTCCCACACATACGCCATTTAATGATGTAAACGAACGTGCTATTTCTCGATGAGAATGACGGGCTGCTGAAGTAATAAACCATCTTTGAAAATCTTTTGCCATGATCGCTCACGGATTGGAGGCGAAGAAATATTTCTAGAAAAAACAAGAGACTTTTAATTTGTAGTTAATGAAAAATAATAACGTTCAACGTATTAATTGTTTGTATAATCAGAATGAAATGTGTGGCGAAGGAGACATCCATAAAATAAAAAATGAACAATTTTCTCGCTAACAGCAGGCCACTAACCCCAAGGCTCCGCAGCACAGTTAGCGTTCAGTAAGGATGGAGCACAGGGGCTCGTAGCCGTATTATTTATTTTCCATATCCACCTGCTACCAGAGTGGTCATTTTATCTTTTAAATCAATGGTAACTGCGAACGTTAAGGTCCCTTCTATTTATCAGCCGAACGTTCGAATAATGGCACCCAGTAGAATCAAGCGATCGCTCAGTGCAGAGTTGCGCGGAGGAGTGAGAGGCACAATCTGAAAGCACCTGTTTCCGCGTCCACTGCAGTGTTTTATTACAGTATTAAAACATGAAATACCGGCAAACGTTATTTATATGTTTAGTTTCGCTTAACTCCCCCCCTAAATAATCACACACATCACACTTACCTGAAACCTCCAACCAGTCCTGGTATTCGTTCCTTCTCAATATCAAGTGCACCGTCGTCGAAAAGGTGCGAGCTAGCGCGAGCGCTGCAGTGGTAGCCGGACTCTCCGCGGGCGGTGCGCAATGCCTCATGGGATTTGAAGGCTTTGTATTAAAAAGCCGACTGCGAAACACGACGAAGGAAGTTCTTAGGCCAGCAGGCAACCAATTCACTTCAACGGGTGGCGCAGAACACTTGTGGAAGGGGAAAACCGACGCTTCAGATCTTCGCGATTTTATGCGGAGTAGCATTTCCTGTAAAACTGCTATATTGTGTTCATTTTTGAAACTGAACAACTGAAAGTAATTTATGTCACCTGGCAACATTTGTTTCACTTACTTCAAATTGTGTTTTTAAACTATACAGTAATTTTCTAGAGATTGAAATCCAGCAAGGGTAAAGATTAAAAAAATCATTAAATGAATTAAGTGACTACGAAGTTGTTTCACAATGCATTTTGTATGAACTTTTATCAATCAAAATCAATTCAAATAGCCTTTTATTGTCAGTTCACTATATGTGCAGAACATATAGGACAATCGAAATACTGTTTCTCTCTCATCTTCGTAGTACAATAAAATATAAAAAGTATAAAAGTATAACATATAAGATAAATAACATTAGAACTTTTAAGTAGACCTGTGCACAATGTGCAATAGTCAATAGTGCAAAAGCCAATTACACTAAAAAAAATTTAAAAAATGAGAAGGTACATTATAGAGTAGCTTATGAGATGTACAAAAAGACAAACAGCAGCAGATGTAGTATTGAGTCTTTATATAATACCAGCTGAGGTAGGGTACTTGGTAGATAGTGACTCTTGTTACGGTCCAGGGGGCAAGGGGCAGGGAGGGAAGGTAGTGGACAGAGTTCAGCATCCTGACAGCTTGGTGGATGAAGCTGTTAGAGAATCTTGCGAAGTGGGCCTGGAAACTCTGGTACCTTTTCCCTGAGGGGAGGAGGAGTTGCCAGCAATGCTGATGGCTCTACGAGTGAGACGGGTGTGGAAAATGTCCTTGAGGGAGGGCAGTGGGGCACCAATGATCTTACTGGCCGCATCCACTATGCGTTGCAGAAACTTCCTACAGGAGGCAGTGCAGCTTCCATACCACAAAGAGATGCAGCTGGTGAGGATGCTCTCCATTGTGCCCTGGTAGAAAAAGCACATGATGGGGGGTGGAACTTGTGCTCTCCTCAGTTTGCATAGAAAGTAGAGACGGGAATGAGCTTTCTTGGCCAGTGATGTGGTGTCATCTAACCAGGAGAGGTCCTCGGAGATGTACGTCCCCAGGAACTTGGTGCTACTCACCCTTTCCACAGCTGAACTGTCAATGGTCAGTGATGTGAATGACCTCTCCTGAAATCGACCACAATCTCTTTGGTCTTTCCCACGTTCAGGAAGAGATTGTTGTCTTTACACCACTGGACCAGTTGGCTCACCTCGTTCCTGTAGTTGGCTTCGTCATTGCTGGTGATGAGGCTGACCACAGTTGTATCGTCCACAAACTTGACAATGTGATTGGAACTGTAGATTGGTACACAGTCATGGGTCAGCAGGGTAAAGAGCAACGGGTTGAGCACACACCCTTGTGGGGCCCCTGTGCTTAACGTGGTGGTCTTAGAGGTGTTATTGCCGACCCGCCATTTTGTGGCCTCCCTATAAGAAAGTCCAACATCCAGTTGCAGAGAGAAGACTTGAGTCCCAAAAGGCTTAGTTTGTGTATTAGCTGCTGGGGAATAATTGTGTTGAATGCTGAACTAAAATCTAAGAGGTAACATTTGCACATAGGAGTTCTTTGAGTCCAAGTTTGGTGAGGGCTGGATGGAGAGCAGCAGAAATGGCATCCTTTATAGACCTGTTTGACCTGTATGCAAACTGAAACTGGTCATTTTGGGGGTTGTGGTTTAAGAATGGACTTAATGCTCTGCATAACCAGCTGCTCAAAGCATTTCATGATGGTGGAAGTCAGTGTTACAGGCCGATAGTCATTACAGCTATGGGAGGGGCTTCTTAGGAACAGGAACATTTACTCCATATAGCTTTCACTATTAATAAAATAATAACCTTATTTTTTAATGTTATCCTGCCTGTTATTTATGGTAATTGTATTACTTGATAATAAGTGTCTCTCCCCTTTTGCTGGGTAGTCTCTTTCTTTCTTTCTTTCTTTCTTTTCAGAATTTGAAAAATGGAACACGTCAAACTCATATATACATACAGTACTTTCAGAAACTATTCTGACCTTTTTTTCACATATATCAACCTTTCACTGTATTTAGTGGTGTGTTTATTAATTGTTGCTTGTCTTATACCATTTCTCATGCCGTATTCTAGAACAAAGAAGAAATGTGACTGTGCAGGATGGCTGAGGTCATTAATAAAACTATGTCCCTTTCTAATGTAAAGTAAATTATCAGTCAAATGTTTGATAACCTGCGGTGGGCTGGCACCCTGCCTGGGGTTTGTTTCCTGCCTTGTGCCCTGTGTTGGCTGGGATTGGCTCCATGACCCTGTAGTTAGGATATAGCGGGTTGGATAATGGATGGATGGATAGATGGATGTTTGATAACGGATAAAGCTGACAAGTTGTGTTGTTTTGCATTATACAAATTAGAACAGTGTTCTAAGTCAATCTATTATGAAATGCAAAGTATAATAAAACTAAATTATAGGAAATTTTAGAAAATCACCCCATACAAAACGGATTTCATGACTACTTACATGAATGAGATTTCAGTTTTTGATTTTTACTAAATTTGCGAACCTTTCTGAAAACATGGTTTTCACTTTGTCATTATGGGTTATTGAGTGTAGATTGATGGGAAAAATGGCAAATGTATTCATTCAGAATGAAATCTACAGCACAGTAAAGTGTGCAGACAGTGAAGGGGTCCGAATACTTTCTGAATCCACTGCAAGACTGCAGTATTGTGATTAATACTTTTCTTTGAATTTTGATTTTGTTCATTTTAAGTTCTTTTTCTCAGTGATTTTTGTTTATCAATTTTGGCTTGTTGTATGATAAGGATTTTTTCATTACAGAGACTCGCTTCGCTTGCTTTGGGCTTCTAAAGTTTCAGGTAAGCCTCTCTTTGACTGCAGGACTTTGTGGAGCTTTGACGCCTATCTGTGGAGGTTAAGCCTTGTTAACACGAGCTTGAAAATGATCGTAATGTTGAAGCCAAACAAAAGTATAAGTATAAATATACAGTACATCACCTAAATTTAAAAGTATTTATTAGGAACGACTAATAAAGAGTAGAAATACAGTATATGATAGAGCACTAAAAAGTTTAAAAATTGACAGTACTGTAGAAAAAGATATAAGTATATTACCACCTCCAGCTCAGAAAATGGCAGTAATGTCCCAAAGAGTGTAAAATTTGCCAATGAAAGACTCATTCTGATAAACTGGAAGAACCCAAACTCTCCTCTTTCAAGTCAGTGGGAAACCGATGTGTTATATTATTTGAAATTGGAAAAAATCAAATACTCAGTTAGAGGATCCGTACAGACTTTTTTCAAAACATGGCAGGATCTAATCAGTAATATTTTAAAATAAGTTTATAAAGCACAGAGAATTTATTAATTTAGGTATGTTTACAAGCTTTAAATTTCACGCCGTTTGGCTTGCTCTCTCTCTCAAGGGTGGGGATCGATCTGTTCTTAACTCAATTCTTCTTTTTGTAAAAATCTGATTGCTTTGTATGGATTGTAACAAAATTAATAAAAAAAAAAAATTTGCCAATGAAAAAAGAAGAGGAAAAATGGAAAAATGTAGGAGTAGTTCAGTTCAGGCTGAGCTACATTTTTTTTGGAAATATCGCAAGCACATGAGAAAATCAGTCACTTTTATATAAAGCTTAATTGTCTAACACCATCAGAAGAAATTGTTTCTACTTACATCAATCCATCCATCCATTATCCAACCCGCTATATCTTAACTACAGGGTCACGGGGGTCTGCTGGGGCCAATCCCAGCCAACACAGGGCGCAAGGCAGGAAACAAACCCCGGGCAGGGCGCCAGCCCACCGCAGTACTTACATTCAACTAAACAAATAATGAAAAACATTCAGCAGCATCCCCTTTATTGGCCATAATTGTAGATCGAGAGGAGATGGATAATTTCTGTGACATCAATAAACTTGTACACTTGAATCAGGTAAATATTGTGCATCTTCTGAGCCAGTATACACCAGAAGTAAAGTTTGTTTACCCAAGTCTCCTGGCGCTGCATATAAGTCTTCAGGTTTTGCATCAGTCTTGCCTCAATGACCTACTTTTTATTTGTTAAGCCACCTACTCTAGTGTCTGTTGTTGTCTCCGCTGAGGCCTTGGTGGAAACATCTGCTGCTGTACCTGGCCATCGGACCTTACTCTTATTCTATGTTAATTAATGTTGACTTATGTTTATCTTTTATTGTGTCTTCTATTACTCTATTCATTTTGTAAAGCACTTTGAGCTACATTTTTTTTGTATGAATATGTGCTATATAAATAAATGTTGATTGATTGATTGATTGATTGTACCAATTGAGCAACCTTATACTGTTTTTATTGCTGCCCCTTTTTAACCAAAATCTCCAAGGTATGCTACACTTGTTCTTTAGCCCCCATTTTTCAATATATGCAGTCACAATTAAGGAGCCAAAAATTCCTATGTGGGTTGCTACCAATTTTGAGTTTCCATCACCAGTACCTGCTCTGGCCAATCTGACAAAGCTGCCCACTCTATTTTGACCTGTTATTTCTATTGAGCCACTCACTCCCACCTGTATTGCTGCTTCTTTTGCACTGTTGCCACCAATTTCTGCTTTTGTTATGTCGACTGAGTGAATAATATTTGCCTTTGCTGCACAAGCAGAGGTCTCTTTTCAGATGTTACATAGGAATTCTGCAGGGGCTGCTTATAAGCCATTTATGTGATTCCCGAAGGACAATTGTAATGCCTTTGCCTTGTGATGCCATCAGGAGCCATTATTGTGCTTTTGTCCATGATACCAGGCAGTGCCACACTGCTGTCCATGCCAGAGTGCCAGGAGCTCGCCTCCATACAGTAGTTCACAGAGGTCCTCACTTCACCAGGATGGTTAAAAGGTGAATAACTATCTAAGACACTCCTCTCTTAGCTTGTTTGTTGCAGCTCAGTCATCCCTGATGGGAAATGCTTTCCTTATGACATCTACTTCATGGAGAATCCATTGCATCCGCTGAACAGGATCATCTCCAGACAGAGGAACAGCTTCAGAGACAGACTGCTGTCACCGTCCTGCTCCACTGACAGACTGAGGAGACCCCACACTATGTGACTCTTCAATTCCACCACGGGGGGGTAAACATTAACATTATACAAAGTTATTGTCTGTTATACCTGCATTGTTATCACTCTTTAATTTAATATTGTTTTTTTATCAGTATGTTGCTGCTGGAGTATGTGAATTTCCCCTTGGGATTAATAAAGTATCCATCTATCTATCTATCTATCTATCTATCTATCTATCTATCTATCTATCTATCTATCTACAGTATCTATCTATCTATCTATCTATCTATCTATCTATCTATCTATCTATTCAGGAAATGGTCTCCATGTCTTGTCCTTCCAGCCACGAAGTGGTCAACTTGCCAAGTCCTCCCAGCTGGAAAACAGTATTTTTACTTTGTTGTTCCTACAAGGAAAATTACCTTTCTTGGAATTTTTGTACTGTTTTGGAGCGTCTGGAATCCATCTTTCAAAGACAGGGGCTGTGTTAGGAAATATGCAAACACAGGGTATCATCCTTGGCTTATTTGTTTTTTCTTTTAATGTGTCCATTTTGTCTTCTGTTAAGTTAAATTTTGTATTTTATGCTTTTATTCTGTTTTATTAATTATGAATTACTGAGTACAGTAGTGTATTTTATTGATTATTTAATATTTCTGTATTATGCTTTAGTTTATTTGTTGTGGCATTTCAGCTGGAGTACTACTCTCAGGCCCTGTATAAGTGTGCAGCTGCTACAAAGCTGTGTTTTGGCATTGATTTTTATTTATGAACTTTATCTTGTTTTAGGGTCAAGATTTTTGGATTACAGACTCCTTGCATTTGTTTTGCCTCTGAGGGTTAAACCCAATGTCATTTTATGTAACTTTCTGTCATTCTGCAATTGCTGACCTCATCGCTGCACCATGTTGGTTTACACAACTGGAAATCACTGCCCATGTTGCATTTACTGATTGTGTGGGGACCGTCTAGCATAGTTAAACTCATATTATCCATCCATTATCCAAGCTGCTATATGCTTACTACAGGGTCACGGGGGTCTGCTGGAGTCAATCCCAGCCAACACAGGGTGCAAGGCAGGAAACAAATCCCGGGCAGGGCGCC
This sequence comes from Polypterus senegalus, assembly GCF_016835505.1. Lineage (NCBI taxonomy): Eukaryota > Metazoa > Chordata > Cladistia > Polypteriformes > Polypteridae > Polypterus > Polypterus senegalus. The sequence goes on from NC_053165.1 coordinate 89,452,781, forward strand.
AGCCCACTGCAAGGCGCACACACTAAGGACAATTTAGAATCGCCAATTCACCTAACCTGCATGTCTTTGGACTGTGGGAGGAAACCGGAGCGCCCGGAGGAAACCCACGCAGACACGGGGAGAACATGTAAACTCCACGCAGGGAGGACCCGGGAAGCAAACCCAAGTCTCCTTACTGCGAGGCAGCAGCGCCACCCACTGCACCACCGTGCCACCCTAAACTCATATTAGTATTTGCTTAATTTGAATAGAATATAATTTTCTTTCATAATCATAGAAAATGGTATAGCCAGTTACCCCTTGTAGGTTAACATGAGATAGTTATGGCAAAAACGTTATAAGATAGTGTGTTCATTTAAAGTGAGTCGGATGTTGTTTAGAATAGGTCCCAGTACTAACAGGGACTGAAAGACCCATTACAGCATGGAAATGGGGTAGGCATACAGTTTAGGAATGGTTCAACTGTAAGCAATCTTAAAGACATGAAACAAGATTTATAAGCATTAAACAGAACTTCAATTAAACAAGAACATTTCTTTTTTCACTATATCAATTTTCTCTTTCTTGTGTGAACTGTTTTGCTTAGAAATTTTACTAAAGCTTTTAAAAACAAATCATTTCAATGTGTCAAGCTTTTGCTGAATCTCATTTCCAAACTAGAGCTGCTGAACTTTGGTAATTTCGGGTAAATGCAGCTACATGCAAATTGTGTTAATAGAAACCTACCCAACTTTCCAAAATGTATATCTACATCAACCCCAGAGGCCATACTGCTTGGTCGCGATGAAGACTTGGATGGAATTTCAATAATATATACAGTAAAAATATTTTAAAGAATCTACCCTTCAGAGATCCTAAGCAACAATGGGAAACATTTCAATGTTTTTTTTGTTTTTTTTAGAAAAAGAGTGGAACTTAGCCATACATATATTCTAATTATACATGTGTCAAGCATTCCATAATTCAACTTAAGGTCTTTTATCGATCACATTTATCTTATTTAATATTGTACAAAATGTACCCAGGCTAGATCCATCCTGTAAGTGTTGACACCTAAGCTCCAGCTTCACTACGTCATACAGTACTTCTCAGACAGCCTTGGTATCATAATAACGTCTAATCCATTAACAGCAGTATTTGGTGTAATCCTGGATGGAATCAATGTGCATTTGAAAAAATCAATTTTAATATGTTACTAGGGGGCTTCACCCCCTGCTCGCTTCGCTCACCAACCTCCGTGTTTGGTTTTCCACATACACACTTTTTTTAAGATTTTTTTTTTCTTTGAATTGTTGCTATTTCTTTATTTTCACTTTTATTTCAGAACTTCTGTAAAAACAATATTTGGAATCTTTGGAGTCCCAATATGCTGAATCTTTGAAATGAGGTCAGTGAGACGTGTTTAATGACTTTGTACCATAATTCAGGATAGGTTTCTCTGTTTGGAATTTCAGCACAGACAAAACGATCTTCATCATCAGCAGTTGTTCATTTTTTTTGCAAAGTAACCAATAAATGTGAGGTAAACCCCGTTTTTGAAATTCTCTTGACTTAAACTTCAAAGCCTTACAATATTTACAGTGGTGTGAAAAACTATTTGCCCCCTTCCTGATTTCTTATTCTTTTGCATGTTTGTCACACAAAATGTTTCTGATCATCAAACACATTTAACCATTAGTCAAATATAACACAAGTAAACACAAAATGCAGTTTTTAAATGATGGTTTTTATTATTTAGGAAGAAAAAAAAATCCAAACCTACATGGCCCTGTGTGCAAAAGTAATTGCCCCCTTGTTAAAAAATAACCTGAGTTCAATTTCCGTAGCCACCCCCAGGCCTGATTACTGCCACGCCTGTTTCAATCAAGAAATCACTTAAATAGGAGCTGCCTGACACAGAGAAGTAGACCAAAAGCACCTCAAAAGCTAGACATCATGTCAAGATCCAAAGAAATTCAGGAACAAATGAGAACAGAAGTAATTGAGATCTATCAGTCTGGTAAAGGTTATAAAGCCATTTCTAAAGCTTTGGGACTCCAGCGAACCACAGTGAGAGCCATTATCCACAAATGGCAAAAACATGGAACAGTGGTGAACCTTCCCAGGAGTGGCCGGCTGACCAAAATTACCCCAAGAGCGCAGAGACGACTCATCCGAGAGGTCACAAGACACCCCAGGACAACGTCTAAAGAACTGCAGGCCTCACTTGCCTCAATTAAGGTCAGTGTTCATGACTCCACCATAAGAAAGAGACTGGGCAAAAACAGCCTGCATGGCAGAGTTCCAAGATGCAAACCACTGTTAAGCAAAAAGAACATTAGGGCTTGTCTCAATTTTGCTAAGAAACATCAATGATTGCCAAGACTTTTGGGAAAATATCTTGTGGACTGATGAGACAAAAGTTGAACTTTTTGGAAGGCAAATGTCCCGTTACATCTGGCGTAAAAGGAACACAGCATTTCAGAAAAAGAACATCATACCAACAGTAAAACATGGTGGTGGTAGTGTGATGGTCTGGGGTTGTTTTGCTGCTTCAGGACCTGGAAGGCTTGCTGTGATAGATGGAACCATGAATTCTACTGTCTACCAAAAATCCTGAAGGAGAATGTCCGGCCATCTGTTCGTCAACTCAAGCTGAAGCGATCTTGGGTGCTGCAACAGGACAATGACCCAAAACACACCAGCAAATCCACCTCTGAATGGCTGAAGAAAAACAAAATGAAGACTTTGGAGTGGCCTAGTCAAAGTCCTGACCTGAATCCAATTGAGATGCTATGGCATGACCTTAAAAAGGCGGTTCATGCTAGAAAACCCTCAAATAAAGCTGAATTACAACAATTCTGCAAAGATGAGTGGGCCAAAATTCCTCCAGAGCGCTGTAAAAGACTCATTGCAAGTTATCGCAAATGCTTGATTGCAGTTATTGCTGCTAAGGGTGGCCCAACCAGTTATTAGGTTCAGGGGGCAATTACTTTTTCACACAGGGCCATGTAGGTTTGGATTTTTTTTTTCTCCCTAAATAATAAAAACCATCATTTAAAAACTGCATTTTGTGTTTACTTGTGTTATATTTGACTAATGGTTAAACGTGTTTGATGATCAGAAACATTTTTTGCGACAAACATGCAAAAGAATAAGAAATCAGGAAGGGGGCAAATAGTTTTTCACACGACTGTACATACTTCTGACATATCACCTGTGTCCATATATTCGATCTCTATTCGCCTTTTCATTATTTCTCCGAGTAATAATTTCTCTTTCTTTGCGTTAATGCGATGTTTATTTTCTTTTTTTGACCCTGTCGTTTTTTTCTGCTTATTCTGCGTCTTGCTCTGCATGTGTGAGTCTTTTGAATTCCAGTTTTCATTTTCTCTAACCTGCTCTGCATGTGTTTGGCCCCCTTGTTTTTTAACCTCTTTATGACGTTTGACTTTGTTTTCTACTCTTGTCTTTTATTTCTGACCTCGCTTTGTCCTGCTTTTATTTCAGTGACACCTGGCACATGGTGATATTTTTCCCTTTTTCGAGTAATAATTTCTGATTGTTTGAGCTACTGTGATCTTTACTTTTTTTTTTTATACTTTCTAATTTTCCTACTTTCATATTCTTTAACTTTCTCCACATGTGTAGCGCACCAACATTTTTTTTTTGAGCCTTTCGAATTCCACTGCTTTCATAATCTCTAACCTGCTCTGCATGTGTATAGTGGCAACGTTTGTGAACGTCTTTATTAAGTTCTACTTTGTCTTAGTCATCAACGTTTCATTTATAATGTATTGTCCTTATACGCTTTATATAGACGCTGGATCTGTGTGTGCTCAAATCCTTTTCACGATTGAATGCTTTGCTGCCCATTGTCTTATTTGATATTGGTTGTAAGTAGGGCATGTCTTGCAAGAATCTCATGTTCTACGTCATCGCAAGACGGTCTTGGGTCAATCTCTTGGCACAAAGTCTCATGTTTAAGGTCCCCAGAAGACGGCCAATTAAAGGTCCCCCCGCGAGACGCTCCGTGGCCATTCTCTTTCTCCTCTCGGGTCTTTTAAGTGTCTTCCGTGATCTTAACGTGAAGATCACGTCTCGACGACCTACTGTTTCTCGCCAGGATTTTTTTTTTTTTTAATAGAGAGATATGCTTATCCTGCTTAACTGGAAGAATCCCAACTCACCTTCTATAGTTCAGTGGATAAGCAACATACTCTGTTATGTCAAATTAGAAAAAATCTAATTCTTTCTTAGAGGATATGCGCAAACATTTTTTAAAGCATGGCAAGAATTCATTAATAATAATTTAGAATAAGCATGTTGAGCCTGTGATTGACTTTCTAATGTTATTAATCATTTTATCATCTCTCCAAAAAAAATTCCTTTTTACCCTTGTATGCTATTATTTGTTTTTACTCATAGAATGCTATATAATTTTTCTGTTTTTCAAAAATAAAATGTTAAAAAAAAAATTAACTGGGCAGGTTGCAAGGTGGGAGTATATAGTCTTATGGCTGCAGGCAAAAAAACTGCTCCAGGGGCCCCCATTTTGCACTTTGTAGTGGAACGAGTTAGCGACTAAATAATCATTTACCAGGACATTGTGCCATTGAGAGGATGGGCAGCATTAGTCATGACAGTCTCTGATTTTGCCATCATCCTCTTTTTCCTTCATGCCACGAGTGAGTCCATTGTCCGTCCTGTGATACACCTGGCCATCGTGATGACTTTATTCAGGGATCTGATGTTATTTCCTCAAAAGATCACAATGTAGAGCAGTAAACAGACCAATGTGAATTGTTAAATAAATGCAGACACCTTATTTGCTTTTTGTACACATTGCCATGGTTATCAACAAATCAAATCTAGTATTCAGATAAACCTCCACGTATTTATATGTTTTCAATCCTACCACCTCCTCCTCCCTTATGATGACTGATCTGAGGAGCTCCTTGGCTCACCGGAAGCCCAGCACACACTTCTTTGTCTTGGTAATGTTTCATTTGGACTGGTTCTTCATGTCCGATGTGACTAAGAATTCCTCACAACTTTTCTATACTTGTTCTCATCTGTTTTGTTGATACCAACAATACAGGAGTCGTCTGAGAGCTTCTGTGAACTGAAATAACCAGAGTTAAATTTAAAGTCTACAGAGTATTCAAACATGGCGTGAACATGCAAAATCCACAGGGACTTCACAGTACAGGCTGGTATTTAAACACACGGCAGCACAATCTACTACACCGCCATGCAGCTCAGCAAAAATAATCAAATCTAATAAATATTGTTTTGAAATTCTGACATTTTTAATACAGATCTTAAAACTGTTTTAAGAGCAAAAACATTTTTGTTCATTTGCCACTTTAAAGATTTTAACATGCAGATAATATTCTGTGGAAAGAACCTCCTCATGAAGCCATCACCCCAAGTTCAAATATTGCACCTTGTCATTGCCTGTGTAGAGTTTGTTCCAGTGTCTGATCATTTTTTTTTAATCCTCTCATACCCTGAAGAGCAATTTTTAACAATTCTAAACTGGTCTGATATGGGTGTGTGCATAATTGAGACCTGCGATGGCCTGGTACCCAGTCTGGGACTGGTTTCTGCATTGCACCAGATACTTCTGGCATAAACTCTTGTATGCTAGATTAAGCAGGTTTGAGAATATTAAGTTATAGTTAGTTGTATACCTACAACACTTAACACTTAATATGGCTGTTTGGCACTGGCCACAGTGATAATATCAGACTATGCTCAGTTCTACTAAAATGTCAAACAATTGTTTATTGCTGTTAGATGTAGTTTACTAAACAATTGTTTCTCGCTGTTAGATGTAGTTTACTAAACAATTGTTTCTCACTGTTAGATGTAGTTTACTAAACAATTGTTTCTCGCTGTTAGATGTAGTTTACTAAACAATTGTTTCTCACTGTTAGATGTAGTTTACTAAACAATTGTTTCTCACTGTTAGATGTAGTTTACTAAACAATTGTTTCTTACTGTTAGATGTAGTTTACTAAACAATTGTTTATCGCTGTTAGATGTAGTTTACTAAACAATTGTTTCTCACAGTTAGATGTAGTTTACTAAACAATTGTTTATCGCTGTTAGATGTAGTTTACTAAACAATTGTTTATCGCTGTTAGATGTAGTTTACTAAACAATTGTTTCTCACAGTTAGATGTAGTTTACTAAACAATTGTTTCTCACAGTTAGATGTAGTTTACTAAACAATTGTTTCTCGCTGTTAGATGTAGTTTACTAAACAATTGTTTCTCACAGTTAGATGTAGTTTACTAAACAATTGTTTATCGCTGTTAGATGTAGTTTACTAAACAATTGTTTCTCGCTGTTAGATGTAGTTTACTAAACAATTGTTTCTCGCTGTTAGATGTAGTTTACTAAACAATTGTTTGTCACAGTTAGATGTAGTTTACTAAACAATTGTTTCTCACTGTTAGATGTAGTTTACTAAACAATTGTTTGTCACAGTTAGATGTAGTTTACTAAACAATTGTTTCTCACTGTTAGATGTAGTTTACTAAACAATTGTTTCTCACAGTTAGATGTAGTTTACTAAACAATTGTTTATCGCTGTTAGATGTAGTTTACTAAACAATTGTTTCTCGCAGTTAGATGTAGTTTACTGTACTTCCTTCCAGCTCATGCAGTCCTTTGGTTAAATGTATTCAGTAATTCTTTCAATAGGTGGCAGCACTAGTTCATACAATTCAAAGCTGGAGGTGCCGTTTCAGCCCGTTGCAGGTGAAGGTAAGTATATTTAATTTACTTTTATTTATTGAATAGATTATTATACCTGAAGACTTATCAATCACAATGCGTGCAACTAATAACCAGGACAACAATGTAAGTACTGTGCATAATTATTCAGTACAAGATACAGTAAGTAGGTGTGTTGCAAGCTTACTGTTGCAAAATAGCAAGGAACAGTAAGGGTGGAAAAAAGATAAAACTTGCATTCACAACTCTTCTTCACAGCTCATAAATAAGCACATGGATACACATGCATATCCAGCATGCATTTTTTTAAAAAGATGTAGTAAATGACTTATGAGAAAATGATTAATTTTGTTTTCTCTTTCTAATAGCAGACCTGTTACGAAAAGCAGCAGCAACAGACTCAATGCCCCACTCCATATTTCTCTGCTATGGAATCAAAGAGTTTGAGCAAGTGGTGTATGGCTGCCATAAGATGAAAATCATTACAGAGGCAATAAGGTGCCTGCAGGGTGGCAAATGTTCCCTCAATTAAAACAACATAGAGGTAAAGGGGTTTCCATACATACAGAACACTGCCCTGTAATTCAATGTTTATTAACACTGTTGCTATTCCTGAGCTCCATGTCCCCTAAAATAAATGTTAAAAAGGTTCCATTAAAAAATGAAGTTTGCACTGTACTGTGTAATATCCATCCATTATCGAACCCGCTATATCCTAACTACAGGGTCACGGGGGTCCGCTGGTGCCAGTCCCAGCCAACACAGGGCACAAGGCAGGAAACAAACCCTGGGCAGGGCACCAGCCCACCACAGGGTGTGCAGAAACACACCCACACACACACTAGGGACAATTTAGGATCGCCAATGCACCTAATCTGCATTTCTTTGTACTGTGGGAGGAAACCCACGCAGACATGGGGAAAACATGCAAACTCCACGCAGGGAAGTGAACCCCGGTGTCCTAACTGTAAAGGCGGCAGCACTACCTACTGCGCCACCGTGCCACCCGTACTGTGCAATATGCATTTATTAATTCATTTTGTGACCCTGCCTATTTCCGTTTAGTGATAAATGGTTCTTGAGTCTATCCCTGCAGCATCTGAAGTAAGTTAGGAACCAACTGCAGACAGGGCACCAGTCCATCACAAAGCACATTCGTAAGTATACCTATACTTAACTCACATATTGCCAGTTTAGAGTCACTAATTAACCTAACTTGCAGACTTTTGGGATGTGGGAGGAAATGGACGTGCCTGGAGAAATCTCACACAGACATGGACAGAATGTATGAACCCCACCCACACAGATATCAGGGCAGATTGGGGCCATGGACTCTGAAGCGGTTAGGCAGCCTGCTAGTAATTGCCCCAGCATACTGTCCCTTAATATTTTATGCATTGTAAAATACAATACAGTATAGTTTCTTTTTTAAATTGGACTTTCATTCAATAACCATCTGAATCTACATTATCTGATATGAAATACAAGAATACTAAAGTCATTTACAGTAGTTTTCTGATTTGATAGAGAAAACAATATTTTGTGACACTGAGAGGCTTCCTAAAACTGAACAATTACATATGGTAATATAAGAGAAGAGCCATTGATCATAATTTTAAAAAGGCTACAAATACATGAAGTTAACAGAGCATAATCACGTCGGAGCTGCTGGTGAGGCTATTCATTCAGTATTACTTTTGAGTACTTGTAATAATCTTTGTAATCAGCTGCTAATGAGTTTATTACAGCTCATTTTCCCACTTCCTTAATTTATGTAGTCACCAAGTTAATTCTCTTGTCTTTTAAAAGGGACTTTGGTGCAAAAGTCCAAGTTTATGTAAAGAGCACAATGAGATTCTTGCTTGCATGTCTACCACAGTCCTGTGACAGTAGTAAAATACAAAGAACAAAAAATGAATTCAGAACAATACATTGGATGCAATATCAGAAGGTAAGTATAGGAAACACATCTCATGCATCATGTATGAATAACTGTTAAGTAACCTTATGGCATTTGGATAAACTGTGTCCCTAAATCTAATGGTGTCAAAGTTAATGGTACTGTACCATCTGTCAGAATGGAGAAGAGAAAGAATAGACACTGTGCAGAATGGTTAAGATCTTTAATAATGCCATTTGTCTTTCTGAGGTAGCTTGTCTTATACTGTATATATTAGAATGATTTTGTCATTCAGCCCAACAAAGCTTGCCAGTTCGATTCACCTAATTTCTCCAAAATAACACTGAGCTGAGTTTGGAAGGTCCCTACAGTTCTACTGTCTACCAGAGTACTTGGTAACTTGTTCCATATGTATGTGACTCTTTGTGTGAAGAAAACATTCTAAAATTTGAGAAGGTTTGTGAACAATTTGCCCTTAACATCATAAATAAAATGGGGCTGTCATCGTCATCACCCATCTTAGTGCTTTATGGCTCTGGGCTGAGCAGGTGTAGTACCAGAAATAAATGCAGCGAGTCAGGATGACCCCCATTTGTGCACCTGTTCTAGTTGGTCAGCTCAGACAGAGACATCTGGGCTTCCCTCCGAGATGTAAGGAAGTGAAGGTGTTGGTGAGCCTTTTTGACAATAGCCAAGATATGCTGTGCCCACTTAAGGTCACCAATGATGTTCTTTCAAAGAAATTTAAAGCTGTAAGTGCCATATGAGATTATCTGGAATCCTGTCCAGGAAGACAGGTGGCCTTTTGCCAGGTGGGAAGGCCAGAATGGAAGGACAGTGATACTATGGTCGGGAATTAATCCCTTGCATGAATGATGGGAGGATTGGGGCAGTTAGTCTGTTCAGGGTACATACTTCCCCAACACACTAGAGGGCAGCATCCATTTTCCAGATGATGGGGCAGGCCGGGATTCATTGTGGAAGCTGCCGGTTTGGAGTTTGGTTGCTGCAGGGATCGACCATCCCTACTTTATCACACCTCCACCTGACCTGGAAGTATGTCCTCCTGACTTTGCTCAAAGACTGGAAGTACTTACAGGGAATGCCTTACCTCGGGGAGTCAGAGTTGAGAGGTAGAGGACAACACTTACACAGAGTAAGAGGAGCTGGGCAGAAGAGAAGAAAGATGAATGATTCACTGATACTGTATATACACTGCTGTGTAAGGTGCTTTGTTGTCAAGGTCTCGTTTCTGGAGGTTGTGACAAGTGATGTCATCGACATGATGCTATTTAGGCCAGCATCACACATTAGTACTCATCCAAGATAGTGGTTTCTAAACAGACCCTTTCACATGCATTTTCAATAAAGATTCTTCAGCATTCTGACTTTCTTATTTTGCTTCTGAGACTTTGATTTTTGGTTATAATTGGGCTTGTAACCACAAGGCGGCACCAGAAAGCCCCAAATCACAGCCCCAAACCTCGTTTCCTATGAGATTGTTATTGTGGTGACAAAAATCACAGTGCCACTTTGCTATCTTGTTTCAATATCAACATTGTCATTTTGTATTAATTCTTTTAATAAAGTTTAGCTGCGGACTGCCAGAGCTTCACTCTTTTAAGGAGCCAATGGCTTTGTGGCTAAGGATCTGTGCTGCTATCTAGAAGGTTACTGATTTATATCCTGTTACTGTTAGAAGGGATCCTACTCCATTGGGCCCTTGAGCAAGGCCATTAACCTGAAAATTGCTCCGGGGTGCCATATAAGGGCTGACCCTGTGCTGTGACCCCCAAAGGTCATGCAAAAAGACAATTTTCCCTCAGGGATTAATAAAGTATATCAAACCTAAAACAACAAATAAATATCTAATTGTACACATTCAATAACATTTACCAGCCTTTGCATTATACAATAGTGATGTTATCTGATACACCCAGTCGTCAACGTCTTTCTCAGCATGCCCATTTCAAGGTGTACTCCTTGCTTCTTTCTCGTAACAACATCCTTATATCATCTCTTATATATATTTCTCTTCTGGTTCGTCCTGCCACTCTTTAAAACCGGTCACCCCCACACACAGCCTACATGGCATTTCTCGATTCCTATTGGTTCGTCCTGCTTCCTCTTCAAAAACCGGTCCCCCCACACACACACAGCCTACACGGCATTTCTCGATTCCTATTGGTTCATCCTGCTTTCTCTTCAAAACCTGTCCCCCCCCCACACACAGCCTACACGGCATTTCTCGATTCCTATTGGTTCATCCTGCTTCCTCTTCAAAACCTGCCCCCCCACACACACAGCCTACACGGCATTTCTCGATTTCTATTGGTTCATCCTGCTTCCTCTTCAAAACCGGCTCCACACGCAGTCCGCACAGCATTTCTCGATTCCTATTCATCCTCTTCCAAACCCTTCCCCACGCTGCTTGCGGCCTCCCATACACCCCTACATCACTTTTTTTGAGTCCTATTCCTCCTTTGGACTACTGCATTGCCCGCTCCTCTCTCATGACCCCATTGGTGTCACGTCACCACCTGATATCTAGCCTTTCACTTTGGCCATGTGCACGCCTGGGAGTCTTTTCCGTAGCCTGCTATAGGAAGGTACTCTCTCGACCATTGCCATTTATTTCGCTCCTTGCTACTTTCGTTATACTGCAACGGTTGTTTCCTAAGCCTTTGTTATAAAATGAACGACAGTATCTTCACTGTCGACGGATATTTGTACAACGTCATCTGTATTCCGGGATCCGGCAACTGCCTGTTCCTATCAGTGGGTTATTTCTTGACACAAACGGTTGACGAAGGCAATGCACTCTTCACTATGACATAGGGCAGTAGATTTGGAGACCTTCTTCCTGTGGTTCTTTCCAACACAAGTCGAGTTATCACAACAAGTCGCGAGTACTATCAATACATGGCAACATCTACAGTTTATGGTGGTGAAGCTTAAATTCAAGCTCTTTCCGAGATTCTCCATGCTATCATTGTCATTTACTTCAAAAACAACCCCAGCGTCCCACCTTGCATTACGTTTGCAAAGATTTATGTTAATCTACAACAACTAGTCTTCAGCCACGAGCAGTTGTACGTGGTTTTTTCTAGAGTTAGATCTTTCGACTCATTATCTGTCGTCTCCAGCAAAACACATATTCACAACTATGTCTTTCAAGAAGTATTTCTTCTTGATTTCTGAATTCCTTTCTGACTGTTTTCCGTTCCTATTCTTACATCGCCGTATGCTACGGCAGGCGTCGGCTAGTAGTTAATATTAGGGCTGTGGGAGTCAGTGATAATGACAACTATCAAGCAGGCATGTCTTGTAGCAGGAGTGTCATGTAGTGTTGCCAACTGCAGGCAGACCCTTCTCGGAGCTTCCACTGTGTAAATCAAGTGACATAAACATGCAATTCAACTGGCTGTTCTGCTGAGCTCCTGAACTGCAGTACTCAAGTGATCAACACATAGACCTTTCCCCAATTATTTCATGGCTGCAGTCATATTGTTTGCCACTGGTATGCCAATTGCTGGTCATATACAGTAGTGAGCATTATGTTAGTAATAACTAGCAAGTGCTAACTGAGCTGAAAAAAATGAGAAAACTGGGAAGTCCTCTGCATTGTTACCAGAGCCAAACTGAGAATCAAAAATCAAGGTGAAAAAATCAAGCACAAGTCGAAATCCAGCTTTAGAAAAATGTTTTTTAAAAAGCACAATAACAATCAACAAACAGGGTTTTGTTATCCATAAAATGTTTTTAAGCTTTAAATCTGTCGCATCATTGACCAAAAGTCATGACCTCTAAGGACACACCCTGAATAACGTAGGAAACAAATGTGGCCTGGGATAAATATAACCAAAATGGCAGCGAAAATGACTGAAATAAATTAATAAAGCCTAAAGTAAAGTTCCAATCAAGAAGCTACTATTAGTTTCAGAATGAGGGATTTAAAACAAAAATGAGAGACCTGCAAAATGAAGAGTAACACGCAAAAAAAATATATATAAAGAATCTAATCACAAAAATGAGGAACTCGAAGTGATTCAAGTTATCATGCTTCACTTTTAAAAGAGAGTGGCACAGATTACTCATTGTCTAAACTTCCCATTCTTTTCTTTAATAACAAAACTGTTCAGAACTTTTGCTTTGAACTTTTGGCTGGTTTTGGTAATTCAGTTGTCTGTTCCTATTTAATAATTATGATTGGGCACACTCCTTTAGTACTTTCATTCCTATTCATTACTATAAGAGATGCCCCTTTGGTCTCAGGCTGAAGACTCACTACTTCAGTTTAGCACACCCTGACTAGAGCTGCTGATTAACGGTACAGACTGCATCTCTGTTGTTAGTCATTAGCACTAAAACATAAGTAACATGATAGTTAGAATTTGTCACTAACCCTCACCTATTCTGTTTCTCTTCTCTGTGCTTAAATGTGGCACTTGGTGCCATGGCCCACCTGCCAAGTTGTTTTGCCTGCCTAAGGTAAAGTCATCCCTGATGGAGGATTGCAGGAATCGTGGTAAAGAGGGGTCTTTTCATCAGATTAGAGCTGTTTCAGCTGTGGAATGGCCAAAATGGGGAGGCAGCTTGATGGCCGAGGTGTCCAGGACTCTAAACAAATCCAAATCATATCATGTGATATCATCTACTGTTAAATTCTACTCCGTACTTCTAAAATTTTTATTTTTTACTGTATTGACGATTTGTTCTGTTCTGTGTATTGTATTTATTGTATTGTATTGACTCCCTTTTTCTTTTTGACACCCTGTGCACACCCATACTATCTGGAAAGGGGTCTCTTTTTGAACTGCCTTTCCCAAGGTTTCTTCCATTTTTTTCCCCTTCAAGGGTTTTTTTGGGAGTTTTTCTTGTCTTCTTAGAGAGTCAAGGCTGGGGGGCTGTCAAGAGGCAGGGCCTGTTAAAGCCCATTGCGGCGCTTATTGTGTAATTTTGGGCTACTGTACAAAAATAAATTGTATTGTATTCCCTGGCCTGTTATTCCATCCTTTCTTCGTTCAATCACTCTCTTCATTTTCTAAAATAATAAAATTGTTGAATAGTATTGATGTCACATTACATGATTCTAGCTGTGGGGTATGTCAAACTTGGTGACTGTTGTTGCTGATTTTGTCACTTGACCATGTCAGTTTACACAACTGAATACCAAACGTCAAATTTAGCAACTGTGTGATGACTTCCCAGTGCAGTCATACTCGCCCCTTTTTCTGACAGCCAGTGAGTGTGCTGCCTGGCAGAGCTGGTGCTGTACAAAGGGTTAACAGGTACTTTAAGTTCAGCCACAATCTTGGCCCTTTTGTTTTTTTACATTCTGTTGTGGTACACAAAACACATGCTATTGGACCAGGGGTGTCCAAACGTTTTTCACTGGGGGCCACATACAGAGAAATATACGAACGGCTGGGTCATCCACTAGAGGTGAGGTATGTTACATCACCTCCTATGTATTAAGCTAGCAAAATCAATCAAATATAGGTCAATTATGCTTCATAATTGAATATGCTTAAAGAAAAAACAGCATCACAGCTCGCCATTATTGGGTTTTCATTTATTGTATTACAAAGTGCTCTCATCACATGCAATCAAGTAAAAATCAAAAGTACAAGCTTTATCTGACACTTGATAGATAGATAGATACTTTATTAATCCCAATGGGAAATTCACATACTCCAGCAGCAGCATACTGATAAAGAACAATATTAAATTACAGAGTGATAGCAATGCAGGTATAACAGACAATAACTTTGTATCATGTTAACGTTTACCCCCCATGGGTGGTATTGAAGAGTCGCATAGTGTGGGGTCTCCTCAGTCTGTCAGTGCAGCAGGACGGTGACAAAAGTCTGTCTCTGAAGCTGCTCCTCTGTCTGGAGATGATCCTGTTCAGTGGATGCAGTGGATTCTCCATGATTGAAAGGAGTCTGCTCAGCGCCCGTCGCTCTGCCACAGATGTCAAACTGTCCAACCCTGTGCCTACAATAGAGCCTGTCTTCCTCACCAGTCTGTCCAGGCGTGAGGCGTCCCTCTTCTTTATGCTGCCTCCCCAGCACACCACCGCGTAGAAGAGGGCGCTCGCCACAACTGTCTGGTAGAACATCTGCAGCATCTTATTGCAGATGTTGAAAGACACCAGCCTTCTAAGGAAGTATAGTGGGTTCTGTCCTCTCTTGCACAGAGCATCGGTATTGGCAGTCAATGATGCTGTAATTTAGCTGACAAATCTTCAATGCGTTTCTGGACAAGCGAATGTTGTTGACTTCCTGCCTTTCCTCCCGGCACATAATTCCTGCGACTTTAGTGAGGCACTGTTTTATGAACTCACCATCTGAGAGAGGTTTCCCGTGACCGTCAGTGAGTTGTGATACCTCTTGACTGGTAATGTGCCATTTTCTTGTGTTTTGATAGCACAGAAAAAATACTGTTGTTGAGCTGGCTGACTAGCTGCCATTTGCTTAACTTTCTGTTCTCGCTCAGCACCAGTGTAGGGCGTGTAGGTCGGATGTTTGGTTTCGTAGTGTCGACTTGCCCTTCACTTCTAGGAAGAAATATTAATTTTCCCACCGTGTCTGAAATTTTCTGCGCTCACTTGCTATTGTGGGTTTCTTTGGTTCAGCCATTTTTGGTCACCCGTAGCAAAATCGTTCATTGGTTGCGCTTATTTGTGAAGACGCTGCCTTGATCAAGACAGTAGCTCCACCTTGTGTTAAACCTAAGAAGTACAATACAGTTGAGAACAAGTTTCGTGTGTGGGCCATATTTCATTATTTTTTTAGAATTTTCTCCGGGCCAATTATAAATGGACCACGGGCTGCAGTTGGCCCGCAGGTCATAGTTTGGACACCCCTGTATTAGACAAATGAGTCTCTCTTCTGTGTGAGTGTTCCAAAACACCAGTGTTTGTTATTTCTCCTTGCTTCATTATATGCATTGTAGTTTCAGATCAGCATTCACTGGTTGTCAACTCTCATGCACACAGAGCCCTCCTCTACGACTAAAGGCAAAGTCAAATTCTTTAGGGGCAAGTCACAGACTAGTTGGAGAGAGTCGATGGTATATCAGACTAAGTGACTGCCCTTCATGCTTCTGTCTGCTTCTGACTTGCTAAGACTGAAAATTGCTCGAAAAGTTATCTAATGTGACATGGCCTTAACATCCATCCATCCATTATCCAACCCGCTATATCCTAACTACAGGGTTATGGGGGTCTGCTAGAGCCAAACCCAGCCAACACAGGGCACAAGGCAGGAAACAAACCCTGGGCAGGGCGCCGGCCCACCACAGGCCTTAACAGAGAACTATATATATTGTGGCACGCGGCTGGGGGTGGTACCCAGCCGGGATGCCCAGGAGGACTGAACCATGAGGGGGCGACCGCCCTGGTTGCTTTGGGGACCACGGGTAGAGAGCATTGAAGCTCAGCCCTGCAGGATCCCATGGTCACCACCAGGGGACACCCCAATGCTTACAGAGCCCTGGACCTCAGCACTTCTGCCACACCCAGAAGTGCTGGGGGGAAGAGGATCGGGGGCACCTGGAGTGCTTTCGGGTACGCAGCCGGCACTTCCACCACACTGGGGAGTGCCAGTGGAAGATTGCCGGGAAGCACCTGGAGCACATCGGGGTGACTATAAAAGGGGCCGCCTCGCTTCATTCAAGGCTGGAGTCGGGTGGAAGTGGACAAGAGTCTTGGAGCAGAGGAGTGGAGGTGGCAAAGAGAGGCACTAAGGAAAGAGGCCTGGACTTTGGGGTGATTGGTGCTGCGGCACTGGGTTGTGCACTCTTTATTGTAAATAAACGTGTGTTGGGTGACAAAATGATGTCCGCCTGTCTGTGTCCGGGGCTCATTCCACAATATATACTGTATACAGGGGTGGGCAAAAGTAGGTTTACAGTTGTAATTATAAACACATGCGGTTTATAATTATTACAATAGCTTTATTAACTCAACAGCTTTAAGAAGAAGAAAATAAATAATATAGTTAATAATACAACTGTAAACCTACTTTTTACCCACCACTGTATTTTAATTTTTATTACTGCATACATGATGAACGTTTTCAAAGACCGCATATGTGTGGACAACAAATGATTGTGCTGCTGTCTCATAGATCCAAAGTGTTGGATGCAAATTTGAGTCCAGTCTCAGAATGTGTGGGGAGCGTTGAGCTTTGTGCATTTCCTCCCACTCCCTAAAGACAAGCATGCTAGCTCGACTGGATTCTTCAAAATGAGCCAACATGAATGAAAGGGCTTGTACCTTACTTTGGACTTGCATCCTTTCCAGAAATGGTTCCTGTGTTGCTCTCAATGGTGTTAGGATAGTCTGCACCACCCATCTTTGAGATCATCTATCAGAATGAGCAGGTTTGGAAAATGAATGAATAATGGTGAATTATCATCACTATATATTTTGGTCTGGCACCATCTGAACTTGGTTGCCTCCATCACACATTAGCAGAGCCTGCACCTAACCTATCATTCTATGACCCCATCTAATAACACACTGCAGAATCGCTTGGTATTTGCCTATGAGCCAATTAGCATAGTGACAGGGACACCGCAGTGTATGGTATGTGAGGATCTGGAAACCTCACCAAGACCTATTCTGTACTCTTTATAGTGCGAGTGCAGTGCTACAAAATAAAATTATATATTCTATTCAGAACTGTTTATCTTTACAGGCATTTAGGGAGTGGCTTCTCAAATTAACTTGTCTGCTGTTTGGTGTTTATTAAAACCCTTACACAGTTATAAGGCAAAATTTAGATTTTACATACAAAGTCCCATTTGTAATCTTTTAGATTGTGTAAAGCTTTGTTTCTTTTTTTCCCCTTAATTAAACGTAGCGTTTTTTTTCTCTCTTCCACATTCCACAGAATTGTGTGTTGTACAATTAGCGACAATAGCCTGTTATGAGGGATACTGGGTGTGTGTATGAGCACGTCCTGCCTTGAGTTTGGTGCTACCAGGATATTAGGTTAAGTGGGCTGGCAAAATGAGTGGATGGACGTCTTATCATTATTGCTACATTTATGACATCTGGCGGCTTTATTTGTACTTTGGGTGCCACTTCAGCCTTTGGCCAAGTGACATTTTCTAGGTGGTGAATATGACAGCTGATAGGAAAAGCATCGGCTTTACAGTCTGATCCTAGCACTGAAGCTCAGCTTTAAAAGATGTTGCTACTGCAGTACTGGACGCTTGCCTGGACAGTCATGTTTGGGGAGCCAGTTGGCTTAGATCTACCGGAAATTATGTTTATGTAAGCTGCGCTTGGTTCAGTGAGGTTATTGTTATTGTCTGCATTTCTCATTATAGTAGTTTTTCTTCTCTCTGTTGTCATGTGCTGTATACTTAAGTGTTTTTAAGAAAGAGGTTTGGGTTCTGAACCATGTAATAATGTGAAGATTCCAACTATTCATCTAACTGCTTAATATCATTCAGAGTCATGGGAATCAGAGCCTAGGTGCAAGACAGACAGGGCCGGATTAAGGTGGGTGCTATTGATGCTGCAGCATTAGGCCCATTCCTGAAATAGGCCCAGATGAAAACAGACAAGAATTTTCCGGAAGCTGAACAGTTTTCCTTTGCTATATTAACCTCAAAAAAATTCTTAGAATTGAAATTTGGAGTCTGACTTTCGGACACCTAGACATAGCGTTACTTATTATACAGTTACTATTGTTCTTTGCGCTGTGACATAACTATAACGTCATTGTGTTTATTGTTAACTGAAGATTTCAACTTAATGCTATCAATTTTACGTTAAACAGTTTACTTAGTGATGTGAATTTCCCCTTGGGATTAATAAAGTATCTATCTATCTATCTATTTAGCTGCGTTTTTTGCAATATCTTGGGGATTTTTGCCACTTTATTATTGTTCGGTAAGCGCCACGTAGTAAATTTTTCACCTTGAAAGTTAGTTGTACAGTAAAAATCGATGGCTATTTCAATGGTTATCTGTAAAGGTAAAGCTAAAAGCCGGCCTGCAGGCCAGGCATGGATGTTTAGAATATTTAAAATCCTCGACAGGATTCTGGTCTATTATGAAATTTAAATCGTGGACAAATTTTTACAATCAAGAGCCTGAACTGAGTCACTTTGACCCAATGTCTCTGCAAATTAATTTTTTCTTACTCTGTTTCGTAAGAGAATTGTGAAATTTTGTGTATTTCATTGTTAGGTTTTCTGCATTAAGTGCACTTTTCAGACAATTGCTATTGGATGTTGATGTTACATAGTTTGATGTTAATCTCGAGTTGTTACGATACTACGTCGTTATTATTATTCATGTTCAATAAAGGCTGGCTGGTTGCGTCGCAAGCAATTAAGGCTCCTTGGTCGGTCTGAGTGCGCATGTACGGTGAGTGTCGAAAGCACCAATGCAGAGAAAAAAAATACCTTCTTTGCGTGACAGCATCAGGCCCAATTTCGTCTTAATTCGGCCCTGAAGACAGAAGCTCACTTCTGGACAGGGTGAATAAAAAGACTGCAAAATAAGAAGAAAATTAGTTTTTAATGATGCATTAGAAAAAGGAGACAGTCAAGATGAACAACAGTTTATAAGATAAAATGTCTGCTTTTGGAGGTCTCCCTATTCCCATCTATTTTGTCAGTTAGGTGAAGCAGCGAGATTTACATCAACTGATGAGTGCCTTCCTAACTTGAGTCCCTTCTGAAATACTTGTAGCAGGGTAAGCCTTAAAGGTTTATTGTATAAACAAAAGAATGGATTTGATGGGGTTGTAGAAATGAAATGAACATATGCTATATTAATGGGTTTGACATGCCTGTCTTGTGCACTTTGGATGATTACTGCGGTGACATGGGCACCTTAAGAAATAGCCGGAATAAAATGTCATTACCTGGAACTACTGCATAGGCAATATGGGCAGTGCCTAGGGCAGAGTCACTTAAATGTGGAACTGGTTTAGGAGCTTTTGTAGCTACCTAGAGTGTTGATCCATCAATGGGACACCATCTTGTGGCCTGTGTTTCCTAAAACAGAGATTGCACACAAGAAAGAAGAACTGTCCTCTGGTAGGTAGATAGATAGATAGATAGATAGATAGATAGATAGATAGATAGATAGATAGATAGATAGATAGATAGATAGATAGATAGATGTGAAAGGCACTATATAATAGATAGATAGATAGATAGATAGATAGAAAGATAGATAGCTAGATAGATGTGAAAGGCACTATATAATGATAGATAGATAGATGTGAAAGGCACTATATAATGATAGATAGATAGATAGATAGATAGATGTGAAAGGCACTATATAATGATAGATAGATAGATAGATAGATAGATAGATAGATAGATAGATGTGAAAGGCACTGTATAATGATAGATAGATAGATGTGAAAGGCACTATATAATGATAGATAGATAGAAGCACTTTAAATAAATAATAGATAAGTGAATAATATACACATACACACACACTTTGGTCTGAACACACACTGGAGTTACTATACAGCAAGAAAAATTCAAAAGAAAGAAAAGTTTGGAATTGGCTGTCACAGTTTGAGGCACGTTGCAGATGTATTGCTGTTGGTATAAAGGACCCTTGTTGTGTTTCTTAACACATTTCCTCTGTGTTAGTGTGTCAGAGAGAAGAAGTGCAGCATTGTTTATAATGGCACTCAGTTTTGTTTTAGTTCTCTCCTTCACTACTACCTGGTACTGTTGATTAAAATGCACCCATAGGTGGAATGCCAGTTTATGGCATGGACCACCTAGAAAACCAGGCTCATTTTGAAAATTAAATGTTGACACCAGAAAAGCATGAAGTAATAAATGACCTGTTATATGGGGGGAGCTGAATGAAGATAATATAAATCCCCACACATTTAAATGACAAAATGTTGAAAGGGCTCACAACACTCCCACCTCTATACCCAGTGTCAAAATGCTGTGAATGGTCACTTAGGACGTCAAGTGTACTTGAATCAGCTTGGCGTATCATCTGTTCATGGCTATTTATGGAGACCGTTACAGATCTTAATAAATAAAGGTCTTTCTGAAACCTTCAAGTGGATGGATCTTTTCTGAACCAGAAATAGTTCCCCTATGGCATCGCTCTGAAGAACCACTTTGGCACTATTATTTGTAGTAGTGTACTGTGTTGTTCCTTTAGTATTTTTGAAGTAGTAGTAAAACACATCATGAACACTTTTAATTTACAGATGTGAATTAATATTATGAACTTATGAATGTAAATAAGTATTTAACTCTTGATAAAGTTCTATAAACTTTTGTACTACTTCTTAAAACTAGTTGACTTGTTAGACATGGATCATTTGCACCTGTTGTCATGGGAATATTTCAATTATTAAGTAATCGGCGCGGCTGCTTAAAAATTGAGTCAAGCAGTCTTACATTTATATGAGAATAGATTCATTCTTTGAGAACTATGCGCTTTATTTTGAGAAATGACTTTGGCTTGGAACTTAGGCTCTGATTTTTGGGTTAGCATTTCTGGTTTTGACGAACAAAGCGAGTATCCCCAAAATCCCAAAAACACTTTGACTGATTTGATTGAAATTTAGTGACATTATAGAAAAAAAAAATAATCAACCTGTGTTTTTATATTTGACAATATTTGTTGGTAATAATGCTGTAGTGAGTGGGCTTTTCTTAAGGTCTGTGTCCTTTTTTTCTGCTGAACGTAGAGAAGGAAGGGAAGGAATTGTGCAGAGAAATGGGCTGCCACTGTACGCAAATGAAGGCCAGTACCAGCAGTGTAAGGAAAGGACAAAAGTCCTGCAAAGTTCATAGCTCAGTGCTTAGCAAGTTGCATCCTTTGACACACACAGTACTCCTTATTCTGTCAGCTTTTCTTACTGATCGTGATGCAGTATACATGCAAATGTAACATGGTGGGGAGAGGTTGTCCTGTTTGGACTGTCAAGTGCAATTATACTTCAAAGAACAGGGTGGGTGACAGGGGCGCCTTTGGAGTTGAAGTGCATGCAATATTGCAGAAGATTTGGGTGTCCCCTTGGAGGTCAGACCATTATGTGCCGCTACGCTCCGGTTCATAAAACGGACACAGTAAGGTGCCAGTACAGAGCACTGGCCCGTTTCAAGCCCTGTGTGCAACAAAAGCCAGGAGTGACAGTGTGCCTTTGTCAATTTAAACGCTTGTTCAGCTCCGTAAATGAACAAGAACAGAACATAAAGCTCCAACCTCACAAATAAAACTGCACTAATATGTCATGTACAAGTAATAACAAAAGGCGAGGAGGAGCAAGACATTGACTAAACAGAGCACTGCCAGTAATTTGGCTGTACTTCAGGCACTGGGACATAGCACATAGTTCACAGTATTATTTCTTTTCACCGCTTGTTTTCTGTACAGTGACAAACATGTTTGAATTATTGCACTACTCACGTAAATGCTTGACTTGTAAAACTCAATTCTGAATGTAATAAGTTAAAATAAACCACAATTCAGAGTATCATGCTTTTGATCTAAACCCTCCACAACTTTACAAAATTACAGATCAAAGAGTTACATTCAGGGGCGGCACAGTGGCATAGTGGGTAGCGCTGCTGCCTCGCAGTTAGGAGACCTGGGTTCACTTCTCGGGTCCTCCCTGCATGGAGTTTGCATGTTCTCCCCGTGTCTGCGTGGGTTTCCTCCCACAGTCCAAAGACATGCAGGTTAGGCGCATTGGCGATTCTGAATTGTCCCTAGTGTGTGTGCTTGGTGTGTGCCCTGTGGTGGGCTGGCACCCTGCCCGGGGTTTGTTTCCTGCCTTGCACCCTGTGGTGGCAGGGATTGACCCTGTAGTTAGGATATAGCAAGTTGGATAATGGATTGATGGATGGAGTTACATTCAAATCTGACTGGAGCCTCCTTCTTTACAGGATGTGCCACAGAGTGAAATTATAGTTATTATCCAAATTCTCATGATTCCTACTAGCTACCTGATCAAATTCAAAATAATACAGTTTCCTGCAAAATTGTGTGTCAAAAACAGTCACGAGCAAAAGCAGGAATTGATCTACGACACAAACGTTTCACTCAAGTATGTAGCATGTTCAAGACTAAGCAGCTCCACTGAACTACACTAATAATATTAACCCCTGCTAAAGGCTCAAAAAATGTATACAGAAAAGCACAGTAATTCTGATACACCTGATTAACTGATGTCACTATAACCGTGGCCCACTGTCTGTGGAAATTTCCCAGTTGAAGCTGGGTAACACTCTGTGGACGCTAGAGGCGCTGTTGCCCTGTTGAACCCACCAGACAGACGTCCCAACACACGTGTAAGATTTTAATAACAATATTCTTCAAATAAAGTGCACAAAGCAACGCACAATCCACAATTCTCAATCAACAAATCAATAATCAATAATAAACACAGCAATCACAATCCTCCACTCCCAGCAGCTCCGTCCACTACAAGCCAACTCCAGCTCCATCTGCTGGGGTTTCCCACAGTCCTTTTAAAGTCTCTGACCTGGAAGTATTTCTTCTCTGGGTCAACACCACATCTTCCTTTATCAAGTGTCCCAGTAGTACTGTGGGCTTCCCTCCTCGTGACCCCGAAGTACTTCTAGGTTGGCATAATTGTAATAGTCCCCGGGTTCTTGGTGAGCTCCCCCACGGCACCCATCAGGGCTGAAGAGATGGACTCCATGTCCCATGCTGCCCTGTGGGATTCCGAGGAACCATTTCCATCCAGGGGAGCTGCCATCTAGCATCCCAGGGGATGTAGTGCCCTGAAAAGGCTGTTTTCTTCTTTTGAGGGACGTTCTGGCCGGATGGAAATGCCGGCCGTCCATCACAACTGATAGTATCCTAAAACACTTGGTTTTCAACTCTTTAATAATCTAATTAATCAGAATCAGAATTCACTTTATTGGCTAGGTCCTCTAATGTATACTAGGAATTTGTCTTGATAGCCAGTGCGGTGCTGTGGTGTCACTCACTGCACTCTGGTCCCAATCCAAGTGGTTCGTCCTGTAGTGGGTGCGGCAACGCACTCTGAGCACATGCTGCCAACCTGAGTACTGGTGCAACATACATGGACAACACAGAATACAAAAGATAAATTATAGGAAGATAAAATATAAAATGATAAAATATGATGTAGCATGCAAGGGTAATACAAAAAAACAAAGATATAGTAAGATTAAAATGCCCAGGCAGTCTAGTGTGTAGGTACACCTAGATACTGGGCAGAAGCTCAGACCTGATTGGTGAGAATAACCGCAAGTAGAAGAAACTGTTTGGGTGACGAGTTGTTTTAGCTTTGACTGCACAAGAATGTCTGCTGGCGAGAAGTCTTTGGATCAGAGTGAGTCAGATCAGCAGTGATCTTTGCAGCCCCTCTTCCTTAAGCTACAGCCTCTGATCCTTTCACAAGCTTTGATGATGCGTTGCAGATTGGCCTTTAGCTCGAACATAGGCAGCACCAAATCAGAGAGTTACAGATGAAGTCAGAATGGACTCCATGGTGGCTGCGTAGAATTGGCCCAAAATTGCTTGAGGGAGATTGAATTTAAAAGAAAAAGTAAACAGGGTAATCTATCAGAAAGTGTTACCAGATTCATAGCCTAATTTTAGTCTTTACTCCCCTGAACTCTCTTTATGTTAGGCAATATTTTGGTGTGGCTTTCTGATCAGGGTCATGCTATGCATCATGGGGCAAAATGAAGGCTACTTTTACGATTTGCAGAATGTGTTATTTCGAGGTAACCTCAAAAATGATGCTTTAAAATGAAACATTCATTTAGTGCAACCACTGCCATTATGTGAAAGGAAGCCAATCAAGAGTTCAAAATAAACAAAATGCAGTCCTTTATGTGACCCATTTCAGAGCAATTAGCAGAATGGTGGCATGCAGACACAGTGTTAAGGCTAGACAAGTAAACAGCAATGTTTATACAGTGTTAAAGGATGTCAGGGTAAGGCCAGTATTGCGACCAATAAGGGTGCTATATTATAGGGAAAAAAGTTCTGGAACACAAAGCGCTGGCAGAGGCAAGTGAAGTAATCATACCAGGTTATCACCAGGAAGCAGTAGTGTTAATCAAAAATGGAAGAATGCTGGGAGCTGAAGACTATGAATCTATGGCTTATGAGCATCTCCCTGATACCTGTTATATATAGGCTAGGTGACTTTGTGGCTGCCTGTCCCTTTAAAGGAGAACTGGTGTACGGGGACATCTGGAACCAGTAAGGGGGAGTATTAGGAGCCACTTTGAAGATTAATTGCATTGTTTATCAGTGCCAGAGTAAGTAGGATATTTTAATTTAATCATATAATATGTTGCAGGTACTATATGAGCTGTTAATTTTGACTCAAGTATATAAGGTATGGCAAACTTGTTTGGGCAATGTTTATATAAAACAAAAATCGATCTATAAATAATGTGTTAAGCATTCTGACACAGAACTGGAAAAACAGAGCTCATGGTGCTGACACCACTACATCAGTGAATCTTGGACCTTTCCATGGACAAATTTGATCAGGCTGTCATGATCAAGATTCTGTTTTACATAATATGGCACATTAGTTTGACATTCTGGATACCTGCATAGTTCTTCGAAAGCAAATACTGTATGTGTGTATGTGTGTATATATATACACTCACCTAAAGGATTATTAGGAACACCTGTTCAATTTCTCATGAATGCAATTATCTAATCAACCAATCACATGGCAGTTGCTTCAATGCATTTAGGGGTGTGGTCCTGGTCAAGACAATCTCCTGAACTCCAAACTGAATGTCAGAATGGGAAAGAAAGGTGATTTAAGCAATTTTGAGTGTGGCATGGTTGTTGGTGCCAGACGGGCCGGTCTGAGTATTTCACAATCTGCTCAGTTACTGTGATTTTCACGCACAACCATTTCTAGGGTTTACAAAGAATGGTGTGAAAAGGGAAAAACACCCAGTATGCGGCAGTCCTCTGGGCGAAAATGCCTTGTTGATGCTAGAGGTCAGAGGAGAATGGGCCGACTGATTCAAGCTGATAGAAGAGCAACTTTGACTGAAATAACCACTCATTACAACCGAGGTATGCAGCAAAGCATTTGTGAAGCCACAACACGCACAACCTTGAGGCGGATGGGCTACAACAGCAGAAGACCCCACCGGGTACCACTCATCTCCACTACAAATAGGAAAAAGAGGCTACAATCTGCACGAGCTCACCAAAATTGGACAGTTGAAGACTGGAAAAATGTTGCTTGGTCTGATGAGTCTCGATTTCTGTTGAGACATTCAAATGGTAAAAATCAGAATTTGGCGTAAACAGAATGAGAACATGGATCCATCATGCCTTGTTACCACTGTGCAGGCTGGTGGTGGTGGTGTAATGGTGTGGGGGATGTTTTCTTGGCACACTTTAGGCCCCTTAGTGCCAATTGGGCATCGTTTAAATTTCACGGGCTACCTGAACATTGTTTCTGACCATGTCCATCCCTTCATGACCACCATGTACTCATCCTCTGATGGCTACTTCCAGCAGGATAATGCACCATGTCACAAAGCTCGAATCATTTCAGATTGGTTTCTTGAACATGACAATGAGTTCACTGTACTAAAATGGCCCCCACAGTCACCAGATCTCAACCCAATAGAGCATCTTTTGGATGTGGTGGAACGGGAGCTTCGTGCCCTGGATGTGCATCCCACAAATCTCCATCAACTGCAAGATGCTATCCTATCAATATGGGCCAACATTTCTTAAGAATGCTTTCAGCACCTTGTTGAATCAATGCCACGTAGAATTAAGGCAGTTCTGAAGGCGAATACATCGTATTAGTATGGTGTTCCTAATAATCCTTTAGGTGAGTGTATATATATATATATATATATATATACACTAGGGGGCTTTACCCATTACTCGCTTTGCTCGCCAACCCCTGTGCTTACCTTATGAGCTAGCCTCTTTGTGGTTCTGCCGCTCACGTAAGTGGATGCGGATGTACAATTTACTAACTATTTTACATTGCAGCAAGTAATTAACCATATTAAAAAATATTAAAACGTAATAATTTGAATGTAAATTTTGTTTCACGTTGCGTTAGTTATTCGTTGCGTAATATGATTTCGTTCTGTTTGGCTAATTGGAAACTGTTAACATTTTAATACAAGATTTCCTTTGTTGTGTAATTTTATCTGCGGAAGATGTACTACATTGCCTTTCTTGGATACATCCTTCTTTCTACAGTAATTCGCGTGGCGGAAGACCACAGTTGTAGATATTCTGCATGATACTGTAAGTCGATGTTTTTCATCTTCCGCACCATCTCCACCAACTGTTTCAGCATAGGCTACTGATACGCATTTACCCAATTTGCCATGTAACCGATCAACATTTTTGGTGTTAATTCATTTGACTTCATTGTTTCTCGTGCTAGGATTGACCGTGTACTCATTTTTTCTGTTGATAACCCTTCGTGATGAAATTCTTCAATAAGATTTGGACATAAACGTCTTCTTTAATTGGGAACTTAAAGTGAAGAAAACGTAAAAATTTATAAGAACTGAGAGAGCAGAAAATGTGTCTGTCAAAAGTATTCACACAAATGAGAGGTAAGATTACCCTGTACATGTTTGAAAATGGTTCAGAGGAGGGCGGGACTCACAAAAATCTCATGGCCATGGTCTCAATTAGCGGGACTTGAAAAAATCTTCCAAAAAAGTCTCGTCTCATATATAAATTGTGGAACAGGCAGAGACACAGACAGGGGGACATGTTGTTTATCACCCCCACACGTTTATTATTTACAATATTTACAATAATT
This sequence comes from Polypterus senegalus, assembly GCF_016835505.1. Classification (NCBI taxonomy): domain Eukaryota; kingdom Metazoa; phylum Chordata; class Cladistia; order Polypteriformes; family Polypteridae; genus Polypterus; species Polypterus senegalus. The sequence continues at coordinate 89,480,218 of NC_053165.1, forward strand.
TTATGTGCACCACAAACCCCAACACAGTCCTGGCCACTCAATGCCTTCTCTTCGGGCCGCCTCCACACTCTCTGCTCCTGCCTCATCCTGCTTCCACCCGACTCCAGCGTCGAATGAAGGGAGACGGCCCCTTTTATATGGTCCCGGATGAGCACCAGGTGTTTCCCGTCATTCCCCACTGGACACGCCCCAGTGTGGCGGAAGCTCTCCAGGTGTCCCTCTTCTTCTTCCCCCCAGCACTTCCTGGTGTGGCGGAAGTGCTGAGGTCCAGGGTCCCCAAGGCATTGGGGCGCCCCCTGACAGTGACCACGGGTCCCTACAGGGTTGGGCTTCCAAGCCCTCTACCTGTGGCCCCCAAAGCAACCAGGATGGCGGCCCCCACGTGATCCCAGTTGGGCGCACGCCCACTTCCGGTCCCTGAAGGTGTCCCGGCCGGGTCTTCGCCCCTGGCATCCTTGACAATATATATATATTGTGAACGCTGGCCTGGACACACACAGACAGACATCTTCAGTTCACCACACACTGTTTATTTACAGAATTATTTACAATTAATTGGTCACTCAGACCCAGTTCCTCCAGCACTGATTCCCCAAAGTCCAGGCCACACAGTTCCACTGCCTTTCTCCTGGCCGCCTCTAGTCCTCCCTCCAGCTACGTCCTCTTCCACCCGACTTCTGCCGATGACTGGAGGGAGGCGGCCCCTTAAATGGGAACCCGGATGGGCTCCAGCTACTTCCCGGCATTCGTCCATAGCCACACCCCAGTGTGGCGGAAGTGCCGGCTGCGCACCCGGAAGCCGTCCAGGTGTCCCCTGTTGTCTTCCCTCCAGCACTTCCTGGTGTGGCGGAAGTGCTGGGCTCCTGGGATATTCAGGCACTGGGGCACCGCCTGGCGGTGGCCACGGGTCCCTAGAAGCCAAGCCCTTCACCCGAGGCCCCCAACATAACCAGGGCGGACGCCCCCTTGCGGACTGGAGGAGGCACAAGCCCTTCTCCGATCCTCCTGGGCGTCCCGGCCGGGGACCACAATATATATATATATACACACACACACTAGCTGTACCCTGTGGCTTCGCCCACATAGTAATAAAACAGGACAAACTTTAAAAATCAGTAGATTTTAGCACTATATCTGATCATGTTCAGCTCTGATGGGAAAGCATTCCCCGAGTGGGGAGAAAAGCATGTGGCCGTGATATTTCTGACAATCAGCAGCTACCCTCTAAAACACACGTAGCTCTGATTTCTCTCTCAAAAATGTCAAACGTTACTCCTTAACAATCTGTAGATGATAATGTCTGCTGAACAAACAGGTACCGCTAGCTAAGCGGAGGCAAGGTGCACTCCAACACATGGCGAGACATAGACTAACTCGAAAATTATAGAAAACAACCATATCTAAATCCATTAAGTAATTCTCTTGTGAAAAGCGGACAGACATACAGACAGAACGCGCTTGGACCACGAAATTTTTAAAACCGTTTCTTGGCGAGCACATATGGGCCAAGGGTAACCTACATTCCAAATTTCAAGTCCCAAGTCCAAAAGATTCGGGTGATATCGTGATGAGTGAGTGAGTCAGTGGTATTTGGCTTTTATATATATATATATATATATATATATATATATATATATATACATTAACGTTATTTGCTGCCCATCCTTCACCAAATTGTGGCACACAGTACTGAAAAGATCTAGAAAATGAATGGCACATTGTAAGAGGAATGTTTTAACCTTTTTAACATTAACTGACAAATTTCAGTTAACAGGCCTGGACATCTTGTCTTTCTGAACAGAAGTGCAGTGCATTCTGGAAAAGCTGAAAGGCAAAGCCGATTTCAGAGTATTTTACATAGTGACATGCATGTGCATGAGGAGGCAGACATCACTCATTATAAGAACGCACCACAGGACGGAGCTCCTTCTCACCTTGACTTTCACAGGCTTTACCAGCCGAGAACACTTCCTCATGCCAGGACCCTGATTTTTGTTTTAGTGCCATCGAGCGCAGGTTTTGTTTGGACGATTGTTACTGTTAAACAGAGACAACTGGGATGACGCCCCAACATTTCAGCTTGTAGACCTCCAGTTCCTTCCAACGACCACAGTAGTTAGAGAGTGAAGTGGGACCTTAGGATATTTTATATAGCCTGCCTGTTTGCAGATTTGAGTACTGTACTATTTGTTTCCCATGGGAATCAATCTTTGTTTGTGTGATAGTGATTTAATAACATTCTGGTGTTTTGAGAAACTTTGAAAATGTCAGCCTCTATGTTAGCAAAAGAAAAAAAATCCAGTTGTGTGTGCTTATTTGGGCACAAGGGTGTGAGAAGAGAGTGGCCACTGCGCAGTCCTGGACCCCAAGATTCTGGCAAAGGACAGTCTCTCTGATTTACACTGTCAATCCAAGAGTAACCCAAGAGTGGCCTGTTGTCACTGGTAATGATAATATTGCCATTGTACCCGCCACTTGGTCATCTTATGGCTCAATTTCTGTCCTGCACAATGTTTGTTTTGCAGCAATTATGGTCTCTTTTGGGCCCCCATTTACATTATTTACAAGATAAGGCGAAAGTAAAGCCTGCTGTCATCGTTCTCTGGAGTCAGAAGATACAAGTTGTTCAATGTGCTATCACAGTATACAGAATTAAGCTTATCTGGTGGTGTTCTGTTGCAGCTGCCACTCTTTAAGCTTTGAACAGACTGTCAAGCATGGCTGGTATCTGTGGTCTTGCGGGGACCTTCTCATGTCTAATATAGTAGGATGTTTGAAAAATGGCATGAATTCAAATGTGGATGAATTCAATCACATAATATGACAGGTGCAAAATCACTATAAGCTGATAACTAACCTGTCAGAATGATCTGCATTTCTTCATTCAGCTGACCAAAAATGTGCCTTAAGTTGACTAATTCATTTCTTTTTTGTGACCATTTTTCATCTGTAAGACAAAAATTCAAAATAAACACAATCGTAACTATTGTAGTAAAAAAAAAAAAAAAAGAGAACTGATAGCATTATAATAAAACAGCAATCCCCATGTAGCATTCACCCATAACAAACTCATCCCATAGGTGCATCTAGAACTGACAAGGAGAAAGATCACATACTGTAGAGTCGAGACACAGCAGCCAGTATACTGCAAACTTAATTTAATAATATACAATACTTGTGAAACATGCAAACCTGCTGTCCTAAAATAAAATACAAATAAAAACCACATTCAAAACAAGGACCTGCTGATACGTCTTACGTTTTTCAAATAGTTGCTTCTCTCAGTTCCTCCAGACGTTGTAATGTATTTTATTACTGATGGCGGCTCATCTGGAGCAAGCTGAACTTTCCAATTTTAGCAACACATTCTTTTGTTTTCAACATTAAAATATACAGCTTGACATTGATCACATTGCAGATGTAACTTTGATGGAAGGATTTAAAAGAAATGCTTTCATATGATCAAACTTTCAACTGATGATCTTCTCGATTGTCGGTGTGCATTCCTGTCTCTTGAATTCTGTATTCTGGACTTTCTCTTGTGTGCCTATGAACCACTGTATCTGTCTGCTGGTCAAATGCTATATATTAGGGATTAATTCTGCTTGACAGTGTGGTGCAGTGTCTTTTTGTGTTATTCTTTCTTATTCTTCATCACTTAGTTACCTTCTGTGATTTGCTTGTTGTTCAGCAGATGTTGCTGCTCTTCATTTTCTTTCTACCATCACTTGGTTTTGCAATGACATTGCTTTACACATTTGGCCAGAGGTCACTTTGCCATCCTTTATTTGCATTTGGTTAAAGTTTAATGCTCAATGATCAATAAATACAATGCTTACACTTGATTATGAATTTTGAACGTGCATGCACTGCATTGTGGGAAATTATCGATAAATGACCTTGCGGTGGCTGTGTTTTTATTACAGCATACCTTTTTGGCCACCAGGTTGCTGCCACCTCAAATTTTTTGAATTTCCAGAACATAGAAGGCTATTTTCAGGATTACTTCTTGCTTGCCTATGTGCTTCAGTATCTTGTCTTCTTTATGGCTACCATGTTGCCACTATGTAAAATTACTAGAATTTCCAGAACATACCAGGTTATAAGCTTTCGATTAAGATCACAATTACCTTTGACTGCAAGCGTATCTTCTGTAACAGAAATCTCTACATGGCAACCAAGGTTGTGGTATATCACATGGCATGTGTGTCAACACTCCTTTATGGTTATGAGTCCTGGACAAATCTGTACACTAAAAGCGCTTCACATCCGCTGCTTCCAAAAGATCCTGGGCATCACTTGGGAGAGCAGGGTTCCACAAATTAAAATTCTGGAACGCTGATCATCAAACAGCATTGAGGCCATGCTGCTCAGCCGTGTCTTCCGCTGGACCGGGCAGGTTATCCACATGGATGAGTCTTGGCTTCCCTGGATGGTTCTATATGGTGAACGTGCTGAACTTCATGGTGGACTGAAGAAACACTGGAAGGACTACTTGAAGCATTCTCTCGAGGCCAGCTCCATTCCATACATACAGCTTGAGATACTTGCTAGAGAGTGTGCGCTTTGGAGATGGACAATAATTAAAGGAGTCTATCACTTTGAACAACAAGAGGCGAAGAGGATGGCGAGATATCACCGTCGAAACCAATCCACTGCGCCTGGGGAACAATTCCCTCGCCCATCGTGGGCCTGATCAGCCTAAACCAAATTGGCCTGCTCTCCCACCAGCATACAAATAGAAGGGGGAGTGATGGAGATGGACAAATGGATGGACAGCGTTGTCATTGTATTGACGAACAGCCTAAAACTGACCTAACATTATTTGAATTTGGGTTCAGACCATGCTAGGTCATAAGCTTTCAATTAAGACCACGATTAAGGTGCTAGCCCTGTCAGTTCACGAAAAATTGTGTGACAGATGGACAGATGCATTTTAAATCTAGATATTTTTTCTCCTATAACATTCCAAATTATAAATTAAAAGTCCAAGAGGAGAAACATTCATTATCTATGGGTTATTTCTTACATTAAATATTTAAAACTGACCATTTATAAATTATTATTGTTCAATGAGCTCATTAGACAGTCAATAAGTGAAATCGCTCTGTGAATTAATCTTGAAATTAACACCAAAATATTTGGCACAGTTCTCTTTAGCATCGTCTCCACTGTGGGGGTCAAAGTCAGATCCAGGAGGACCACAGTGACTACAGATTTTGTTCTGACCATCTACTGCTGGCAAAGGAGCAAAACATCGTTTACCTTCATTTTAACTGACTTACTTTCCAGTACTGAAGACCCGACATTATTTCTTTTTTTTTAAGCAAAATTCTCAAGAAAAACGAGATGAAAAGGTAACCTGATAAGTCAGGGGTCTCAAACATTCCCTTGGGGAGACACCATATTTCACATGCCAATTTCTTAACCCATCCATCCATTATCCAACCCGCTATATCCTATCTACAGGGTCACGGGGGTCTGCTGGAGCCAATCCCAACCAACACAGGGCGCAAGGCAGGAAACAAACCCTGGGCAGGGTGCCAGCCCACCGCAGGGCACGCACACACACACACTAGGGACAATTTAGGATCGCCAATCCACCTAACCAGCATGTCTTTGAAAGGAAACCCACGCAGACACGAGGGAGAACATGCAAACTTCACACAGGGAGGACCAGGGTAGCGAACCTGGGTCTCCTAACTGCGAGGCAGCAGCGCTACCACTGCGCCACCGTACCGCCCAATTTCTTAATCAGAAACCAAATATTGCTTTGAATAAAACAAGTTGTTTAATTCTACAGCCTGTTAGTTCTAAGGTTCTCATTATGAGAGCACAACTTTTTCGAAAAGTGTTGATAGTCCCACCAAAATGTGAATTTAAGCAGACTATTTCTCAGATCCTCTCTGTTTCTTTTCAGATGTATTATTGAAATAGATGTGTGATGAAGGGTGGCACAGTGGCACAGTAGGTGGTGCTGCTGCCTGGCAGTAAGGAGACCCAGGTTTATTTCCTCGGTCCTCCTTGCGTGGAGTTTGCATGTTCTCCCCGTGTCTGTATGGGTTTCCTCCCAGAGTCCAAAGACATGCAGGTGAGGTGTATTGGCGATTCTAAATTGTCCCGTGTGTGTGCACACCCTGCGGTGGGCCGGCGCCCTGCCCTGGGTTGGCTGGGATTGGCTCTGGCAGACCCCCGTGACCCTGTAGTTAGGATAGAGTGGGTTGGAGGATGGATGGATGTGTGATGAACACCCAGGTGCAAATGGGATCAAGTTATCTGGTCATCTCTTGGCCTATTTCACATCTGTTATATTTCATCCTGGATATGCATAGTTATGCATAGTTTCTGTTTTATTGTTTTTTTTTCTTAATTTTAGTTAATCATTCTTTATATATACATTTTGTTATGTCCATTTATTATTTTATTCTGATGCACTGTCTCTTTAAATGTTGTGGTGTTCTTTATGTTTTTTGGGTACAAGCCCAGAAGGTGAGACCACCCTGCTGTCACTGGTGCTGAGATCTCACTCTGGCTATTTATTGACTCAGAGAGAGAATCTCTCAGCAGTGGATCGTTGAGTTTTGTAAGGAGTCTTTGTACGTATTGCTTTTTCATTTGTTTTTCTCTGGCTATAGAATTTTTTGCTGTTTATTGCTTTTTTTACCCTATCGATCATGTATTGGGATTTCTCTCTATTATAAAAAAAAAATCTTGGAAGGAGACACTTTAACGTCTTGTGAGGCAAGGCAGTGAGACAAAACGACAGCTGCTGTACAGGCTGCGCGACAAGCAAAACACGCAGCTCGACAGCAGCAGCTGATCCGACCGCATCTCCTTAGCGTGCGTTCAGCGCGCCCCCCCCCCAAATCCCATTCACAACAAGAGCAGCAGAAACGCAAAGTGACTGGCACTTAACATGCCCCTTTGAGGGGTGGTGGGCGAGCGAAGCAAGTCCCCGAGTAATTTATAAAGATTCTTATTTTGAGATATCTAAATAAACACTCAAGGCATTTTTGTGATTTTTAAGACTTTATTTTATTTTTAAATCCAGCTACCCATTTATAGGCCTGTGTAGGCCGCAGCCCACAGGTGTTGTGATTAAGAATCACGAACATAACAAAAACAGTGTGAGGCCTTCGAAAATGAGCCACAAAGAGCAGGTCAGGACCTTCAGCAGCCTGCCCAGAGGAGGCTCATCCTAATCCAGCTCACTGGTAACTGCTGGCTCCAGCCTAGCAGGCCTCAAAAATGGGAAGCTGGCTTAAATAAGTCAAAAATATATATAAAATGTCCCACAATAGGAAGGATATGTGTAAACCCTCAGGTTGTGTACAAAAGAGCAATGGATCTTTATAAATTAAGAATTTATGAACAGTTTAGATTTCCCAATTTAACCCAAAATGTATACCTTTTGAGCTAGTAAAGGAAACAGAAATCTCAAGGATAACAAGAAAGGAATGGGGGAGAATGTGCAAACTCCTTATTGACAGTGTCAGGGCAGGTATTTGAATTCAGGCTTCTGGAGACGGCAATGTTATCTGCCGTGTAACCCCTACAACAAGTCAAACATGCGAGTATGCCAGGTGTCACCCACAGTTTACCTAATGTGGGATAACAACATAGAACTTGCTGTGTAGCACTTGACTGGAAATGCTATCATTTTTAATCAAATCATCTGCTGTGTTAAAACATGTAAACAGGATCTCGCTGGGACATTTTTAAATGATACATAAAGAACAAGGAAAGCACAGCCTAAAGGAGCTCGCTCCCTGTGGTGTGTTTACTGTACTTCATCCAGAATTTCTCAATTGTTCCAAAATGAGATCACAGGACTCATACACGATTTGTGTTTTATTATTACATGGCAACTGGCAGTCGGCAGAAGCTGAGTAGGCTGTGCTTTTTTTTTTTTTTGCTAAAAGACTACATTTCTTTCAAACGCAAGACAAAGTTTTACCAGATGGGCTTAAAAGAAAACGCCTTGGTTGTCATTCTTAAATTTTTAAGGGGTGTTAACTTGTTTCCCAAAAATAAAATCACTAAAATGTTGTTTATAATACACAATAATTACATTTTTTATTTATGTTTGTTGTTATAAAGTGCACTGGCTCAGAATTTCTAAACACTGCGACAGAAGGGGATCTTCATCATCATTCTTCACACCCTACAATACAACCAAGAAAGGAAATAACATCGTATCTACCTTAATAAAAGGATAAGTGGCTGTGATGCTATATGTTTCTGTCATTCCAAAAAATGGCACATCACAAACGCATGCAAGTCCAAACAAGATTTCATGCATCTTTCATTGAGGAGAGTCTTCTGTCTGGTCATCTGTCGTAAAGCCCAGATTAGTGGACTGCTGCAATGTTGGTTGTTTCTGAGGATGTTTCTGCCATCTCCACATAATTCTGTACAGCTCAGCCAGTGACCATCAGGTTCTTGGTCACCTTTAATGCTATGGCCCTTCTCTGAAGATTGCTCAGTTTAGCTGGGTGGCTGACCCTAGGAAGAGCAATGGTTGTTCTAAACATCTTCCATTTCTGAATTATGGAGGCCACCATGCTCTTGGGACCCTTCAATTCTGCAGAAATATTATGTAGCCTTTCCCAGATTTGGAATCAACACAACCCCATCTCTAATCAAGGTAGGTATCTGTGACATGGACTGTTGGACCTTCTATAGACAAGTGTGTGCCTTTTCTAGTTATGTCAAGTCAGATGAGTTGACCACAGGTGGACTCCAAACAAGGTGTAGAAATATCTCAATGATGTTCAACAGAATGGGATGCACCTGAGCCAAATGTCAAGTATCTTAATATTTGTGTCAGTGTGATAGGTCAGTTTTTTACTTTTAATAAACTTGCAAAATTGTCAAAAATATTGTTATTTTGTTTTGTCATTTGGGGTATTATTTGTTGTTTGATGAGGAAAAAAATAAATTTAAATGATTTTAACACAGGGCACTGCTGCTATGCAGTTAGGAGACCCGGGTTCGCTTCCCGGGTCCTCCCTGCATGGAGTCTGCATGTTCTCCCCGAGTCTGCATGGGTTTCCTCCCACAGTCTAAAGACATGCAGGTTAGGTGCATTGGCGATTCTAAACTGTCCCTGGGTGTGTGCTTGGTGTGTGTGTGTGTGCCCTGCGGTGGGCTGGCACCCTGCCCAGGGTTTGTTTCCTGCCTTGCGCCCTATGCTGGCTGGGATTGGCTCCAGCAGACCCCCGTGACCCTGTAGTTAGGATATAGCGGGTTGGATAATGGATGAATGGATTTCAACACAAGGCTACAACCAGGGACGTGCGGTCAGGGGAGGCAGGTGAGACTCTAATGGAAAGTTAAAAAAACTATTAATGATAACATAAAATATGTTTGTCCACTGGTCTGTGCTGTACATTTGTTTTCTTATGATTCTAATAATTTTGATAATTTTTATAGCCAAAATTGCATATTTTGCACATTTCCTGTTCAAATATGGGGGAGAAACACGAGGTGCGGCAGCGACGAGCCTCACCTCACCTCGGACTGCCCTCTCCCTCACACACGGGGCTGATGCCTACAGTTGGCGCGTGCCTGTCGCTGTCTCTCTGTATGTCGCCAATATAATGTTTGCAGACACGTTTATTATACACCCTGACTTTCCACAGTCTGGCTCATATCTTTAATAAATGTGTGTGGCATATTTAGTCTTGCTGATCAGACATAAAACTGCAGTGAAAAGGCACAAGCTGAGGCAGACAGTACCGTGCCACATCAAAGGGGGCGCATGTGAGCCCAACAGGTGCTCATTGCTGCTGTTCTTCTACGCAGCAGCGTCAATAAGTTAGTGATATCAGAAAGTCAAATGCACTGCAGCGGTCCGTTTATTTTTATTTTTTGTTCCGAATGACTGCCAAAATAGGTGGTTATAATATCTAAACTTAAAAATTTCTCCAAACTGGGCTTTCAGTCAAAACAGGAAGTGATAAATAACAGAAGACCAACGCCAGAACTAAAAGGTTTACTTCAAACTAATGGAAAAAAGACAACTCGCTCTTTTCAAATGGATCGGTACACCCGAAAAGACTGGCTGTGTGGCTGCCCTACAAGTAACCACTTTTACTGCTTTCTGTGCCTTTTGATAGATGGATATTAGGGAAAATATTAGGGTTAGGCTTAGGGTTAGGGTTAGCAGTATACTGATACAAAAAACAATTTTAAATTAAAGAGTAATAAAAATGCATGTAAAAGCAGACAATAACTTTGAATAATGTTAGCATTTACTCCCCCGGGTGGAACTGAAGAGTCGCATAGTGTGGGGTTCTCAACTTATGATAATGTCTGGACTAACACGGGATACTGTGACATGAAAAATTTTCCAAAAAGTCTGCAGTCAGTGAATAAGCTACTCTTTGGGGTTCATACATTTGTAAATCAGAGTCAGTGCCTCACCAGCCGTGAGCCTCATCGCACGTCACTGGTTACAACACAATAAAATGTGAAAAAAGTGAAGGGGTCCGAAGACTTTCTGAATCCACTGTATAATCATATAAACCCTTTTTGTTTTTTGTGATCCTTTATGTTCCTATGGCTTTCTCTAAGGTAATTAATGCAATGCAAGTAAATGGTGACAAACATTGAATACGGGGAAGCTAAGCCCATAAATAACATTTTGAAAACCACTCAATCCAGTTTATGTTTTGGGGGTGTCCAGAGCTTATGTAAGAATAATTGGGTGCAAGGCAGAGAGAAGCCCTATAGTAAGTTGGCCAGTTCATCGCAGGACACACTCATGCTGAGCCAATTTAGCATCAGCAATTAATCTAACGCACATCTTTAAAGGATGTGGGAAGAAAACCCATTCAGACATGATGTGCAGTCTCCAAATACACGATGACCAGGCACAGGACTCAAAGCCAAAGAAGATGAATCTGGTGAGGTTGTAATGTTAACCACTGTGCAAGCGTGGTGCCCAGGCCACAATTAGTAATGTATAATTCAAATCCAGGAAAATGACGAAGATGAATGAAGACTTCCTGACTTGGTGGCTACTGCAGCTGCCCCCTCACAACTACGGGGACCTGTGTTTGAAACCTTGTCTGGTCAGTGTCTAAGTGCAGTTTGTATGCTCTTGTTTGTATTTGGGTGGAGTTTCCCCCTTTACTCCCGTCTTCTTTCACAAGTTACATAGACTGGCAGCTTTAAATTAACTCTGTATGAGTGTAGTCCTGTCTAGAATTGGTCCGGACCTTAAGATCGTAAGACATTTTGCAAACGAGAGGTGACCATTCAACCCATCAGGCTTGTATGTTTAGCAAACAGCTATGCTGCCCCAATATTTCATCCAGATACTACTTAAAGGTTGTCAAGGTTTCTGCTTCAATTGCATGTCTCGTCAATTTCTTTCAAATTCCCACAACTCTTTGAGTAAGGGTGCCCAGCTTCAATCCTAAATGCACTAACCCTTAATTTGGGCTGGTGTCCATAACTGGATTCACAGTTATGTTGAAAGAATTCTGCTTTATTGATGCCTCTGAGAATTTTGAAGACCTGGATTAGGTCCCCACATACAATACGTTGGCAAAAGTATTGGGACGCCTGCCTTTCCACATGCATGAACTTTAATGACATTCCATTCTTAACACATAGGTTTTAATGTGGAGTTGGCCCACCCTTTGCAGCTATAACCGCTTCAACTCTTCTGGGAAGGCTTTAAACAAGGTGTAGGAGTGTGGTTATGAGAATTTTTGACCAGGAAAGCATTTGTGAGGTCAGGCACCGATGTTGGACGAGAAGGCCTGGCTCGCTTACAATCTCCGCTCGAATTCATCCCAAAGGTGTTCAATCGGGTTGAGGTCAGGGCTATGTGTAGGCCAGTGAAGTTCTTCCACATCAAATTCGCTCCTCCATTTCTTTACAGACCTTGCTTTGTGCACTGGTGCCTGTGCAGTCATGTCGGAACAGGAAGGGGCCATCCCCAAAACTGATCCCACCAAGCTGGGAACATGAAATTGTCCAAAATGGCTTTGTATGCTGAAACATTAAGAGTTCCTTTCACTGGAACTAAGGGGTCAAGCTCAACCCCACACCATAATCCCCCCCTCCACCAAACTTTACACTTGGCACAATGTAGTCAGGTGAGTCCTGTTCTCCTGGCAACCGCCAAACCTGGACTCGTCCATTGGATTTTGTGTGATTCGTCACTCCAGAGGACACATCTGCATTGCTCTCAAGTCCAGTGGCGGTGGGCTTTACACCACTGCATCTGATGCTTTGCATTGCACTTAGGGATGTAAGGCTAGGCTGCAGCTGCTTGGCCATGGAGACCCATTCTATGAAGCTCCCTCTCTACGCTACACTGCTCTTGAGCTTTTGGAGATCTGAAGCTATTGACTCTGCACACCTCAGCATGCGCTGTCCACACTCTGTGATTTTACATGGCCTACCACTTCATGGCTGAGTTGCTGTTGTTCCTCAATTGCTTCCACTTTGCTATAATACCACTAACAGTTGACTGTGGAATATTTAGTGAGGAAATTTCATGAGTGGACTTATTGCACAGGTGGCATCTTATCATGATACAACGCTTGAATTCATGGAGCTCCTGAGAGATACCCATTCGTTCACAAATGTTTGTAGAAGCTGTCTGCATGCCTAGGGGCTCGAGCTCATACACCTGTGGCCATGGAAGTGATTGGAACACCGAAATTCAGTGGGGTCCCCAATACTTTTGGCAATATAGTGTAGTCTCCTCTGCTCGAGAATAAACAGGTTTAATTCTATAAATCTGTTACAGTAGGACATGTCCTGAAGCCCTGGGATGCACCTGGTTGTTCTCCTCTGCCACAGCTTCAAGGGCTGCTCTGCATTTCTTGCAACGTGACAACCACAACTGCACGCAAAACTCCAGATGCTGTCTTACTAGTGCATTATAAAGTCTAAACTTTACAGTTTTTACAATATGAGCTAATATTTTATTTGTCTTCGTAATCACTTCTGTGCATTACTTTGATGATGAAGATGTTGTGTCAACATAAGCCCTTAAATACTTTCAGAGGTTACTCCCTGTAGGACAGCGTCTCCCATCTTGTTCTTATAACTGATGTTTGTTTTGCCCAAGTGTAGCACTTTGCAGTGTTGCATATTAAACTGCATTTTCCATGCGCTCACCCAATTCTGAAGCTTGTCCAAGTCTTCTGGAATTGTTTTTACAGCCTCCTCCGTGTCTACCATCCTTCCAATCTTTGTGCCATCTGCAAATTTCACAAGTTTTCTAACTACAGGTATTCCAGAATTAATGTCATTAAAAAATCAGATAAAATAACAGTTTATGGACAGACACCCTAAGGGACTCCACTGATGACCTCGCTCCATGCAAAGTTTCCTTCACTTATCTGTAGTCTTTGTCTCGTGCTTGTTAGCTAGAATCACCGCAATGATCCCAGAACAGCATTACAGTCAAGTCTCCACCAAGACGACTCTGCTTACCATCGTCAGCATGTTATGGCTTTCTAGCGCAACCAACATGTCATCTGCCCTCATCCTGCTAGATTGACACAGTCAACCCCTGTACCCCTTTTACCACCTTCTCTGACCTTTGCATCACTTGGGACCACCCACAGGTGGTCTGAGTCCCACCACTTGGGCAGATCGTACTGTGTTTACAGGCAAGGAGAGTGCACCAGGGAAGCCCAAGGATTGGTGCTGGGCCCTCTCATCCTCTCTATAGACACCGGTGCTATGCCGATGATACACAGTTGTACCCGTTGTTCCCTTCTGAGGACCACACAGTATCACCCAGAATCTCTGCATGTCTCAGTGATATTGAAACCAGAATGAAGGAACACCATCTCCAGCCCAACCTGACAAAGACAGACCTTCTTGTTATCCCAGCTCGTCTCTATCTATTCAGCACCACATCTCTGTTCTGTTCGGCTCATTATCACTAACTCCTTCCAAATTTGTAAGCAGCCTTAGGGTGGTGACTGATGACCAGCTTTCCTTCAACGACCATATTTCTACAGTCTCTCGGTCCTGCAGATTCACTCCACAACATCACTAAGATCAGAGTGTTCTGACAGAGCAGTGTCACTCCTGGTCCAGGCTTTGGTCACGTCTGGACTACTGAAATTCTCTGCTGTCAAAAGTACCAGCATGTGTCACCAAGCCACTACAGATGATTCAAACCAGCTGAGGTGGGCACAGGTCACTCCTCTTATCAGACCACCACATTGGTTCCCTGTAAGATCACGTGTCAAGTTCAAATCCTTGATGCTTGCCTACAGAGCAGTCAATGGGTCGGCACCAATACCTGTGGAGACACTCATGAGTTCCTCTGCCGCTTCTCAACCACTCAGGTCTGTTAATGAATGGTGTCAACTGATGCCAGTTATGCATGGTATCAAATCTCAGTCCAGACTCTTTTCATGTGTAGCTCCTGGTTGGTAAAACAAGCTGTTAACCTCCATTCGAAACTCTGACTCCCATATTGTGTTCAAGAAACGTTTGAAGACTTCCTTAAGATTTTCTAAGTGGTAGCTGTTAGGTTTTGAAAATCTGGGATTTGTAACTCGCTTATATTTTGTTTTGAGCTTTTCACTTATCAATTTTGTAACTTTGTCCTGTTCCCAAACAGGCTGATGTTACTTGATTATCTTGACCTTTTCTGTAAGTCACTTAAGAGCATCTGCTAAGTCAGTCAGTCATTTTTCCAACCTGCTGTGTTCTAACACAGGGTTACGGGGGTCTGCTGGAGCCAATCCCAGCCAGCACAGGGTGCAAGGCAGGAACAAACCCAGAGCAGGGCACCAGCCCACCGCAGGGCACACACACACACACACACCCACACACACTGGGGACAATTTAGGATCACCAATGCACCTAACCTGCATGTCTTTGGACTGTGGGAGGAAACCTAATGTTAATGTAAAATAAAAATGTTTGCTATGCAAATAAAGTAAATGTTAATGTAGAGCAGGCAGCCACTACCTACAATCCTACAAGAAGATGGATGAAAAACAGATCCAAACAATGATGCTATTTTCCCTGGATTTGTTTTTCATTCAGCCATCTAGTACTTCTCAGACAGCGGAAAACGCTGACACTTGGCAGTGTGGGTGTGACATAGAATAGGCTGGCACTGCGGTCTAGCCTTGGATCTGATCTTGCACCCACTGTTGTTTACTTTTTGTGTGGTATAATTACAACAGGCAGAGAGAGCTCAGTGGAATGCTGAAAAGATGTTGCTGATTAAAATGATTTAGTCTTTATAAAGTAGTAAATGTAAATGGGGTTTTATCGAATGGTAATAATAAATTGTCTTTAGCTACCCATTTGTCATTTTCGGAATTCGATTTATTCTCGTAGAATGCACAGGGGCGATACATGTGTCCTCCCGATCGATCTCTTTTTCCGCTTTTTTTAACTGCCGTGAAAGAAGCTTTTGTACAAAAGCACATGACAGACAGCAGCACACATGTATTCCCTTCCTCGTCTGGCTCAAGCGTACACACCCGATTGTGGCTGAACTGCCCACTGGCGACCCTCGGGGTTGGTCAGTGCAAGTGGAATGTCATCCACAGCGACTTGGCAATACTCTACCAAAACAGTGAAAATATAAATAGCAGAGTGTGACTGAACGAAAAAAAAAAAATAACAGAGAAGGCAAGGCGGTTTGTCTAGGGTTTCATTGGCCGTGACGCAGAGGCACGATCATATTTAAGTGGCCAATCAGTTCCCGAGCTACAGTATCTGCGAGGGATCGCAAGGAGAGCCGTTCTTTCCGGCCACAGTGCTGCAGACGAGTGACACCTCGAAATTTACTCCACCGTCGCTTACAGCTATGGAGCAAATAAGTAGTTGACATTTACTTTACCTTCCCTTTTTTTAACTTTCTTCGCTTCGATCTCCGTCCTCATCACCCGGACATCCCCAAGATCGATATATTTTCGGCTTTCAAGTGTTCTGTTCACTTCTAATCCATCACTCGGTGAAATCGATACCATCAGAATGAAGTACATCGTTGGGATTGGCGGGTGAGTTACTGAATGAACTGAACTGCGAATGGAAAGGGAGCGCGGAGTGACTGGCAGCGACAAAGTAGCTTGGCATGAAGCTGGAACAGGGCGAGGGCGCTAGGCTCGTCTGCCATTATACACGTGGAACTGGCGCCATGAGAATGGTGAAAATGAAATGTGTACAATTAAAAAAGGCAGATTGAATTTAAAATTATAGACAGAATTAGAAGCTTTGCTTTTCTTCCATCGCGTGGCTATTCAGGTCGCTTTTTAAATCGCGTATGACTTTTACCGGTAAAATGATTGATTATTGGATGTTAAGTTTTAGGGAAGTGATTTAACGAAAAAAAAAATCTTAAGCATGTTCCTTTGAGGCCTCTGATAATTTTTTACAACAGCACGGGTGGCTCATTTGTTTCCTGTATCTTGCGTTTTAATCAATTGTTACAATGTTGGGCGGCGCGAAGCTGTCCGATCGCCATGTTAGAACACATTTTGGAATAAATATTTATATAGACGAATTTTCCTATTTTCGCATTACTCTGTCATTTTTATTACTCAATTATGACTGCTTTTTTTTTGCCTTAATTCTTTTCAGCGTAACAAACGGTGGGAAAACGACCCTCACCAACAGGTTGATTAAAAGCTTGCCGAACTGCTGCGTGGTGCACCAGGATGACTTCTTTAAGGTAAGCGTACATTTTCTATTAGTTGTACCGTATGTATTGTTTGTTAAACGGAGACAACAATGTGTTTGAATCAGATTTGTAAGGAAGCCAATTAGGATGACCTTGAGTTTCGTCTATAATATGTAAAATATAGCATGGCGAACTTGAGCGTGAGGAGTAAATATAGAAAGTTATAATTCACATAGTCTGCACGTCTCTAATTTTACTTCGACTTTTAACAGCGACCCGCGTTAAAAAGTTTTACTCATGTTGACTTTTGTATTATTATTAATAAAAAACAAATGGGCTCCAAATTGGCACAACGATCTGGTATGGGGAATCCTGTGCATGGCTAAGGGTTGTAAGGATACCAGTTTATTGACATTATATTTGCATGCCTTCTGTTTAATACTCTGAGCTATAAAACACAAAGTTTCTATTGAATCCGCACCCCTGAATCATTATTTGACCTTGAGCTGGTCACTTCTTCCACAAGTGTTGCGATTGTAGAAATATGGAAACAAGTGGCACATCTGCACTCTTAAAAAATAATCGTCCCTTAATGGCATTTGACTGGATTGTGTAGTTCCTTGAAAACCATTGCTTGGCAAAGAAGCATTTCATTCTGGGAAAGGGGTTCTTTACATTTGGGCTTTGTACAGGTTCCTAATATGTGGACACAACGGACATTTTTAAATGTCTGTTTGGGTACCTTGCAGAATAATAACAAACCATCAAAGCCTGGAATATTGTATTCAGCGGGAGTCCTTTATAAATCAGGAACCCATTAGCATTTCACAAATCGTTATCAGCTATTTATGGAGCCTGTTATGGTTCTAAATACACAAAGGCTCCTTTCTGGAACCTTCATGAGGATAATTCTTTTGAGAATAATAAAAAAAAAAGGCTCTTCTGTGCCATCACTTTAGCACCTTTATTTTTAAGTGTGTAAAATGGCTCAGAATGGGGTTTGCAGTGGAAGATCATTAACTAAAATGAATCCTCTCTCTTGCATCTATCTTGATAGACTGTCTGGCATCTTTCAACTGGCCAGATGGGATTAAGTGTGGCTATGTACAGGAGTGTGCCACAATATGGATTCACCTTCCATTCAGGCTTTAATCTTGTTGAATTGATAAACTCCCAATCTCCAACACTGTATGAACTAAGCAAGTTTGAAAAAAATCGATTGATGGATGGAAAGTACCATCAGTATAAAGGCTGTGGTGCTTATTATATTGGCAAAAATAGCTTCGCTTTTAGCCGAACTGTAAAGTGCAAGGTGACTGGTTCAACCACATACACCGATTTGCTGCCTGACATTTAAAGCACCTGCTTAACCACAATGGAAAGTAAAGTTATAGATTCATTGGTTCGTTATTGTCTTGTGCATTCTTATCTTGCATGTGCTAATCAATATGCAACACATTACCACTCTTCCTGCGCCAAGTGCAGCGAGTATTACAACCCTACCTTGAAACGTCTATACGCTTCAGATGCATGTTGATATGGTGCTCACTCGGTGAAGGCACTACATCCTTTTTCTTTGTTCACCATGAAAGCAAAAGTTGTTCAGCTGTGGTACACGTAACATAGCCAATACGGCTTAGTGCCGGGGTCCTCCATCACGGTCCTGGAGACCACCACACTGGCTGCAGGTTTTCAACAAGTGTCCTATTAAATAAAAGACGGGCC
This sequence comes from Polypterus senegalus, assembly GCF_016835505.1. Lineage (NCBI taxonomy): Eukaryota > Metazoa > Chordata > Cladistia > Polypteriformes > Polypteridae > Polypterus > Polypterus senegalus. The sequence goes on from NC_053165.1 coordinate 89,498,573, forward strand.
TTGCTGGTAATGAAACTTAGTATTCAATTCTATGGCTTGGCAGTGCTTTCATTCATCCGAGACAGATTTTAATTACATTATAGAGTTTTCTTTCCTGAGGACGTTATCTATGCATTTTGTGAACCAGAAGAGATTTGCACTTCATAATCCCAGTTTTTTTCTCTAAACACTGATAATTCATCATGAATATTCACCATGGTAAATGGAGCCAACTTAGCCGGAAAGTTGGTGGCTTCTTTCTTATTCGCATTTTTTTTTTATTTATTTATTGTGGCTGGTTAAGAAAACTGGAAAAAAATGAAAACCAAAAAGCAGATGTAAGAAACTAAAATAGGCAATAAAGAGTTTTCGGTTGTAATAAGTGATTATCCATCCATTATCCAACCTGCTATATCCTAACTACAGCGTGACAGGGGTCTGCTGGAGCCAAACCCAGCCAAGACAGGGCGCAAGGCAGGAAACAAACCCTGGGCAGGGCACACACACCAAGCACAATTCAGGATCGCCAATGCACCTAACCTGCCTGTCTTTGGACTGTGGGAGGAAACCCACGCAGACACGGGGAGAACATGCAAACTCCACACAGGGAGGACACGGGAAGCGAACCCACAGGTCTCCTTACTGCCAGGCAGCAGCGATACCCACTGCGCCACCGTGCCGCCTTGTAATAAGTGAGTTAACTAAAATTACACCCAAAAAACACATTGTGTTAGCAGTAAATGAAAGGGTTCTAATTAAGAAATTGGTTGAAATGAAACTCTGCAACCCTTGCCCCGGGTTTGTTTCCTGCCTTGTGCCCTGTGCTGGCTCGGATTGACTCCAGCAGACCCCCCGTGACCCTGTAGTTAGGATATAGCGGGCTGGAACTGACTGAAAATCTGCAGTCGCTGCATCCCTCCGGGACTGCAACTGAGGACACCTGCTTGACAATATATTAATGTTTGTCTTGGATGAACGAAAGCACTACCAGGCCATAATAAATTTCATTATAAGCATGGACAGTCTTCTAACTTGGAAACTGGTTGGAATGAAAATCTGCAGCCACTGAGATCGTCCAGGGCTGTGACTGAGAACCCCTGGCTAACACAGCGGAATGTAAAACGTGACTCTGAGTCATTCATGTTGTAGAAGTGTGGAAAAAATTGTACCACGGTGATGTGTAAGAGATTAGTAATCGTGACCGTTCTTTTTTTTTTACTGTTTAGGGGAAAAATTATTAATGCTACTTGCTATTTCATTTTAATATAACGATTTTTGGACCTAGTGAGAAGCAGAAGCCCATCCAGGCAGCATTAGATAGAACGTTTGCGTCGGCCATGAATAAGACACCAGTCCATTGTAAGGCCCATTTTGACACAACAACTTTTTATTTGAAAGCGTACCTTGTCCTGTTCTCAGCTTGACGTTTGTGTGTTTTTGTTTCTTTCAGTGATTTCAGTTTTGTTCCACCATTTAAACACATGCTTTATTTAAGGCATGCAAATATGCTCAGTAATAAACTGACGGACCACCTTGGAACGGTTCTCTCCTTGGTATTATTTGGTGCTGGTAATCGGCTCCTTCCAGTCACCGCCAAATCTAAACCATCCATCTATTCAATTTGCAGACGTGCATATCCTGTTACAGGGTGGTGGGCTACCTAGAAGATATCCTGGGTTGGAGAAGTCTCCAAATCACACACTAAAGAAATTAAGTTCAGCTGCATGAACATTACAGACTAATTCTTTTTTAGGATTGAGTTAAATATGGTAAAATTACATAGTTAACAATATTGCTATAATTAACTAACTATACATACAGTAAGTAGCTGTCACCTAACAGCAAAAAATTCATGATTTCCATAGCATTCCTAAAGACACTTTTGCTTTATGCCAGACCTTGCACAAGTGTATTTTTTATTGATGTTTATTTCAGCCCCAAGATCAAATTGGAGTTGGTGAAGATGGATTTAAGCAGTATGATGGTAAGCTGCTGGGCTGTTTTGAAGTAAACATTTTTTAATTACTATATATTTAAGTCTCTGTATCTCATAATATATATGTAAATACAATGCAGATAGTGTGGTCTAGTGGCCCAAAAGCTGGACAGGAAGAAATTAAAGACTGCTGGGTCGTCTTCTTCTGCTGACTTGCTCTCCCCATGAAAACAATTGTACTTATGCAGTATATGTAAGGTACCTGTGGGTGATGCACACTTTATAAAGGCACTATATAAAATAAAGCTTTCTGCCAGGACCTCAAACGGACTCTGGCTCTCAGCGTTCACAACAAGGATAGGCCAGTTTTGGAAATGGGTAACGTTGGCTTAGAATAAAAAAAAAACAAATAAAGCACTACACTTTTTATTATCTGCGGTGGGCTGGCGCCCTGCCTGGGGTTTGTTTCCTGCCTTGTGCCCTGTGCTGGCTGGGATTGGCTCCAGCAGACCCCCCCATGACCCTGTAGTTAGGATATAGCAGCGGGTTGGAAAATGACTGACTGACTTTTTATTATTTTGAGAATTATAAAGTTTTAAGATATCTGGCCAGGATTAAAATATTGCTGATATGCTGCTTAAGTATTCCTCTGTTCTTTCTTCTTAAAAAGGAGGATAGACCACTCTAGCTGTTGAGGGTCACAATGTTTTTGTTTTTAACATCCGACTTTTCAATTTGGTTTATTTTTATGTAGTAATGAATTGGCAAGCACACAAGCATGGGTGGCACATTGTGGTTACCCCTGCCACCTTTTAAAATGAATAGGTAATCTGGAAGTTGTCCAGCCCTTTAGTGGAGGTACATTTGGGGCTTCAGACTCCCTGATGTTTCAGAGTCTGGTTCGGACCTTGGGTGTCAACTGTGGGACACAAAAACCCTTTCTGGAAAAGTTGGAGTTAGGAGGTTTGCTACGGTGAGGGTGAGGGCTCAACTGTATTCAATAGTAAAAAGTGCAGAAGGTGAAGACAGCAGGATTGTACTGTAATTTAGGCGTGGGAAACTGAATAAGGCACCCCACCTGATAAAGATGTAAGACCTGTATAGTTCGGCTCACAGGAGGAGCTGGAGTTTGGGTTTTTATCTACTTTGTTACTTGAATTCTCGGTATTTTCCCTTCCTTGTGTTTTTATTTTGTTAATAATAATTTTTTGTTATATTGCTTTGGCCTTATTAGTGCTTTGGGAGGTCACCTTACAAGTTTCCCAAGGCATTCACAAAATGTTCACTTACTGTAAATTGTTATATTTTTAAGATAAAACTCACTAAGCTGGCTAGTGTAGTGGTTCAGACTTGGGACTTCAGACCCTGAGGTTGTGAATGAAATCCTACTAGTGATCCTGTGTGACCACAAGCAAGTCATTTCACCTGCCTTTACTCCAAATGGGTGGGGGGTTAAAACAAAAGAAATGTAACCAATTGTATCATCCTGGATAAAAAAGTGTCAGCCAATTAAGTAATTAATAATAAAAGAAAACACCCTACACTGTAGACAGGGTTTCTCTCTAGATGTGAATGATTCTCTGTTTAAATTGGTTCTTAAGCTGCTTAATGGTGGTAATTTAATCAAAATTGTAAAGTGCGTAAAGATAAGGCTAATCTTAAATCCTTCCTCTTTTGGCCAAAGTTGAAGTGTGGCTTATCACTTTAGTTGTGCCGATTTATTACCCCTTAGGCGGGGAAAGACCCCTTGAAAGTATTCCTGTTGGTGGAAATTGTTTACATGTTAAGAAAACCACCAACATCTACAAGAATCGCTTGAGCAGATCCACAAAGTAAATGGGAGAACAGTATTGGCAACACAGCATAGGAGAGTGGAAAGGCTCAGTGCAAGATTACTTACTTAATCCCTTAAACCGGAGAGGTGGCTCTGAGGCTAGGGATCTGCACTGGCAATCGGAAGGTTGCCGGTTCGAATCCCGTAAACGCCAAAAGGGACCCTGCGCTGTTGGGCCCTTGAGCAAGGCCCTTAACCTGCAATTGCTGAGTGCTTTGAGTAGTGAGAAAAGAGCTATATAAATGCAAAGAGTTATTATAATGAGTGACTTTTCCAAATATGGGTTATATGATTGCTTTTTATCTATTGTTGCTCAAACAATGCATTTTTCTCTTGGAAAAATATTTGGAAGGTTTATTTTGTAGTAAGGGTTGGCACAGTGGCGCAGTGGGTAGCGCTGCTGCCTCGCCGTAAGGAGACCTGGGTTTGCTTCCCAGGTCCTCCCTACGTGGAGTTTGCATGTTCTTCCCGAGTCTCCGTGGGTTTCCTCCCACAGTCCAAAGACATGCAGGTTAGGTGTATTGGCGATTCTAAATTGTCCCAAGTGTGTGCTTGGTGTGGGGGTCTGTGTCCCCTGCAGTTGGCTGGCACCCTGCCTGGGATTGCTTCCTGCCTTACACCCTGTGCTGCCTGGGATTGGCTCCAGCAGACCCCTGTAACCCTGTGTTAGGATATAGCGGGTTGAATAATGGATGAATTTTATAGTACTGTTACTTTTGGCCAAGGTGTTTTAGCAAGAGGAGTTGCACATCATTTACACCAAGAGTTCCCAAAGTGGTCTATCAACCCCCTGGGGTTGATTTGAACTTTCTAGTGGTCGACAGTTTCAATAAAAAAATTTGGGGGTCAACAACAGCAAAAATAGCCCCCCTTACTACTGCTATTTGTTTGTTACTTCAAAATATCTATGTTTCCAATAGGTACCTAATTAAGAAGTAAAATAATTAAAAAAACACTTTTTTGATAAAAACACATTACATACCAAACTTGCGAATGAAAAGGTAAAATGTGTCATTAAATGAAAATACATGTAGCACAAACATGTCTGTGCATTGTCTTATCGAACGTATCAAAGCAAGTGCAGACATGAAAAGCCGTTCGACTAGGGGGTCGACGGTTTAAAAGTTTTTGGTAAAGGGGTCTGTGGCCGAAGAAAGTTTGGGAACTCTTGATTTAAACAATGTTTTATAAAGTTAAACACACTTTTCTTGTCCTTTTCAAAACTGAAATTCACTTATAAATATTATTAAAAACATTTTTTTTTCATGGCCTGCCTCCAGTGTCTGCCCATTAAGTGTAAATTTCAAGTGACCCTATAATAAATGAATGATTAAATTCAGTCAATTTAAATAAGGTATTACTTGAAGAAAAAAAAAAATGGACACATATCATTATGGCATCCAATCTGAACAATAGGTGGCCAGGCATTTAGTACCAAAAACTGCTTATGAAGAACTTAAGTCTCCATGGTCTGGAGCAGGTCTGCACAGATACGGCACATCCTTCATGCTCTTCATTCTCCTATAAGCTTTTATTAGAGTTTTGTTGTACACAAAAGCAAAGCAGTAGCATACCAGCAGGAAAATCTGTAACATTTATATAGTGCCTTTATTTGCAAACATCAACCCAAAGCTTCTTTTTATGAGACTTTACACTTACTGCTAAAGTACAGACTTGTTCCGGTGCAAAGTCAGCCAGAGGTGGGATTTCGGCCTACAGCTGTGAGGTATCTAGCATACCCAGGCCAAGCTGGTTGACAGGGGATTGAGTGAATATTTCATAATTCTTCTTTTTTTTTTCCCTCAGTAAGTTTTAAAATAGTTTTAAGATAATGAATAATGTGAATACTATGAAATGTCTGTGACTTAAACCCATTAGGTTCAATTGAACTATCCTCCGTAATTAGTGTCTGCTTTATTTATGAATTCCGATTTACAGTCATCTCTGCATTGGATATGGAGGCAATGGTGGCCACCATTCGCCAATGGGTCGAAAATCCAGTGAAGTTTGAACGCTCGCATGGGGTGAACAACACATCTAATGCTGAAACTCTACCGGGATCTCATGGTGAAGATGAAAGTGTCCATATTCTTATTGTGGAGGGGTTTCTGCTTTACACCTACAGGCGAGTAACTAAAAGTTAAACTTTGAATCCTTATTTCTACAACCTAATGATGTGGAAAGTTTTTAAGTCTTTGCTGCTTTCCTAAATTATAGCAAGTATACTGCATCTAAAGTTAGTTCAAAGAAGATAATACATGTTGAGAGTTTGACTCTTCAAAAGATTGTATGTATGTGATTATTTTCTTCAAACACTTAGAGTTCCCTTTAAACACAATCTGGGTATTTTTTTAAGAAGTATATATGTATGAGTATATAATATCATTATGAATATGTGTGTCATATATAAATGAACACAACAGAATATAGGGGTGGCACAGTGGTAGTGCAACTGCATCACAACAAGGAGACTGGAGTTCAAGTTCTTGGTTCTCCCTACTGGGGCTCCAGTCCAAAGACATGTCAATTAGGTGGACTGGCGATGTTCATCTGCCCCCTGATAGATATGTGTGTCTGGGTGTTCAACTTGTGATGGACTGGCGCTCTGTCAAGGGATTATTCCTGCCTTGCGACCAAAGATTGTTGGAATAGGTTACAGCCTCCTCGGATCCTGTTCTGCATAAGCAGGATAAGAAAACTGATGGGATAACACACACACACATTCTCAAACCCTCCTAATCTAATTTGGGGTTCTGCGTGACGGACTATCCAGTAACACCAGATGCAAGTTGGGTATCAACTACAGACATGTGCACCCCTAACACTGGAGTGATTTAGAGTATCCAGTTGGCCCAACATGCATTGTTTCCCTGTGCTGCCTGTGACAGTATGGGTTGGCTCTGCAGTCCCTGGCAACACTTGATCCCGAAACCGTTGATAGTCATGAATTGAGATGAGCCAGGGCAAATGAGGACACAAACAGTCTCAGCCCAAGAGTACGGTATAAAGTGCTAGTGCTTTTATAAAACAACTCCAAGGTGAAACAGTGCAGTGCATCAATTAAATAAATCAATAGTCCTGACAAAACTGGCTGCAGGGTTGGAACCATCCTGGGATGGGACGGCAGTCCATTACGTTCGTGGAACCTCGGTTCACGAATGTCTCAGAACACGTACAAATCGCGTTACGACCAAAACGTTTGCCAAACTTTTGTATCTGTTCACGACCACACACTCGGTATGCGAACAAGCCAGTTTCACTTTTGGTTTGTGCGCGTCGATGATTTCCGCAGATGTTCAGTCTCTCCCTGTACTGTACATTGTTTTCGGTGCATCACGCAGAGGGACTCTCCCTCAAAACTATACCTTCCTCTCAACCCAGCTTCCTCCTGTGGAAAGCCGATGAGAGAGAGAGAGAGAGAGATTGTGTGCAGCTTTTACATTTGTTTTACATTTTCTATTACACTATGCATTATATGGTATAATTAACAATTTTTGTGCTTAAAAATCTTTTAAAGAAAATACATTTACATACAGTTCGGACATGTAGCATTAAAAATATTCAGTCTGAGCATATGCCTTTTTAATTTCTGCAGACCTCTGATCGAAGTTTTCAACCAGCGTTTTTTTCTTTCCATTCCATACGAAGAATGTAAAAAGAGGAGAAGGTCAGTACATGGACACCTGCACTTTTAATAAAATTGTTTTTAACTTGTCTTTTTTTCACTCGGATTTGTTTCATCCCGGTATTCCTCACTGTGTGTATGTTTTATTTTATTTTAGTTCAAGAAATTATTTGGTGCCTGATCCACCGGGTCTGTTTGATGGCCATGTTTGGCCCATGTATGTGAAACATAAAAGAATTATGGAGGATAATTGTGTTGATGTGGGTAAGTACAGTAAGCATGATTTTTTTTTTTTTTATTCCTTAACATCACCACCTCTTAACCTGTTTGTGTTCATGCATTGGGGTTGTGCATACGTGGAAAAGCCATTTTGAACCCAAATCAATTTGGTGGCTTAACAGGACTAAACCTAGGACTGACTAACGGATTTGTTACTTTCAAATGTTCATGATCTGTAATTTTAGAAGCAGTTAAAACGGCTACTTAGGTACTGAGAACACACACAGCATAAATAATTCCAGCACACGTGTATATTCTTGGTCAGCATGGTGGCGCAGCTGCCTTGCTACAAAGAGGCTGAGGTTCACGTCCCGGGTCTTCCCTGCATGGAGTTTGCGTGTTCTCCCTATGTCCACTAAATTTTCCTCCCACATTCCAAATGCATGCAGGTTCGGTGGACTGGTGATGCTAAATTGGCCCATGTGTCTGTGTGTCCACTGTGCAGTGGGCTGCTGCCCTGTCCAGGGATTGTTCCTGCCTTATGCCCTGTGCTTGCTTCCCAGTGTCCCTGGTCAGGATAGAACAGATTTAGAAGATGAATGGACGCATAACTTAACACTTATTTTTCACAACACAAAGACATGTGCTGCATGTTAGACTTACTGATATCTCTAGCTGGAAGTCATGGGGCGTGGGGGGTATGGGGATAGGGGTGTGCCCTCTAATGTCATGTTCAAGTTTCAGTTGACAAGATTATTCTTTAAAGGTCTTTGGGTAGTAAGAAAATTAATGGATGACAAATAATGGCAAGTACATACAGGGAGGGTATACAGGTGAAATTGTATATATATGCACATACGTAGGTAAACTTACTTTTTTATTTTCAACTGAGTTTTAATTCATTTTGATGTAACTCCGTCCACTTTTTTTGACTTATGAAAGAAGCAAACTAACTTTGACACCACTCAACACATAGCAACCGTCACTAATGCTGAAGGACTAATACTGCTCACCAAGCACTCTATCGCTGTTTTCAGTCGTTTAGTGTTTTCTGGTGCATGTTTCACCCAGTGTATCCAGCAGTAAGTCCAATCACCAGTAAGCAGCTTAACCAGTGGCTGGCTTTTTAATTGGAGCAGTGGAACCCACTGTTTGGAATTCCCAGAGTCTTACATAACTTTATCAGCTGTGCTGTCTCACATAGTATAACTGTGGGGAGGGCTGGCAGAACAGCAATGGCAGCACATGCAGCCGTCCAGTAAGCTCCGACTCAGGTAAGCAGCCGTCCATTCAGCCGAGGAGGGGTAGAACCTGACATTACCATCTCTGGGAGCACAGCTGCTAGGTGGGGGTTTAGGGGGGTAAGTGACACACCACTGCAGAGGGAACAACAGTCAGTTAGTGGTGACGTTTTGTGCCATCATTACACCTTTTCCAACTCTATGAGGTACTATGTCATTGTCAAAAACAGTAGGATGTTTAAACATAAGGTGAACATATTGCACGTGCCATAATAATTTATATATATTATATACTAATATAATAAATTTTAGTTTAATTGTATTTTGTGATTTAAAATACAGTACTATTGCTCACTGTCACTGGTTGGGATGACTAATGGAAGACATTGGAAGACTGGTTTACAGTGCTATTTGCTCTATTACGCCCACTACAGGCCGCAGCATATAGATACATATTCAGAGCAGCCCAGTGATGTACAGGGTGGTCCAGATCTAATTAGGCAGATCCAGATCGTCTGCATGACTCTGACTTATGCAGGGACGATTCCAGTTCGGCATGAAGACGATTCTTCATGTTGTCAGTTCGCACACTTCTCGATGGTCCGGGATTTTTCAGGTGATTTTCTATGTAATAAACTTAATAAGTTATAGCGTAATAAAAACTGCATAATTAGATCTGGACAACCCTATAGTGGTTAGTGTCAGCGCTGCTGCCTTACAAGTTCTAGTTCTCAGATCAGCTCCTGGTCCAGTCACTGTCTCTGTATGTGTATTTTTAAACATATATTCAGAATCCCATTTTAAGGTCATATATAATGCCGTTCATTTTGTTTACTTTTTCAGTTCAGCTAGACGGAACTCTAAGAAAGGATGAACTGTACAGCTTTGTCTTTGAGCAGATACAAAACCAAATTCAGCTCTTGAGGTGAGTGATGGCTTTCTGTTCTTCACTGTATGTTCATGATGGTATAGAATGGCAGTACAAGCTTGCTAAGAACTCTTCAGAATGTCACATTTGTTAATATAAAACATGGAAGGGAATGTATTTCCTGTCTGTGCAAAACTGAGAGAAGGTTTTCAAGTCTGAGTTATGAAATGAGCGCACATCATCAAATTTCAACATACTTTCAATCTCAGGTGAAAAATGGACACTTGGAAGGCAGGCGTTTAACAAAAAACTCACCTCTTAGGCAGCATACACAGTGAGGACCCATCCATCGTCAGACTAATCTGTGGGTGCAATTACAAAACAGACAACAGAGGGCAAAAAGCGTCAGTGTCGGAATTCATCAGATAGATAATGTGTAGAGCAGATTCACATTGTACAGTACAGCATTAGCAGTGTGGTGTTCAGAAGAATTAAATAGATATAGCAACACTATTTTGTAAATGTTCTTACTTCGGTGCAAATAAAGACATTTAAAAAGTTTAGTTTTCAGAGAACATAAGAAATCTAACAAACAAGAGGAAACCTTTCAGTCCATCAAGATTGTCTACTTATCTACCGTATATACTTATGTTTTAAGTTCTCCCGCAGATAAGTCTGGACTTGATTTTACCGTATAATTTCTGGTATTTTATAATGTCAGTTGTATAAGTCAAATGTGGAAAACTCATGCTATTGGTCCAGAGATTATGAAATGCTAACGCCCACCTGAGAGAGTAACCATGGAGCACACGGCCGTTTTTTATTTCTTTGTATTGTGTTTACATGACCACACGGTAATAGCTGAACTATTCTGAAGCAACATTTGCACTGATTTGTGTTTTTTGGTATCTCACCCCCTCATACACCTTTATTGTAAGAACATCCCTTATCTACGATGGATCATTCAATCAGAAGAAAATATGAAGCTGGTTTTAAATTTAACGTCGTTGAAGTAGCGGAAAAAATTGGTAACTGCAATGCTGCAACAAAATTCAATGCATTTAAGAAACTGGTGCGAGATTGGAGGAGGCAGGAAGATGTAAAAAAAATAAATAAATAAAATTGAGTGTCACATTTTTGAACAGGCATATAAATCGGGGTCTGATTTTATGATCGATTTTTCGGGTTTCAAGACCCGACTTATATGCGAGTATATACGGTAATAGCTAAGCTATTCCAATATCTCATCAAAGGTTTTCAAAGTTTCAGGTTTAACTCCATAAGTCAGTAATTTGTTGAAGAATCCCACAATTCTGTGTAAAGAACTACTTCCTGGCTTCAGTCTTAAATGCACTTCCCCTAAATTTCTACTGGTAAAAGGTTGTGTTACCATCCAAACACAAACCCTTAACGTGAAGTCCTGCAGTTGTTCATTACTTAAAGGAATACTCAACCCAAAACAATATTTTTTTTATATGTTACTTGCACAATGTACTTTGTAGTGATTGCTGAAAAATTACGTTTTCTTGCAGAAAGGAGATAATAGTTTTTGATATAACAGGGGTCTATGGTAGCTGATGCTGGGCAAGTGCAAACTATATCAAAACATCCATAAAAAGTTTCATGTTACTCATGTCCCATAATACACACGTCAAGTGATTCAGTCGCATACTTCGCCCCACCCTACCAGTAAAGTCATTCAGATATATTCAGCCATTCAGTGAGTCTCTCCCTATAGTAAGGCAGGCACATTGTTCCATCACCAACAATGCACTTCTATTAATTCTACAACAACAACATTTATTTCTTTAGCACATTTTCATACAAACAGTGTAGCTCAAAGTGCTTTACATGAAGAAAGAGAAAAAAGACAAAATAAATAAGAATTAAAATTAGGGAACACTAATTAACATAGAATAAAAGTAAGATCAGATGGCCAGGGAGGACAGAAGGCTGGAGAAAAAAAAATAAAATCTGCAGGGGTCACGAGACCACCCAGCCAGCCCCCTCTAGGCATTCTACCTAACATCAATGACCTCAAGTCAGTCCTCATGGATCTAGTCTCCTCATTGGTCGGTAAAATGGATATGTTCAGAATACAGCGGGAGAGGAGCACACACAGGAATAAGACATTCAACACAATGTCAAGTTTGAAATGTCTGCTCTGGTGAGGCTTCAGACTGTTTATAGTGACTTCTGAAATTCAAAGTCGTACTTTGCCCGATATATTCTTTGTGATTTGAGTATTCTGTTCAGTTATGTTAGCCAATTGGCGACATTGCTGCAGAAACAGAAAACTGCTGGATTGTCTTGGCAAAGGTGGAGTTAAATGGAGGGTGACTATTTGACACTCATACCATCCATAACACCCAGCTTGGTATGACAGAGGCAGTAATGATAAGAGCAAAGGCAGCACTCCTTTATAGTGAGGCCTGGTCCAAGAAGTAAAGCACAAATCATACAAATAAAATGATTAGTTAAGTAACAATCCAGAGCACAGTCATCCCTCTTTTTCTGATCTTTTGCTGTAACACCTCTCAGTCAGGGCATTTTTGTTGGTTATAAAGGGCATTTTATATGAATGCCCGTGGAGGAAATAAATGTTGAATGTCACGCCATGCGAGTGTACTTGTGCAAGCAAGTATACCACTGTTGGTGCCCATGCACTCAGAGCCCCTCCCTGCTACTCTTGTGCCTTTACTCACTTTGTATAAATGCAGCTACTGCACAGGCACATAATAACTAAGGCCACATCCACACTGCTAATGATCCCAGTCCACACTAGTGTTTTCACACTGCTTATGAAAGTATCTCCATCCACACTAAAAATGACCGAAAATACAATGACATATCCTTTTGGTTACACTGGGCATGTGCACATCAGCGGAAAAATCTTTGAAGGGGTGTGGTAACACCAACCGGCCAATGGGATTCATCACAAAATTGTAACGACCGGTAAATTATTTACCTTTAGCACATGTAAGAGGCATTCAAACCGAACAAAACGCAATGTAGGTACAGGTAAGCAGCACAACTGCCATGGAAAGCAACTCTTCTGCGTCTGCTATGTTGGAATATGGTTTTCCTCCGTGAAGGCTGACCAATCAGGAAATGAGACGTTGCAAAGTGCAGGATCCAATTAGAGAAAGGTTACTTAATAAACAGGAACAAAACAAGAGTGATATTAGAGCCTGCATTTTCAAAAGTTTACATTTCACCCATCCATTATCCAACTCGCTATATCCTAACTACAGGGTCACGGGGGGTCTGCCGGAGCCAATCCCAGCCAACACAGGGCGCAAGGCAGGAAACAAACCCTGGGCAGGGCACACACACCCACACACTAGGGAGAATTTAGGATCGCCAATGCATCTAACCTGCATGTCTTTGGACTGTGGGAGGAAACCCATGCAGACACGGGGAGAACACGCAAACTCCACACAGGGAGGACCCGGGAAGCGAACCCACATCTCCTTACTGGGAGGCAGCTGCGCCACCACTGCATCACCGCCCTCATTCATTTACATTACCCAGGTCTCCTAATTGTGAGGCAGCAGCACTTCCCACTGTGCCACCCCGTACTATAAAAATAAACCTTCCAAATATTTTTCCAAAAGAAAAATGCATTATTTGAGCAACAATATATAAAAAGCAATCCTATAACCCATATTTGGAAAAGTCACGCATTATAAACAGTAGGGAGTAAGTAAGTAATCTTGCAGTGAGCCTTTCCACTCTTCTAAGCTGTGTTGCCAATACTGTACTCCCATTTACTTTGTGGATCTGCTCAAGCGATTCTTGTAGATGTTGGTGGTTTTCTTAACGTGTAAACAATTTCCACCAACAGAAATACTTTCAAGGGGTCTTTTTAACGCACTTTACAATTTTGATTAAATTACCACCATTGAGCAGCTTAAGAACCAATATAAACAGAGAATCATTCACATCTAGAGTTAAACCCTGTCTACAGTGTAGGGTGTTTTCTTTTATTATTAATTACTTAATTGGCGGACACTTTTATCCAGGATGATACAATTGGTTACATTTCCTTTGTTTTGTTCCCCCCCCCGCCATGGAGTAAAGGCAGGTGAAATGACTTGCTCGTGGTCACACAGTATCACTAGTAGGATTTCATTCACAATTCATTTTCAGAAATAAATGGATGTGGAGAGGGTTTTCAAAAGTTGTCCATTTTTGGGAATTTAAAAACGCAAGATTAGGGTGGATAAAAGGTGAAAGCAGAAACTAATGCCTGTGGTTTTTAAACAAAAACGTGGTTAACAAGAAAGGGACCTTATGCTCGAACCCCTAAAGGTCATGCAAAAAGACATTGTCCCCTCAGGGATTAAAGAAGTAAAAAAAAAAAAAAAAATGGAAAGTGCGTTTTCATAACTCTATTTTGCTATGAGCCAAATTCACCGTGCTGTTCAGCCTGAGAGGCTACCCTTCTCCTTGTGCATGCAGAGTCCCATTAATGACGCCTTTAACACTTAAATATCTGTTTTATATCACGAGGAAATCAAGGCTTACTGGTTACAGAGATCTTAACATTTCAGCGATATTTTGGGAAACTAGTTGGAGTTTTCCTGATGGGAATGCATTATAATTTTTCCTATTTAAAATAATAGCTTTTCAATATCCAATTTCTTTTATTTTCCATCCCATTTTCAAGAACAGATTAGTACTGAATAATGACGAATGACGGTAACTGAACTGCAGCTAAGCAGTTAGCTAGCTATCGGTTATATAAAGTTATTATGTATAAATGTGTACACACTTGCATTTTTGTGGGCTATGCATTTTGCTTCTTAAAGACAAGCCAGAAGAAACGTTTTAATCTTGTTGTCTTTTAGCAGTAGCGACATTACCATTTCTCTTTTTTTCTGTATTCTAGGGAGGAGAATTTGCTGAAGAATCTGGAGCTTTTGTAGCCACCAGCAAACACCTTATTTGTATGACTCCTGCTTCAACCTGGCAGCTTGTGTTGTATTTATATTTAAAAAGAAAAGGCAGTCAGCTGCTCACTAATATGTACATTTTATTTATCAAACAGCCATTTATGCTGGCTTTTGGTTTTGTACTCCTGAGTATTTAATGCTAAAGCAAATTGCTCTGTCAAAGCCGTTTCATCAGGCATGTTATCTTATACAGTCTCTTGACTTTTTAGAAGTCTAGATTTGGCTGGAATGCAACATCAATAAAAAATATCTTTCCATAAACCGTCTCCCCTGTCATCTTTACTCATGTGCTGTAGCTTTTACAAATGGTATAATGAAATTATCAAACAGTTTCTTATTCACCTGCTCACATATGCTCACTGTATTGGCAACTATCTTTAATTCACAAAGAAAAATGAGAAGAGTTTCACCTCATTCTGAAACAATCCACTAATACTTTTCTTATGAGTTACAGAGGAAGCAGTAAAAGTTAGAATTTTTATTTTGACTTTAATTGCTGTATACTTTCACCACCTACTCCTCATCTCTTTTAAAGCCCGCTCTCTGCGAGATAAACTTAAGCTCTCAGGCCATAAGTTTGAGTCGTCTTATTTGGTAAAGGCAGCTGGATGGACGCACAAGTGTTTAATGTTTGGCTTGATCCACCATCCATCCACCCATCCATTTTCCAACCCGCTGAATCCGAATACAGGGTCACGGGGGATCTGCTGGAGCCAATCCCAGCCAACACAGGGCACAAGGCAGGAACCAATCCTGGGCAGGGTGTCAACCCACTGCAGGACACACACAAACACACCAAGCACACACTAGTGCCAATTTAGTAACGCCAATCCACCTAACCGGCATGTCTTTGGATTGTGGGAGGAAACCGGAGCGCCCGGAGGAAACCCACGCAGACACGGGGAGAACATGCAAACTCCACACAGGGAGGACCCGGGAAGCGAACCTGGATCTCCTAACTGCGAGGCAGCAGCGCTACCACTGCGCCACCGTGCCGCCCCTTGATCCACCAGTCGCACTTAATTTAGGCCTAATTTTAACACACTCTTAAGCACAGGTGTCAAACTCCAGGCCTGGAGGGCCGCAGTGGGTGCAGGTTTTCTTTCTAACCCATTTCCTAATCAGTGTCCAGTTGTCACTGCTAATTAACTTTGTTTAATTGTTTCTCATTAAATGTAAATAGGGTCAATAATGTCGCACGTATTGAAGTGCAGTGAAATTCTTACTTGCATGTGTGAGACAACATGAACACGTCAGGACTCTTCTGCAAATTTTACTTTCATGCCTTGCTTTGCCCAGAACATGGGCACTACCAGCATGGTTCAGTTTAACGATCTGGGAATAATTTTGTTCACATGGCTGTCTTAATTCACTGGCAGTGGGGGCTTCAGTTATTGATTATGACTGAATGCATTTTCATTGGCTTTTTTTTCCCCCCACCCAATCTTCCTTTGTTATACTGATTACATCGAAATGTCTTGGATTGTAATTTGGTTTTTAAGCTCAATATGACTTATTAGAAAAACAATAAATATATAATTATGAAACATATACACACATAAGCACATTTATCTATTTCAATTAAGTATAATAAACTTGGCTAAAATGTAATCAAATAATCACGCCAAGAGAAGAACTGGCCATTTGACCAAGGACAAGAGGAAAAGGAAAAACTTCAGTCGACAGCCTCCCTGCAGTAAAAAACCTGGAGCCACTGATTATTAATTAATATTTTAAATCTGGCCGACACCTTTGTTAAGGTGCCTTACAAGTTGATGATTGCTTACAACTTTCTTTTTTTGTGTCTCCCCCGCCATAACCGATCTTCTATGGGGGAGGAATGAAAGCTTTAGATTCGTCAAAAATTTTGATCTCCGGTTTTTGATGGATCTCAACGTGTTAGGGTACCGCGATACCGAAAACATTGATATCTCGATGACGGATGTCTGTCTGTCTGTGTGTCACAGTTTCTTGAGGATGGTCTAGCGCTGAAACAGCTGGACAGAAAAATAAAAAATAAGCCTGTTATGAGATGATGATGATGTGCCGATTGGTTTTGGAACAAAATCGTGCAAGAGAAAGAGGTGTTCTAGAGGAACCCTGAAGTACTGTAACACTGCAGTTCATTATAAATTCTTCTCGTCAATTGCTAGTGCAGTGACCTACTTTATGATCAGAAGTAAATATTTACTGAAATGTTATAGAATAGTCTGGGTAGTTTGGTTTCTAGGGTGCAAAGCCTATTGACGCTCACATCCAAATTTTTTTTTGTTAAACTTTAAGTACAGTGAATTCATAAAAAATTGTCCCTTTCCTCCCCCCCCCCCCACTTTGTGTTTTAGATTCAATTTTAAACGGATGTTTGGTTATTTGTGCCCATAAGTCTATATTCAATAACCAATAATGACAAAGTGAAAACAAGTTTTCAGAAAGGTTTTCAAATTGAATAAAAATCAAAAACTGAAATCTCTTATTCATGGAATAATTCAGACCTGAAATTCAGTACACTGTAGAAGCCCGTTTGGCAGCAGTCACAGCGTCGAGTCTTCTTGGGTAAGTCTCTATAGGCTTTGCACACCTGGATTGGGGCAGTTTATTCCCTTTTTCCTGGCAGACCTTCTCAGGCTCCATTAGGTTTGATGGGAACTGTCTGTAAACCGCCATCTTCAGGTCTCTCCGGAGATGTTCTAGAGCAGTGGTTCCCAAACTCGGTCCTGGGGCCTCCTGTGGTTGCAGGTTTTTGTTCCAACCAGGTTCGTAATCGGTGATAATCATCGATAACAACTGATCTCATTTAATTAGCTGGTCTTTTTACTCTTCTCTTATTCTGCATTCAGAAAAAAAAAAAATAGTGTAATTTTTACATTAATAAAGACATTTAGAAGTATTTGTTTTTTTGTAAAGCTATAAATGCTCTTTAACCCACTAATCAGTAAATAATCAAACAACCAGAACACCTGGAAAAGCAGAATGAAATTTAGGTGGAAAATACTGTTAACAACTTTCCCCATATAACTGCTTATTACATTTTAATAAAAATATACCAAACTTGGTTTGTAATTTCTACATCGACTCCAAAACACAGAAACTGGGAAATAACGACTCACTTAATTAGGCTCAGAGTCCAATAAATTACAGAAATTTGTTGGAAGAAAAACCTGCAGCCACAGTGGGTCCCCAGGACTGAGTTTGGGAACCACAGCTCTATAGGGTGTAAGCTTTGTCCGGGTCACTTAAGGGCAGTCAGACACTTGCCCTGAAACCACTCCAGTGTCATTGTGGCTGTACGCTTCAGGCCACACTCTGAAGCAGGTTTTCTTCGATGACCTCTCTGTATCTGGGTGCATTCATCCTTCCCTCATTTCTGACCTGTATCCTTGTCGGTGCATCCCCATTACATGATGCTGACACCTCTACGCTTCAGTGTTGGGCCTTCACCAGATGTAATGTTAGGAGTTCTGCCCAACGAGTTTAGTTTTTGTCTCATCAAATCACAGTTTCCCCTCACAAAATCCTTTAAATGCTGCTTGTCAAACTCCAAAAGCCTGATTGATGTGCAGTGAGCAGGTCATCAGCCCTTCCGACAGATTCTCCCATCTCAGCAGAGGACTTCTGAAGACCACTGAACTCTTATTCTGACCCTGTTACTCATTTTCCCTGGACAGCCAACTGTACCAAAAGTCCTGCTGGTTCCAAACATCTTCCATTTCATAGTTCTTGAGACCACGGTACTCCTGGAGACACTCAAGCTTTACAAATGGTTTTATCCCCTTGTCTACTGCGAGCTCCTTGGATTCCATGTCTTAGTTTTTGTTCTGACACGCAGTGTGAATTGTGGGATCTCATATACATTGGTGCACTTGTGCCTTTCTACTCAAATGTCCAATCAGTGCAGGTTGCCACAGGTGGGCTTCAATCAAGTTCTTTACATAACCCAAGGAGAACCAAAGCAAACAGGATGCACCCGAGCATTTGGAGTGACACAGCAAAGGCTTGGAATACTTACATGAAGGAGAGAGTTCAGCTTTTGATTTGAACCTCATTAGGGTTTTTTTTTTTTGAGAAAAAGTAGTAAATGTTTTTTTGACTTGAAAAATAACATCTTTATTTAATCTAATCTTTCTATTGTGAAATGTGCAAAACACCAAAACTACAAAGTCAGAAGTGTAAAAGGTATAATAATGATACAAATAATAATAATATCAGAAATCAGCAGCAGCTACCAGTCCCGGTTCAAATCCTGTAAACACGAGAAATGACTCTACTCTAAGCTGCAATGGCTTCGTCCGGGGTATGGCATTAATCTGAATCCAACCCTGCAAGCAGGCTCTCTAACTTACTGTCAACCTTTACTTTTATTGCCGTCTTCCCCAGAGGTGGTGCTGGTTTATTTGAAGAAGGGTCAACAGAAACCCAAATGCGAGTGTCATTTTCATATTTATCAGAATCGGTTTTTGTTTCATTGTTCCTTTCAATTTCACTGCCCAAAGACAGATTCATTTTGTCACCACTGTTGCCGAGAGGGCATACAACACCTCGACTGCTGAAAAATGTTTCTTACAAGACACCACGATGAGGCTAGGAGAAGACGCATTTGCACTGTTGTCCTGGATTAGCTCAGGCTTAGTAAGACACGCCTACACCGTTGCCAGACTAACGCCTGGGCCAGATGCTTAAGTAAGACGTGCCTGCACTCTTGTCCAAGTAATACTCGGGCCTAATGCTTGCATAATACAAGCCTAAACTGTTGCCCGAGTAACGCTCAGGCCTGATGCTTGCGCAAGACAAATCTACACAGTTTCACGATTAACGTACAGGCCTGACGGCAAGACAAATCTACACCATTTCACGATTAACATACAGGCCTGACCGACGCTTGTGTAAGACAAACCTACACCGTTTCGCGATTAACGTACAGGCCTGATGCTTGCACAAGACAAACCTACACTGTTGCCCGATTAATGTACAGGCCTCACGCTTGCACAAGACTTGCCTTTATTGTTGTCAGAGTAGCGTTCAGGCCTGATGCTTATGTAAGACACGCCTACACCATTGCCCAAGTAATGCTTGGTCCTAATGTACAATACAAGCCTAAACTGCTACCCGAGTAACGCTCAGACCAGACTTTTGTGCAAGACAAGCCTACACTGTTGCCCGAGTAACGCTCAGACCTGATGCTTGCACAAGACACGTCTACATCGTTGTCAGATCAGCGTTCAGGCCTGATGCTTATGTAAGACACGCTTGCACTGTTGCCCGAGTAACGCTCGGTACTAACGCAGTTAGCACTTTATCAACCTGATTAATGCATGGGTCTAACACTAAGGAGATTAATAAATCTGCACATCTTTCTCAAAAACATGTTTTCACTTTGTCATTATGAGTTATTGAGTGCAGGACAATGTGTGCAGGAAGTGAAGGAGTCGGAGTACTTTTTGAATCCACCATATTTGTTGACATATAACTCACATCAGTAAAATCTCACTTAAAAAAAAAAAACCCTTATTTTAATTTATGCCAAGGCACTCAGTGTTAATGTCCTGCTGTGCTAGTGCTACAGATGAAGAGCTGCTTTAAAAAATCTTTTTTTTTTTTTTTGTAAATGTTTGGTTTTGCAGGGTCTTTAAGTTCGGCCAGAAAGTCAAAACATTGTAAAAACTCTGTCAGCCTGCGAGCGTGGGTGAGGTTGGAGCTCACACAAGACGCTGGCCACATCCTGGACAAACGGTTCGTTATTGTTTATCGCCTCAGTTGCTGGCCTATCATTAAACCGAAACATGTTCTTCATAAACAAATGTCACGGCCCTGGGAAGAATCCCACAAATAAGGTCTCTGTGTTTGTGGTGTCATCTAATGGCAAGGGGAGGAAACAAAAAAAAAAAAAAGTTACAGCCGCAGTTTTTTTTTCTGTTCCATTTTCTCAATCCTGGAGCTGACAAAATGCTTCAGAGAATAAACGAGTGCCTATAAACTCGTGAAATAAATATTCAGACAGAATACATCATTACAGTGGGGCTACTGCCACACAAATCCAAGGACCAGTGTTCAAATCCCCCAGCCAGTCACCATACAGAGTTTCCATGTTCTTCCTGTGCTAATGTGGGTTAAACTGGCCCAATGTGAAAATGTGTGCACCCTGTACACAGGTGAGTCCTTCCATACACCCAATGAAACCCTTGGTGGGATTATAAATGGAAATCCTGGGACGAGACTTTCTTGAAGATAATTTTAACTCCCGTGAGAGATCATTTCCGGTCCTGCAAGATGAGACTTTTTGCCAAGAGATTTTGACAAGTCCCGCCCTCCTCTCCAACATTTAAAACCACGCCCACGATCTACTCGTATCTTACTCATGTGAACCCTGTTCCTGCACTCTCAGCTTCATGTAGGGTCGGAAATAAGACAAAGAGTAGAAGACAAAGTAGAACATCACCTTAAATATTTAAAGATACATACACTTAGTATCCACTTTATTAGGTCCACCTCTCTAGTATCAGGTGGGATTCCATTTTAACTTCAGTTCAAGTTTGAATTCTTGGAGGAATGGACCAGGCAGCAACCAGGAAATATTCCTTACAGAGTTTGGGGTGCATTCTGAGTAAGCAGCAGTTTCTGCAACGTTTTGAGCCACACAGTGTTGCAAACCTCCCGTTTTACTTCATTCCAAAGACCAATATCTATACAAGCCATTGGAGTAAACAGAAGTCACTACCTTGTTTGTGGGACAAACATTGCTTTGTGATCCATTTGAGAAACAGTAGTGTGGCTAGAAAATGGTCAGCAATGATACATTCATTTGACAATCGGCCGGTTATTGAGATGCTTAATGTGTGCTTAAAAAAAACAAACAAAACAAAACAAAAAAAAAAAAAACATATCTTCAGCCTGTTCTCCGGACACAAAGCAGTTCTAGCATATTAAGTGACGTGAGATGTCCTTCTGCACACCACTGCTGTAGAGAGCTCTTCAGGTCTCGTTCTTTTTCTCGACCATTCTCATTAACAAGTTGAAGTAATGTTCACTGGATGCTTTTTAATATAGAAGACTGTTCTCAGTAAAACTGGTAATGTGTGAAAAACTCAGAACAGCAGCTTTGGATGTGCACCGGCAATCAGTATCACTGACATAGTCAATTTGATCACACGTCTTGGTCAACCTCTTGACTGTTGTAAATTCTGCATCGACTGAGCGGACACCACCTGACTGGATGTTCAGAGGTGCAGGTGATCCTAAAAAAGCAGCTACTGAATGTACAGTATGTCTATGTAACAGGATATGGGTATTAACATTTCACTAAATACAGTACAAGAACCACAGGCAGGGCAGGGTCATAACAGTCCACCACAGGTATCAAAAAGAGCGTGTTTATATTAAATTAGAAACAAACAGCAGAAGAGACAAAAAAAAAAAAAAAAAAATGCTGCTGCTTTGGGCTGCCCTTATATAATCATGGGAAGGCTTACTTACTCGCTCACCTCCGCACAAGCAACACAAAGGGCAAGTAATATGACAATAAATTATAAAAACTGAAATACACTTTGTCTATACTCGCCTCTTGATTCCAAAGTATACTGCTGCATTTACTGTTACTGATGTTGGAATTTTCTGAGTTGCCATTTGTAGCATCATACCATTCCACTTCATTATGTTGACATGAAATTTCCAGTATGTGTATCCCCCATTTTGTCATATCTATTATGCAATATTAAAGTTAAACTGTGTAAAACATTAAACACTACTGTCATAATCCTCATAAATTACCCAATTACCCATTCTGCTGAAGTGTCTTCTTTCCCTGGGTTTCCATGTGAAACCACAGCAGCCCATTGAAGAGAACACGGACATCAACCATACAATTTGGAGTCACCAATAAACCTAAGCAGTATACCTTTGAGACACAAGAGGAGATCAGAGTACCAACACATCAATATGATTAGAACATGCAGACTGCACACTACCCAAGAACCAAAGACAGGTAAACAGAGCTGTGATGCAGAAGGCTACTCCACCAATCTTAGCTAAAACATCAACAAGGTGGTAAGAAGAATCCGCCTCACAGCTCTAAGGCCCAAAGCTTGATTTCTGGGTTATGAGCCACTTAGTATTGAGTCTGCATGTTCTCTACATGTTCATGAGTTTCTGTTCACAGCTCGAAGACATGCAGTCAATTGATTACTTGTATTTTTATAGTTACAATGCCTTGCAAAAGTATTAATTGCCTTGAATGTCATTACTGTTTTCTGGATTTTAAAAAGATACTGTACATAAACATTCTGTCAATACATTTTTTATTGACAAATTAAGCATTGTAACAGCTTACTTTTAAAGCTGAAGTAAATATTTTTTTAAAGTATAGTATATGCTTGAAAAATGAAAACCAGAAAAACTCTGCTTGCTTAAATATTCAAACCGCACACATCACTACTTCCACTTGGTGCAATAGCAGCCTCTAGTCATTTAGGGTACGCTTGAACCAGCATTGCCACTGCTAAGCAGCGATTCTGTCACATTCTTCTTGGCAGATTCTCTATAGATCAATTAAGTGGGATGGATTCTGCCTCTGGATTGTAATTTTCAAAGAATGCCACAGATTCTCAATGGGGTCGAGATCTGGACTTTGATTAAGCCATTGTAGGACATTTATTTTTTTTTTGTTTGCTGTTTTGCTGGAAGGTGAACCTTCTTTTAAGCCTCACTTTCTCAGACAACTGGAGCAGTCCCCATAAAAATTATTTACCTGTATTTAATTCTACCATTTTTTAAAATCAAACTTAACAAGATTCCTAGTACCTTTAGTCTTCAGTGGGTTCACAGCCTGGCTAATAACCCCTTACAGAGAGTAATTATTTATCTAGAAAATGTGTCACTTACTCTAATTACTAATTGGCAGAAGCAAAATTACTCAATTAGGCCCCAATGAGAGGCAAATGCGTTTTGTTTGGTAACACTTTACTACTTGATGCGCTTGGAGCTTAAAGAATTTAAATACTTATGCAACACAGCACTTTATTCATTTTTTACTTGTTGGATATATACTTTTATATTTCTAAACATAAACTGTTAGGACATTTGTCAATAAAAACTTTTATTTAAGGAATAAGCGTATGTATTTTTCAAAAGTCACAGAATGGTGATGACTTTCAAGTTGGATTGTATAATTTTGCAATGCATTATTATGTTTGTGTAATACCTACAGTATGACAGCCTGGGTGCTTGTCCATCAGGAAAAGGTGCTTCATCTCCCTCAACTCTTAGTGGAACATTGGCAATAATAAAAATGGAGCAATTTCCTATTCTGTAAAAGTGCAGACACACACGCTTAAATTATAAAATTCAGTGTTTTATTAAAAACAAAAAATTTGATTTTCCAAACCACTTAGTTCAGAAATACAAAAAACAAAGAAGCTAAAGCAACATAATGAAAAGTTTAGTAATACAGGCTAAGATTACCCCGTGCCTTTTTTTTGTAGAACGTACATAGAAAGACATTTTGTAATAGTGTAGAAAATGGGGGGAATAAAAAACAAACAAACAAAACACATTGGCTTCATGATTTCACAGTGATGGTATCCAGCCAATACTCCACTGGACTGTAATGCTTACATAAACCATAATTCCTTACAATCAAAATAAAAAAAATATTACTCATAGACCATAATTCTCTATCTTTAAAATCAGTGGGCAACACAAGTAACTCTGACCAATTTACTTTTTAAAACTAGAACGACATGATGTAAGTGGGCAATTTTACATTCATAATGGCAAGATTGTTTACAATTAGACTGACGTTTTGAATTTCAAAATGTGCCTTTTTTAAAACATATTTTAAAAACCACCAAGCTGCAAAATCCACTTCTGCATGCAGAAGACTTCACCTCATTTTTGGTATTTGGTGCACTTTATTAATCCCCAAGGGGAAACTGTCTTTTTGTGTGACCTTTGGAGGTCAGAGCGTAGGGTGAACCATTGTACAGCACCATATTGACACTCCACAACTGTCTGGATTTTTAGAAATATTTACTTCCCCCATAAAATGCTCTTTTTAATAAGATTTACCATGGCATTCACATGAATTAAAAAGTTTAAAATTACATGTTTAAAAATAAAGAGTTAACAGTTTAAAACAAAAACCTACTTCTTGCCAGCACAAGTCTATCATATTCTTTTACTTGTCTTCATTAGTGTCACAGGAGGGGAGATAAGCCAGCATCTGACCATTAGCCTTCAAGCCAGGAAACTAGGGAAATGGCTAAAATACAACCCAACAGGTTTGTTACTGTCATATAAAACACACACACACTGCAAAGTCACATATTTAACATTTGTAACTTCCTACATTTCAAACTGTGTTAAAAAAGTCGAACTGCTGAAAAAAAAAAACAAAAAAAAACTTGAAAATATTTTGCATAAGCTCAATTTGCAAGGATGATCTCTGGCATTAAACACGCAAGATGGGTTTTGTTATTGAGCTGGCTTCTGTTTGTATTAATTTGACTATTATGTCACAAGCTCTAGAAGGATATCATAGTATATAAATTACTGACTAGGCTGTGAATACATACATTCAATAAAACAAACCTTACTATAGAGATGGACCAAATTTACTGTATGCACAGAACTTGTAAATACAAGGTTTAGACCAATAAAAACCCACTTAAGCAGTCCACTAACTGATCACAGTCTGAGCCCAATGTTTCTGAAATAACATTTTTTTGACAACCACATAAACAAACAAATCACCAAAAGAGGCTTGGTGCCATTTATTGCAAATGGTAAGGATAAAGCACTGCTAGGAATTTCAGCAGACATTTCTGTTCATGCTTGTGCAAGACAGGCTTTTATATCAATTAAAAGAAATTGGTGGTGGAAAAGTTGCAAAACAGATTTACCAGCTCTGCAATTGCTTTCATGCAAAGAACAAGCCAAATGTCTAGCAGACATTCACATTATCCGAAGCTAAACTATTTAAGTGTGGAAATTTTCGGACATTTCATTTTCAGAAGTGGAAATTACAAAATTACAAGCTCATCACACATACAGCACAATAATGTTGTACCTTTAATTTAACATTTTAGGTACTAGTGTATTTCTACTAATTCTAGGTAATTTGTGGTTAATTACCAACCACCATACACTAATTTACACAGCAGACTTTAAAAGTGGCTGCATCCCCTACATGTATGCACATTTACCACTTGAAGTGGTGAAAAGAACTGAAATACTGTAGAGCAGGGGCGGTGAACTCCAGGCCTGGAGGGCCGCAGTGGCTGCAGGTTTTTATTCTCACCCTTTTCCTAATCAGTGACCAGTTTTCACTGCTAATTAACCCCCATCATTTTAATAGCCCTGTTAGAAGAGTTCAGCCCTCTGAATTGATTCCTTTCTTCATTAAATGACAGCCAAGCAGAAACGAGATGTGAAACAAGCTAACAGATGACCAGCTAAACTGGGGCTTCAAACTCCAATCACTTTCTTAATGAGAAGAAAACTCTGTTAATTAAACTCATTATTTAATTCCACGGCTTGTTGCTGCTCTCATTCTGCCAAAGCACACATTTCAAAAACTGTTGTTTTTCTGTTCTTCTAAGAGCACCGTCAAAATGTTTTGGTGACCCGAGAGATCAACCTTACCAAGACCATCACCTCTCATTTCAGATATTGTGAAATGGGCACAGGGGATCTGGTCATGTGGTGGCTTGTTTTGTGTCTCATTATTGTTTGGCTGCTAATTAAAGAAAAAGAAACAACTATGGGGACCGAGTCAAGTTAATTAAAATAAGTAATCAGCAGCAAAAACGGGTCACTAATTAAGATGATGGTAAGAATGAAAACCTGCAGCCACTGCGGCACTCGAGGCCTGGAGTTTGC
This sequence comes from Polypterus senegalus, assembly GCF_016835505.1. NCBI lineage: Eukaryota > Metazoa > Chordata > Cladistia > Polypteriformes > Polypteridae > Polypterus > Polypterus senegalus. The sequence continues at coordinate 89,525,101 of NC_053165.1, forward strand.
CACCCCTACTGTAGAGTCATCTCTGAGCAGTGACATTGCAAAATGCTGGTCTAAAAGTACTAGCACAGCTTTGTTTTTCTTTAATTATGAAAAAGCAACAATGTGCAAAGTCTTTGTCTTCCTTTTGTTCTCTAATTTTAACCATGGCATTAATATAACAAGTGGACATCCTGCCATACTAAGTATTGTGGTTTGACTTTGAAGCCTTACTTTTGTCAATTATTTGTTTGCTTACATGACAATAACTGGCGCAGAGTAGTTTGGGATTAGCTGGAAGAATGTCATCAAGTAATACTAGAAACAGAAAAGAACAAAAGCTTGAACATTCTGAGGTTAGTAATAAATTACACTCCTTATTCCAGTAGGTCCCCCAGAATATGAAAATATACTTCTACTGCAGGCTACAATGACAAAATGCCTTTCTTATTGACAGAGCAAAACATGAGCACTGATACTTGATTCAGGCTTTAAAATGTGGCCAACCAGTAACACGCAAAAATAAATGTAATGCTTTCATGCTGGTAACTTTGTCCTATACCGGCAGAGGATTTTACGAAGTAATACTCTTCTACATATACAAGAGTTCCAAACATGGCACAGGAGACAGTCAAGATGGTGACACCATTCACAGTGTTCATGAAATCACATGGCAGGAGAAGAGCACCTATCGGGGACAGTTCAAACCTCTTCCCTGAAAAAAGTAAGATGGAGACCCAGCAGCCCCAGGATTATGTTAACATCAACAGAACCCCGACTGGAGTTTGAAAAAAAAAAAAACCCATCTCTCTCTGTGAGAAGCTAATTGAGTAAGTGGACAGTCAGGGCAAGAGCACACCTAACAGGAAGGAAGGAAGGAAGTGCAAGAAGAAGAATTACCAAGGAGACTAATGGCAAAGTGTAACACATTTTGAATGTGCCAGTATTTGGAGAGTGAGATAGTACAAAGAAAGCAGTGTCTAATCAGATCTATGGGTTGTAAGGACCTTGCTTATATTTTTGGTTATACTTCAGTTTCCCCTAGGTCATCCCTTCCTATATATTTGGTTTAACATGTTTTATGAATTGAAAAGTGCACTTTGGCATTTCTGTAGGCAGTTCTTATTTTAGATCATGCTCTGCAACTCAAAAAGAAATGGGTAAAAAGTTATGGGTAAGAGATTGTTAAGTATTATGAAATGATTAAATGAGATTTGTACCTATAGTGGTGGCAGCTCAAAAAGGAAGACCACTATAAAGATGCACCCAGTTTTTTGAGGGACACCCAAAGGGAAGAACAAAAGTTATTGTTCCCCTCACAAAATGTATGTGTGATTTTCCTAGTTATGTCATTCATTCCGTTTACATAATGCTGCCTAATTTGCCAGTCAGCTAAGTGTACTCTAGCTCACAAGTTTATCCTCCACAGTTCATAGAACACAAGGTACAATTATTAAAGAAAAAGAAAAAGTGGTAAATGTGAATGAAACCTTATTCCAGTATACAGATATTGTACAGCAAAATTGTGTAGATAAGCTTTTTCATTTATGTCTTGACAGAAACAAGTAGCCAATCAGTATAGTGCATATATGTTGATTAAAAAAAAAAAAATAAAAGCACAAAGACAATGGAATTCACTTGTGGCATTGCCATCCACAGGCTACTTTAAACCAAGGTGCATTATTTTTCTGTAAGGGCCAGGTCCTCCCCAGAATCCCCTGCAAAACAAATAAAGCAGGTCAGTTTCAACTAAAACAAAACAAAAAATAAAATTACACAACACTTAATTATGGGTCCCTTACTTGTATCCTGTTCTAATACTATGACTGTAAAAGCAACAACAGCAGCACAGCCTGATCAGAGATCACACATCAGAAAGAAGTGTATGTCTTTGCAAGGACTGACCCTAGTGCCACTTTTTATTTAGGTGTCCTAAAAAATCCAAACGGTTAAAAACTTTATTGAAAACGTAACATTTAACTGGCATAGTGAGGCAGTTGTCAGTGATGTGAATTCACAGGAAACCATATTCAGTTTCCAAATGGGTTACTTACTGAGCAGAGTCTGCACATGCTGCAGGATATTACAGGTTTGCTCACCTGTAAAGCGCTTTCACTTAGGCTGGGCAAGCCTGACATAGACCCAAGCCAACATTAAACTGATTTTTCAAAAGTGAACATGCATAACCATGGTTAGCACAGAAAGCCAACATTCTGATTTTGACTCACACACCTACTGAGTGACTATGTGGAGTTTGTATGATTCTCCATGTCTCTATGGCTTTTCTCTTGTATTCTCCAAAATTCACTAAGAAATGAAAGCTATGTTAGATGACAATTCCAAATTGGTTTGGTGCATGTGTGTGAAAGTGGGCCCAGCATTGATCTGGCACCCTGCCGAGTGCTGCTAAGATTGTATTGAACAGTACTGGATGAAACAGGTTTGATAATACTATGAAGGGCATCACAAGTACCGCTTAGACAGACAAGACTGGTAGACAAAAGCCACGCAAGACATACTATTTAGATGAAAAATCAGGGAACAGACTCAACTTGCTTCTCCTATTAGCAGATTCAAACATTCAAAAGTATAATCCAAACGAAAGCACTTAAAGCTAGAATAAAAGTTCACCATTATGGATTACATTGTTGGTATACAGCTTTCCAAAGCGTGGCCATAAGCTACTTATTAGACTAAATAACAAGCATTATCTTAAAGCTATGTAAGGTACAAGTATTTTCTCCTAAATGTGTTTTATTTGATCTGGCCAAAAAAATGCCTTCTGTCTCTCAGTCCAGTCATACTGTATAAGAATATTAAGAGCAAAACGTGCTGTGCCTTTATTTGATTTCATTGCTAAAATAATTTAACATACAGTACAGTCACTTGGAGTAGACTTACTTCAACAAGCCATGCCAGTAAATCTGTGGCATCAAACTTGCTTTCATGTAGTACATGATCATCCGTTCCTTGCTTTGGTCAATAGGAAAAGTCTCCAAAGGTTGTCCAGTATAGTCAAATTCAGCCAGTATGACAGTATTGTAGCTTGTGACCAGTGGACATGAAGTGTAGCCATCATACTACAAATGAACACATTTCTTTTTTTAGCACATCAAGTATAAACTCCTTGAATGCATCATTCCAATCAAGTAGAACATTGTACAAAACCCCATATAAGGAGTCAATTAATGAATATTTTCATAGCTTTAGTTAAATGCAAAACACAACAAGCCAGATATAACATTCACTTCAGTTGCTGCTACTGTCACATGTTCCCACGTCTTCCTACCGAAAGAGGGGCATATGGAAACTTACAGTCTGACAGCTGTATTCAGACCTTAAGCTGATCGGCCCTCAGCTTAGAAAACAACAACCAATCAGCATTGAAGATGAAATGAATGAAACGAATATGGGAAACCTCCACAGCTTTCAAGTACACTTTCTGTTTGCTTGTTCTTCATGCACAGCTTTGTTTTCTTGCCACAGAAATTTAGCACATAGGTACTTTTCACACTATGTGAAATTGTTGACACATAATTTCGATTTTGCCCCACCAAGGATTGGTAGGTGTGGCTCAGAGGCAGAGCGAGTGGCACAAAATTCTGCATTGTATTAAATCAACAGAGAAACAGTGCCACAGCTGTTGCAGTTGTAGTGCAATAGTTAGCATGCATGCCTCTTCACCCAAGAAATGTGGGTTTGATTAAAAAAAGAGGTTTAATTTACAGGGCAGTAATCAAGCATTTATTTCACCCACATCTCAGTCAAATCTTACAATGAATGGGATCACCAATGATATAAAGTCTAAACATAATAATTTTATCACAATTTACAGCAGACTTTTGTAATAACACCCAGGCAAAGCTGGGAAACAATTATGTCTACTACTTAAATAAAGAAATGGTGTTGGGTTTTAAATGTGTTCCAGCATCATTTAAAACAGATATATATTTTCATGAAAACTGGAGAATAACTTGAGAGATACTCCAGTTGGCTAAATGGTGTCTTGAAGCGAGAAGGGCTAAATCTTACATTGTCAACCAATAACTCTCTCCTGTAACATTGTCATCAATCCACAAACAGATTTTTTTTTTTTTATATTAATGTTCATGAAAAATGATACTCTTAAAATGTGTCACATCCATTTCTGGTGTCAGTTTCATATTTACATGGAAAAAAGTGGTATAGTAAGATGTCATCAGAATTAATCAGCAACCAACAAGACCAAAACAATGTGCAGCATGTGTTTTATTGTGGAGACCCTCTGTTTTCAAAAGTACAGAGTCAACTCAGTATACACACTCCATTGGAGATTTGGGTTGAAACGGAGTATGGTATCTTTACAGTATATGACTCAAGAGCATATTTCAAGTAAATAAAGTTCGTAGCTAGTTATTACGACTGATACTTTAATTTGAAACTATTTTCAGCTTAACTAAGCTTTCAGATTTTAAGTATGAAGTTCAATAGCTAAAACACATTAAGATCTCCAAAATTTAAGGTAATCTGCTGTATGTTATTTTACATTAACTAATTGACAAAATAGCTGGCATTTAGCACTTTGATGGCTAAAATGCAACAAAAATCAGCAAAAGACAATTTCACCATGATCTGCAAAAACCACTCATTAACCATATAGACTTTAGCAGTCTTCTTTTTAAATTAATCACTACTTATAGCCTTTCCCAAATAAAAAGTATGATATTTCATGTGAAAAAATACTAAAAAACAAGTTTCATCACATTTATAATGCAGATAAATTGAGGGGTTTTATAACGGATAACAGTTTTCTCTGGCGTTGACTGGGATGGATTTCAAAACATAGCAGTAAATTTTACTTTACACTCATGTGAGCAAGCGACATACAGTTTCCCACAAGAGAAGTTGTTTGACTAGAGATGTTTGGCTGTAAAACTCAAGATTTACCGAGAACAGCAGCCAACAGAAGTAGCAGGGGTAATTTGATGGGATGAGTGGAATCTACAATATAAAACAAGGGATGTCTTTTGTCACATCTCATTAAGGTCACTGTCACATGATCTGCTCCTGAACCACTACGGTTTGACGGTCATTCACCCTTAACAAACCAACTTTAAAGACAGTGCCTTACATCCCAGCAAAGGCAGATTTATGGATTAACCTGTTATAAATAAAATTAGTTCAGAAAGTGAATGGATAGATAAATGTGTGAGTAATGGACACTGCAGAGAGGGTTCAGAATTACTGAGTTATTGCAGCATTTTGGAAACTGACAGAAAGATAATTAATGGCAGCCATTAAAAAACAGGTACGTCGTATTCTGTGTTTAGAATGCAAAGAATGCCTTGTACTTAGCATAAGTCCATATAAAGAAGTTCAAAACTTAATATCATGAACCAATGATAATTACATGCAAGAAACTTGGCAAATGTTCATGATAAATCTAAAATTAATCTTCCTTCGGTTTAACTCTGTCAAAAAAACCAAATATCTTGTCAGAGTTTCTGCAGAATCATAAAGACGTAATGGTTTAAGCATGACGGAACCTTCTCAGAAAGATAAGGGTGGATGTTTTTAGGAGATTACTCAGCAAAGCACATGACGTACAGTAAGGTCACCTTAAAAAACATTTAAGTATTCACCTCACAAGACCTTAAGTTATGAAATTGATTTCTGCTATCCAAAAATATTTTTTATTTTGGTTTTGTCATTTGGTTTGGAGTAATTTCACAAAATGATTAATGATAATGTAGTCTTCTAATATAAATGTCAAATTTAGGATAAAAGGGATATGGTAAACAATCTGAAATGAATGAGTGGTAAAAGACTGGAACAAGCCAAAAAAAAAATTAAATTACTGCACCTTTTTATCAGGCTGCTTGTTCTTCATTAGATTTGAGATTGTCCTGTCAAGAACAGCAGACTGAGCAGCTGAATAAAGAAAAAAGGAAAAACAGTGAAAATGTGTATTTTCTCAAATTAATACAATTCAGAACAAACAGAGATAGTAACAATAAAGCAGTCAGTCCATTTCCATATGGCAGAACTACACGTTTATGTCAAAAAGGTGTTCTTGGACAAACATTTTCGAAATGGGCTTTTGATAAAGTGGCAAAAAAAAAAAAAACCAAAAAAAAAAAACCCCACAAAATCAAAACATAGTCCATTGTTTCAGTAGATTTAGCAAACACTGCTGTTCTCTTCAGTCATTTTTTTATTCACACAAAGTTTATTCCACAAAATGTTTCATAATGAACAGTACCAGAGATCACTTACTGTACATATAAATACTTTATTTTCATAGCAAATTTTCAAGATTTTTTAAGAAATCCCTTTTACTAGGAAGGCACTTTATGAAGTAAACAAGAATACAAAACACAACACTTGGTAGCTTTTAAGATAATTCAAACAAAAGGTAAACCGTAGATGTGTTTAAATTACAAACAGATCTGAATCAAAGACTACCAGCTGAACTTCAAATGCTCATGATTTAAATCACATTGTTCTTTCTTGTGAGGATACACATACTGTATATGGATTGGTCTGATGTGAATACCTGCATTCCAGTGAGTCTCACAAAGTATTAAGAGGACTTCTGAAGTCCCACTCAATGGTGAAGGACTTAAACAACCAGGAGCAAAAGTGGAAGGTTAAGGAATAAGATGCTGGCATAAAATTTCAGTCTTTATAAACATTCCTATTTCCTCCTCAAATATTGCAGTATAAATTGACTACAGCGGAGCTGAATTGTTTTTTTTAAGATATATTTCAACAACATTTATTTATATAGCACATTTTCATACAAACAGTAGCTCAAAGTGCTTTACATAATAAAGAATAAAAAAATAAAAGACACAATAAGAAAAACAAAATAAATCAACATTAATTAACATCGAATAAGAGTAAGGTCCAATGGCCAGGGGGGACAGAAAAAACAAAAAAAAAAAACTCCAGACGGCTGGAGAAAAAAAAAAATCTGTAGGGATTCACTGTATTAGAAAGTATGTGCCAACCCAAGTATCAATTATGACTCTAACAGCACAAATTGCTTGTCACATGGGGAGCTGTGCCTGCATTTAGTATGAATATATGGCTTCGGCCAAGACTAAAATAATCACTTTTAGTATTTATATGTGCAAATGTATATACACAAAGAACACACACCTACTTATGACCATACAACAAAAACACTTCTAATAATGTACTATAGTATATACAGGAGTAACAAGCACTTTTAGTGTCAGCAGACAGTGTGGTCCCCAAGTAGTTAAGGCAAGTGGTTGTAATTCATAATAGCAAGTTAATGTTTAAGATAAAATTCAATGTCATGTGGAATGTTTGCTAATCCCAATACTGTTTCACAGAGTCTCCTGTTCATATCTCTTGCCAACAACATATAAACATATAATTTAGGAGTAAATATATAAAGGGCTTTGGGGGACAATGTACACTATGAACATATGAGGATGAGAAATGTTTTACTGACTTGGGAATAACTGTGCACCTGTATGTAAACAGCTGCTGTGAAGAGTATTTTATGTCACTTGTGTGTCCAAACATACACGTGTAAAATATTACAGTATAGTTTTAATTTCACAATTCAGCTATACTAGAATTTCTAAAGTCAGGGGAATTCAGGACTTGTGCAAATAAATATAAACAATTAAAAAATAAAAAAAGGCACATGTAAACAAAATGTCCAAACTGGACGTCACATCAACTTTGCTAATTTGGAAAAAGAATTACCCCAATATCAAAAACTTCACTGAAAAAAAAAAAACAGCATGAACCACGTTAAAGGAGAACACTCTTAACTCTTGATGTTCTGTTCCATCTGTGTCCTCTTACTCCTGGTGTATAAAACTGCAGCAGCAAAGTGCAGACAGCCCGCCCTCACTGTGACCTTGCTGCACCCTTCTCACCAGCTGCTAACACGTGACTTGTTATCATAAGCTGGCCTCACAACTTTTCGCTGCTGCCAGCTCCTTTTGGCAGAAGCTCCGTTTCAACTTTTCTGCCACTAACCTTCAATACCTCAAATAAATTAAAACTCTTTAAAACAAAACCATTGCAAAACTATACCAATCAATTTTTTCTATTGCTAGATGATGCCATTCCATCTTGGAAAGAAAAAACTTTAACAGTCATAGATTTTTTTTTTTTTTTTATATCAGCCATGATGTTTGCATTGCTATAAAAAGTGAAATGTGACTTATGCAGACGGGAACTGCGTAAATATCCTCCCCACGGAGCGGCACCTGACTCAGATCAAGTGCACGATGAAAGCCTGGGTGAAGGATTCGTGACTGTCTCGCTATGGTGACTGCAATTCTATCTGGCCTGCAAAATTCCTTTCCTTCTTTTGGCTGTGCCAAGTGCTTATGCAACCACCTGCAATTGGTCTTAGTTTCACTGCTTCTGTTTATATCAGCATTAAACCACAAAATAACTACCACGAAAAAGATTAAATGGTATTCATTTATTGCAGAGATCCCTTGCTGATTAGACCCTCAACATACTCCATTCTATTTCCTACTAATCATGCCTGCAAGACTGCTTCCTTTACAAAGAGCCTTTCACTTTACAGTAATATACAAATTGGTGTAGAAAAACACAGAACATTACAGAATTCTATGTTTTAATGTTTGTAAGTGACTATCCTAGGTGATTTCTTAATAAAGTATGCAACCCTAAGCATGAAAGAGAACAATACTTTATATGATGATATTGCCTCCTCAAACCACATAGACCCAACATTTACTATTGACATGTCTTCTGTTTGAAGTTTGTAAGTTCTCGCCGCATTCATATGGGGATTCTTGTACTCTACAGCAGGTCACTGTTTGTGAGTGAGCAATTTTGACTGTTGCAATCAAGCATTTATTATTATACAGTATATACATATATATTTTTTAACAGTACAATTAATTCCATGAACAATCACCAGCAACTTAAGAATGCCTTGGTTTGCTCCCACATGCCAAAGGTGGTTAACTGGCTATGATATAAATGAGTGTGTTATGAAATCAAGTGAAGCACATTTCAAGGTTGCTTCCTGCATTCTTCCAGACTCTCTAAAACATATTTTGTAATATACAACTGCATCAGTTAATAATAAATTTGGCTACATTTACATGTTTAATCTCAATACGACATGCATATTTCTGATCTGTGTCACTAAATTCAAATTTCCACATTTAAAACTGAAAGACTCTTGAGCATTTGAGGGTATAATAAACACATCTGCAAATATTGTTTAAGTAGTGTTGTGAAGATTATTCCTAGCAATATTTAATAGAATATTTGAATTTCTCAGTTTAAGCAGACAATAAAGAACACTTCAAATAAAGATTTAGACTGCTTTGAGCCTCCAAAAAATAAAGTTATGGAATATGACATTTCACAAAACAAATCAATGATTGACACAGTTTAGGTTATTTACTTGAAAATCTTCACATATGAAGAAAATCATTTATGTGCATATCAAAAGTCGCACACGCATGTTCAATAAATGCAAAATAAAACAAGCTGAATACAAGAATACTGGAAGGAATTCTTTAAATAAACCATCATTGACATCACATATTAACAGTGTGGCCCACTGACCAATTAACTGGCCTTACAGTGATACAGCTTCAAGTTCAGATACTACAGCTGCCTCTTTTTGTAACTTGGTTTGTGTAAAGCATTTTAGAAAAAGTATTCACCATGAAATACATGATAATATATGATACTTTTGTCAGTATTGAGATGGTTTATAAAGTTAGCAGCACTTAAGCAGAGCTACACACTATTCATAAGTGTAGATGTGTATTCAAAAGAAGTAAATACTGGTAGAAAATACTGTATCTTAACATTTTGTTACTGAACCAAAGCAATGATTATATAAAGATGATTATTTTCTTCTTCTAAGTAAGGGAATGTACACTTCAGATTTGGTTATCAAGTCTCTAAGGTTGCTTTCTACAGCTGCTTCTTGGAAAGCACCCATATGACGATACAGATCTTACCTACGGCTGCAGCTGTCTTTGCAGTTGGGAGATTAGTGCAGTCACCAATACCAAACACATTAGGGTACTTCTTGTGCTGCAGCATGTCTTTGTCCACATCAAGCCAACCAGCTTCATCGGCTAAAGAGCTTCTTTTCAGAACATCAGGAGGTCCCATAGGTGGTGTTACATGAAGCATTTCATACTGAGAGGGGGAAAAAAATATTAAAGTTAGGGAAATGCCTGGACAGGTGCCTGATGTGGCATTTTCCCCCACGAAACACAAAAAACTGCTGCTGAAAATGGGAGGATGAATGGATTTTTATTTTTTTTGTGTATTGCTTACAATTATATAATATGGTCTCCTTTTAGTTAGTAATTTTTGTAATGCATCGAATAAACCGTCTTTTTAAAAAAAACAAAAAAAAAAAACGGGACTTGAGTCAGTGTGGTTTTGTTTGAGGTTTGGGGCCCTCTAGTGGTCACAATATATAAATGCACATACTATATATATATATATATATATATATATATATATATATGACACATGTATGGAGTGTATTTTTATATTATATTTATATTATAGGTAATGGCTTGGGGATTGCGGCAACTTTTGCATACAGTCTCAACTCCAAAGACACTAAAAAGACCAAGGAGCAGAAATAACTGCAAAGTTATATAAACTCATTATTCTAAGTCAGAAGACCACATTTACTATTGAAAAGATATTTATGTTGAAAGTAACATACAAATATCACACTGGTATATGTTACATTTTGTTTTAACAGGCTTGGTACAAAGCAGGGTTATACACTGAGTGATATGCAAAGCATAACTGACTGACCTGCAAAACCTTTGAAAGCAATACTCCTCTCAAAAGACCTAACACTTCTAGGCCATGTTACCTCAAGTACTGTTATTGTTAGGACTCTGAATAAAAACCCTGCCAGTTTTTAAAAGCACAATGGAAGGCCCTTCAATCATTCAAAGATGACTGGAACATAGCCAAAGAACTGACCAAATGCGTACTTGTGCTGCTTAGAAACAAACTTCAACTGTCTTCTTATAAAGTGTTAGGTTTCTGCCTTTCAAGAAACTGCTCACTGAATCTAACAAAAATAAATTCATTTAAATATGGATACAGATGCATACATGTAAACATGTTATATAACACAGTAATAAACACATGTTCCCTCGGATTCTCAATTTGTCATTTGACAGAATAAATAGAAAAGTCATATCAAGGAGCACCACAAACATAAATACACTTTCTGTAATGAGTTTTTTGTAGCACAGTACCCTTTCTTTTCAAAAACATCTGCATTGTTCAGAAAGCCTAATGCAATGAAAAAAAAACATGTTTTATTGCTACTTTACCAAGATACCACAAAGCCTTAATTGTCTTCTTTATACACACTTGTTCTGCCATGCATGCATACATACATACATACACACATACATACACCAGTCTCTGCCTAATGCACCTTTCTTCACACTGTGCGAATATTTATTTAGTTTTATAAAGGATTTGGCCTCCTTACATAATCAAAAAACGGACTACAGCACATTTTTCAAATAATGGTGTGCGCTTACGCTTACACAATGAATAAATTATATATTCACTGTCATACATTGTTCTGAAAGTAATATCAAAAAATACCTTTACATGTACTTTCTCATTAACTCTTATGTTATAAAATAAGCTCATATTAAGAACTTTATACAGACTCCCTTCTGTGTTTATTGGAGTGGGCTGAGAGAACAGCATGAACTACCACTGAAAAATGTTGCCATGGACTCACCCTTTTGGAAATAAACTTCAAAAGAAATTAAAAACAATGTGGGTAAAATACACAAATCCCTCTTTTGTTAGAGAGGGTAACAGAAAGGCCACTCTCAAACCAGTGGGCAACCATAAAGCACTGTTCCTGTTTACCCCACAAAAGTGCCTAGTTCAGACTTATTTTTAATTCTTTATTAAAACCACTCACTTATATCCTAAACCTGTTAAGTGAAGCTTGTGTGAGGAATGAAGACAAATGGACCAAAACAAGCCAATAAGCCAAGAATCCTCCCTCTTGAAAACCACAAGTTACACCCACATTCTGGAGAAGATGAGTGGCTAACATACAAAAAATGTACTCATTAAAACTATAAGCAGAGTCCACAGAAAATCAAAAGTCAGCAAGCCACAGCTTTAAAATCTAAAGGAAAATGGCATACAATAGCCCCCATCTTTTAGGGAACTTTATTAAATTATCCCAATAATGAAATCCTTTTACAGTAGCACCTTACACGTATGAATATGCCTCAATGCAATGATTCCCTCGCATGTGATCCAACCCCGGCCTGTTTGGTAACAGTTTAACCTTCTAACCAAGTTCTTAGGCAAAAAATCCTGGGATTAATGAGACTCATCAATTATTCAGACAGTTTTTCCTTCTCTCACTCCGCCATATTAGTAATTTCTGTCAGTGTATATTTTAAGAAAATTAACAAAATGTTTTGTGTACCCAAGTAGAGGGAAGACCCTGTAAAAAGTGGAATGAGTGGTATACAAAAAAAATTAGCAAGGTTGATATGCATTACCACCGTCTCAGCCACTGAGATGTTTGAGCACAGGCACTGTAGTCTTCAAATATCTAAGGCATCTAACAATAAACAGCCAAGCTGATTGATGGTTTAATAAATGTCACCACTGAATACCTGTATTACCCTGAGGAAGTAATTTAGCTTGTCAGAATTAAAGTTAGATAATTTGCTAAAGCAGCAAGTGTACTATGCTTCTTTGACCTCCATAGTTAAATAAATATGAACATATTCTGAAATCATGTTGACTGGCAAACTTTACTAAATCACTTTTAGAAGTGAATTTGCTAGATTCACCAGCGACCTTGTTCATTGAATTTTTCAGCTTAAGTTCCAATTTAGATACAAAAATCAGGTTACAAAAACCGGCAGGAACGAATCTTGTTTGTAACCCAAGGGACACTTGTTCTTGCTTAAAACCTGGCAAAGATGCGATGTAGAAGTATAGTCCTATTATTGTTTGAGTTATACCAGCTATATTAACAAAATATTCTCAGGGATTGGAGCAGAATTCAACAAAGCTGATTTGCTCTAATTTGAATAAATTCCAAGTACATCATTACTATAGTAGTCCACACTCCATTATGACCTACACAGGTTATGCTGCTGACACCTGTGAACAGACATAGGAACTGAGCTAGGTGGAAGCATAATTGACAACAGAGGGAAGGTAGGTTGCATACACAACTGTCTGTAAAAACAACCTATTTTTAAAAAATGAATAAAAGTCCAGACCAAAACCTACTCATTTTTCTACCTTTTACATTTTGGAAGAATGGGGATGGGTGGGTGGTTATAAAATTACTTATGATATTTACACAAAAGGGTGGGCTGCAAAATAAAACTGGTGCTTCTTCCTTTTAAAAGGTTGGTCTGAAGGCAGATACATGTTTGAAAGAGAGAAATAGTGAGCGTGTCTTAAGATGAAACTTTCCACAAGCTTTTCATTAAATGCTTTATGACAAACTTACCATAGACAAATTGAAGTGAAAATTAGGGGAAAAATACAAGCAGCCACTGCTTACACTGTCACTCAGTCTTCACAAGGCACTTTTAAAGCAATCCACGAGATGACTCTTACCAGGCAGACTAGACTCAACATACTGTAAGAAAACACTTTGTTTCCTTTACCACCTGAGTTTTTATAAAATAACTGGAATCCAGGAGGTAAATTTAGTCAGCTATACAGCAAGTTCAAAAAATTACCAATGGGTCATCTTTCCTGTAAAACATTTATCACTTCATGTGATCTCATACCAAAAGAATCGATCTGAAGTCTTATGGTTACTACATCCACAAAACACACTTGCATTTTCAAATACCCTACCTATTCATTAGTAAGAAAATTTGGAGGCCAAAGTAAAAGCCAAACAAATTCTGTATTTATTGCTTAAATTTCAATAATTTGTATTTTCTCCAAAATGTGCTAGAAATCTAATTTTACTAAGCAGTTAAAAGTGGTATTATGTTTCCCAAAAGAAAATGAGGAAGATTTTTTTTTTTTTAAATACTTCTTTCGAGTACAGTATATATGTATTTTTATTTTTTTCTTGCATGTTCACAGAAGATGGTATGAAGTAGTGTATCGTTACTACTGCTCTTCAAGAAAGAAAATAAGAAGAGAATTGCTACACTACAAGATCAGAAAATTATTTACTTAGAACTTTTAAAATGGCTAATGAGATCAGAAAATTGAAACATCACATTTATAAGAACCTTTACAGGAGTGTGATGTGTTTATGAGTAATGCAAGATGAGATCTATTGCCGAATTGTTTATTTACAGTTCAAGTATCAATTTTGTTGTGCAAAAACAATTGTTGGGAAGTCAAGAAATTTTCCATTTATTCAATTGCTACAATTACCTAATAAGCCATATCAGGTAGGTATCACCATCCAAAAAAGGACAAATGTTTAACACATTAAAAGCTATATTGCCAAAAGTACATGGACACCCTTCCAAATTATTGACTTTGGATGTTTCTGTCACACTGATTGTTAACAGGTACATAAAATCAAGTGCATAGCCATGCAACCTCCACTAACAAACACTGGCAGTAGAATGGGATGTAATGAAGAGTTCAGTGACTTTAGAAGTTATACTGTCATAACATGCCACCTTTGCCTCTAGTTAGTACGTAAAATTTTCACTCTGCTAGATCTTCCCCATGTCACCTGTAAGTGCTATTACTGTGAAGTGGCAGCATCAAGAAGCAACAGCTCAATCAAACTCGCAGCACAGGGCGAATGAGTGCCAAAGCGTGTGGAGTGTAAAAAAAAAAAAAAATCACCTATCCTGTGGTGCATCACTCACACCAGAGTTCCATAGTAAGTGCCTCTGGAAGCAACAACAGCACAAGAGCTTTGCGTCGAAAGATTCATGAAATGGGTTTCCATGACCAAACAGCTGTACACAAGCCTAAGATCACTATGAGCAATGCCAGGTGTCGGTTGGGGTGGTGTAAAGGATACTGCCATTGCACTCTGGAGCAGTGACAATGTGTTCAGCTGAGTGATGAATTGTGCTTTACTATCGGACAATCTGATGGATGAACCTGGGTTTGGAAGTTGCTAGTAGAACGCTACCTTCAGGACTGCATAGTTCCTACTGTAAAATCTGGTGAAGGGATGATAATTGTTTGGGGCTGCTTTTCAGGGTTTGGGCTAGACCCCTTGGTTCTTCAAGCTGTACCAACTGAACAATGAGCTTATAATCAAGCAGTTTTAACAAATTTAGCAACCTTTAGAAAGTTACTAATTTTTCAGCTCACTGCATTACTGGATATACAAGCGCAGTGACTCAGGATCAAAATGTCATTAAAAGGATTAGTAAGTAAGTTTTTATCACCAAAAGAAAAAAAGTGTAATTTTTTTTCTTAACCAAAATGCCCAAAGCTTCTGGCAAACATTTTCAATTTCAGCCTTTAGAAAGGTGAGTCATTGTTTACATAGACAGGAAGAAGAACCAAGCCTCCTCCTCATCCTCCACCTCCACGTGTTGCAAAATATTTGTGGAAATGGTTTTCTTTTTTAATGAAAGGTTTAAGATTGTTTTAAAACACAGTCCAAAAACATCCCGCCACACTAGCTTAAAGCAATCCATTACCATGCACAAACCTCGAAAACCACAGTTTCTCCAGGGTTGTCTAGTTTCTCAAACACAGCCTCCTGTTTGTCCGGTCGAACCTCAATGAGGTTATGTCTGAAATTGACGTTCAGGTCCCGACTCTTCACAACCTTCCACAGGGAGTCAGCATACTTCTTGATTCCAAACAACACTGGCAAAGAAGTGTTGTATATGATGTTGGCTTTGGCCCTTTTCCCAGTCTGTAATGAGTGGAAGAAAATGAGACAAGCCTCAGACAGCACAGAATCAAAATTAACACATATAGCATGTAGAATAAAGGGAGGTTGGGTTATGGACTGTTCTGTCCCAGCTTTCTGAGATTCAAAAAGGCCAAATGTGACAGGTAGCCAGTAGGCCACATTATGTACAATTCTATATTAGATTTAAGTTGGACTGAATAGCACTAGGTCACAGGTTCACTCCGCAACACTCAGTGCCTCATCTGCAGAATGCCTTTTAACTTTCCAGTGTTGTAGATAGAAATTGCAAGGGATAACGAATAAGGAGGGCAATTTGTTGTTTTAAGAGGAAGAGATACAGAGACTGAATATATGGAAAATCTCTGCGAAGATGACAGACTTGACAAATCTGCATTAAAAATACATTAATGAAAATAAATTCAAAGAAATCAAAGAATATACCATAGAATAATGTGATAGGCACTGATGAAATCTCAGAAACATTTTCATAGCAAGTAGGGAAAACAGAAATAAACAGCAGAAAAACCAAGGAATTGGTTATTGACTTTTGCCGCACCATAGATCCTCTTCACCCTGTCACTACTCTAGTAGTGGATGTGGTGCACTGCTGCATGTACTTAGTGGTCCACATCAATGGCAGGTTGGACTGGGCTCATAACAGAGGAGCTATATAAGAAAGAGCAGAGCAGGCTCTTATTGCTTAGGAGACTGCATTCTTTTAATGCGAGTACTTGAAATCCTTCACATCTTCTATATCTCTGTGATGGCCAATGAAATTTTCTTTTCTGTTGTGTGCCGAGGTGGCAACGTTACTTCTAGAGAGACCCACTGAAACAACAAGTGTTTTAAGAAGGCAGGCTCAGTTAGAGTTAGTAGAGAAGGACAGAAAAAACAAAATTAGTGGCCATTATGAACAATGCTGCACATTCTCTCTTTACACACTATCATTAAGTACTTTCAGCCAACACATTATTCAGCAGAAATATGTCAAGAAATGCTACTGGAGCTTCTTCATATCCACAGCAACACACCTTTGTAATGCCTGACTGTGACTGCTGTTTTTAACTTTAATAAGTCAGAATTGTTCTTTCTTTTTAGTAATCCTGGTGTGTACTTGAGAGAGGTTGTTGCTTGTTACAATATTTATTTATTTATTTCTTATTGAGCTGCAAAGAAAAAAAAACACAAAAAAAAAAGGCAGAGTTTCTTTCCAGCCCTTGTCAATTTTCGCAATGCGTTCAACTCAGTTGATCGAGCTGCCTTGTAAGGACATCCTGAGGGTTTTGCGGGATCTCCTCGAGGTTGCTGGATATCATGGCCGGCCTGTACACTGATACTGTGAGTGCTGTGCAGAGTGGAGGCAGAACCTCTGCATTTTTCCCAGTTGATTCTGGGGTTCATCAGGGGTTTTTCTTGCTCCTACTCTGTTCAGTACTTGTATGGACTGGGTGTTGGGCAAGGTCGTGGGGTCCAACAGCTGTGGGGCAACTGTTGTGGGGCAACTGTTGGTGAAGAAAGATTCACAGATCTTGACTTTGCCGACGATGCTGTGATTTTCGCTAAGTCAATGGAGGCTCCGATCGGGGTGCTCGAGAAACTGAGTGAGGAGTCCGAGTGTCTGGGCTTGCGAGTGCCCTGGATAAAAACCAATATCCAGGCCTTTAATGACCTCTTGGGCACAGCCATCTGCAGTGTGTCTATTTGCGGAGAGAGTGTTGACCTTGTTAAGGGGTTTACTTACCTTGGCAGTGACATTCATGTCTCTGGTGACTCTTCCTATGAAGTCAGTAGACAGACTGGGAGAGCATAGGGCGGTAGGGTGTGGGTCATTAGGTCATTGGAAAGGGGTGTGTGGCCCTCCCCATATCTAGGCAAAAGGATGAAAGCCCAAGTCTTTAAAGTCCTGTGGTTGTGAGACATGGATGCTATCCAGTGATCTGAGATGAAGACTGGACTCCTTTTGTACTGTGTCTCTCCGGAAAATCATTGGGTACCGTTGGTTTGACTTTGTGTCGAATGAACGGTTGCTCATGGAGTTCTGAATGAGGCACATTACTTGCATTGTGAGGGAGTATCAGTTATGGCACTATGGCCATGTGGCACGTTTCCCAGAGGGTGATCCGGCTCGTAAGATCCTCATTGTTGGGGACCTAAGTGGCTGGACCAGGCCAAGGGGTCACCCACGTAACACCTGGCTGCAGCAGATAGAGGGTCATTTCCGGAGGGTGGGACTGGACCGCGTGTCTGCCTGGGGGGTTGCAAACTGGGATCCCGAGTTGTTTTGTCGTGAAGTGGGTGCGGCAACACACTGTACCAGTGCATGCTCCCCAACTTGACTTGACTTATTGAGCTTATGTATATTAAAAACAATTTCCCTCTTGGAACAAATAAATAATCTAATCATCTTATTAGACTATACATGTCACACTTTGATTTCAGTATACCCAGGAGGGATTGGGAAGCCTACTAGCCTTGGTCACCAGAACTGTGACTTGGTCCAACTCGATTGCATTGTATTCTGTTTACAATTGACCTGCCACAGATGTATTCTCTCCCAGAAAGCTGTTTACTAGAAATTGTTTTCCTCACCTCTGTTGCCTACTGGCAGTATCTCAGGTATAATATTAATGGACATAAATTTAAGTTAGTCAGACTGAAATCGGCTTGGTTTTCCTTAGAGTTCAATGTAATTTGCATAATAAAGTAATGTTTAATTATTTATGTCATTACATTACAGCTGGAAACTTGTCCTAGTGATTTTAGAGTGTGTACTCAGTGAAGAGCAGAACACAAAAAAAAATTATTTCAACTAAAAACAGGTAAAGAGAGTAACAAATCCAAATGAGGCTCTGTATCTTCAGTACCTGAAACTGAAGGAACCTTTATGACCCAATGAAATCTTATGTACCACAACTTATTTTTATTATATTTTTCACATTATTATTTTATTTTTAGGGCTACTAATGTATTTTAATGCAATAGTACAAACACAAGCATAATATGGGCAATTAGGCCACTTTGCTTTGTAAATCACCTGACTGACTTAGTCACACTGTGTGTCAAAAGCATATTTATTCACATTTAAGAGTAATTCTTTAAATATAAATAATGCATTTTCTTCATGTTCAGAGCTGTGATATTGCTGTGACATTTTCAACCATAGAATTTCTTTCTCACCTTTCGTAAGTAGGCATCCGAGAGGTACATGATTTTCTGAGGTGCCCCTGCACATTTCACAGGTGTGTTGGGAAATGTAAAGATGGCATTGCCTTCTTTAAAGTTCTTCAAGGCATTCCACGTTTTATCTACTGTCTGGACAGAGTAATTGGAACCAATCTTTGGATACTTAAAACCTTCAGGTAATCCTTTAATCTGTTGGCCCAGAAAAAAATATGGCAGATTTAAAAAAAAAAAAAAGAAAAAAAAAGCATTTTTAAAATTAAAAACGGATTTACCATGATAAACAGAAACCTCCCTTCCAGTTAACCGCACTTATGGCCTTAAGCTAAGTTCATGGTTAGGCTGGGCAAAGTGAAAGTGCACCACTTTGAAAAGCAAATTTCACACAATTGTGCTTTTCTGTTGCCTAAAATGGACCAGTGCAGGAAATAATGATTGTCTTCTACAAAACCTAGAAAATAAAATGCCTAACCAACATTGTCTGTGGGAATGGGAACATACTGATACATTATGGGACATTTTAAAGAAATGGGTTCAGTAAACTATCACACATGAATAAGTGTCATAAAAACGTTACCAAACAAACCAACCATTAAATCGCCTCTAACCACCCAGCTTATGCTAATTAAATGTAAATAGTGAGATTATACACAAAACACACTCTGTGTTTCATCAAAAACACAAGGCAAGGACAGGAGTAATTCTGAACAGTCAGCATGGGTTCAGAAGAGGGAGGTCGTGTTTTACTAACATGTTGGAATTCTATGAGGTTGCAACAAAAGCATATGATCAAAGTGGAGCTTATAATATTATTTATCTGGACTTTAAGAAAGCATTTGATAAGGTGCCACATGAGAAGTTGGGCATCAAGTTAAAAGAAGTGGGAGTTCAGGGTGATGTTTTTAGATGGGTGCAGAATTGGCTCAGACACAGGAAGCAGAGGGTGATGGTACAAGGAACCTCATCAGAACTGGCCGATGTTAAGAGTAGTGTTCCACAGGGGTCAGTGCTAGGGCCGTTGCTAATTTTAATATACTGTGTGTATTATATATATATATATATATATATATATATATATATATATATATATATATATATATATATATATATATATATATATATATATATATATATATATATATATATATATATATATATATATATATATATATATATATATATATATATATATATATATATATATAAAAATAAATAAATAATTTAGATAGGAATATAAGTAACAAGCTGGTTAGGTTTGCAGATGATACCAAGATAGGTGGATTAGCAGATAATTTGGAATCCGTTATATCATTACAGAAGGACTTGGCTAGCATACAGGCTTGGGCAGATTTGTGGCAGATGAAATTTAATGTCAGTAAATGTAAATTATTACACATAGGAAGTAAAAATATTAGGTTTGAATACACAATGGGCAGTCGGAAAATCGAGAGTACACCTTATGAGAAGGATTTAGGAGTCATAGTGGACTCTAAGCTATCAACTTCCCAACAGTGTTCAGCAAGCCATTAAGAAGGCTAACAGAATGTTAAGTTATATAGCACGATCTGTGGAGTACAAGGAGGTTATGCTCAACCTTTATAATGCACTGGTGAGGCCTCATCTTGAGTACTGTGTGCAGTTTTGGTCTCCAGGCTACAAAAAGGACATAGCAGCACTAGAAGAGGTCCAGAGAAGAGCGACTAGGCTGATTCCAGGTCTACAGGGGTTGAATTATGAGGAAAGATTAGATAGATAAAAGAGCTGAGCCAGTACAGTTTAAGCAAAAGAAGATTAAGAGGTGACACGATTGAAGTGTTTAAAATTATGAAGGGAATTAGTCCAGTGGATCAAGACTTCTATATTAAAATGAGCTCATCAAGAACACGGGGACACAGTTGGAAACTTGTTAAGGGTAAATTTCGCACAAACATTAGGAAGTTTTTCTTTACACAAAGAATGATAGACACTTGGAATAAGAGACCAAGTAGTGTGGTAGGCAGTAAGACGTTAGGGACTTTCAAAACTCGACTTGATGTTTTCTTGGAGGAAACAAGTGGATAGGACTGGTGAGCTTTGTTGGGCTGAATGGCCTGTTCTCGTCTAGATTGTTCTAATGTTCTAATGTACAAACAATCATTTCTACCCTCTCACAGACACAGTGAATAACCTGTGCACCGAAAAAAAAAAAATGCCAGTTTACAAATACAAGATTATGGTTACAAGAGGCAATATGTCAAGGGGCTTCAGTAGCTTTTGTGGACATTTGGGTATGATTTTAAAACTGGGAATCAACACTAGGTAGTAATTCTTTATAACGCAAGTGGGGACTTTAAGTGTAAGCAAAGATTAAGAACAGACAGACATTTAAACTATTGTTTTGAGTAGGTACTGAAAATTACTTGCTATATAGTTCAACACAAACCCACCTGTACCCAAGGCAAATTTTGAGGCAGGGCTGTAATATGCACTGATATCAGATATCATGCAAGTTAGAATTTCATTGTACTGCACACACCCTAAGAAACCATGAAGTAACCCATCCATACCCATGGCAGTTTCAACTCATACATTGACACAATCTGCACTTAATTTCCAATTTCTGATGCTTTACAACAGTTTTTGACACTTAATCATAAAAAATGTCAGTCCTTAGTAAAGTAGATAGTTGTATCCAAAAGGATTTTATTTGTAATGACTAGTAGTGCGTTGAGATACCAGCTCAGCAAATGACTCTACAGATTAAGAATTTAAGTTCTTATGGATTCACACGAGTTTCCTCCCACATCCTAAAGACATACCATGTTAGGCTTGACTGGTGAACCTAAAGTACCCTGTGATGAATGACTGTGTGACATGTAGACGGGTAACCCATCTTGACCTGCTTCTTGTGTGGTGCCTATTGCCCCCCGTCTCCTGCACATATGCACTGAAAGAAATGGATGGATATAAAGGAAACAGAACCATATCTAACAACCACAACATATTTTTTTATTCAAGACAACCCTTAATATACAAAAAACTGCTCAGAAAGGCATGCCTCAGATATTAAAACTTCCTTAAACACAAATCTGTAAAACAAATTAAAAATGAAAAAATAATTTGTATTACTTTTTATTTAGCGAATACTGCATTTTAGTCAGATTTAACCTAACTACATAGATTCATTGCATCAATAATGCCACAAATTAATTGCAAATTCTAACTAACACATAACACGACCTTGAAACTTGTCTTTCCGGCAGTGGGTTTGAAAATTTTATGCTATTCAACACTACAAATCTGTTAATCTATCATAAGTAATCAGGTGGTAAAAAAAAATAAAATTCAGTTTTCAGAAGCGATATGGTTCAAATGATATCTGCATACTAATTAAGGTGTAAACTTCAGTTCCTAATAGAATCTCAACCAAAGATCCATAATGTAACTGTGTGCAACTTCATTTTTAAGCACTACAAATGAAGAAATATGGAATATTTTACAGTTGGTGCAGCAGTAGCTCTGCTGCCTTGCAACAAGGAGCCTGTGGTTCATGTCTGGAGCACTCCCTGTGAGGAGTTTGCACATATTTTCCCTCTAAGTGTTTCTGGTTACTCTCACAGACATGCAGGTTAGGTGGACTGCCAATGATAAATTGATCCCAGTGTTTGTGTGTGTCTGTGTGGTCACTCTGCAATGGACTGGAGTCCTGTCCAGGGACTGTTCCTACCTTGTCTCCTATGAATGCCGAGATAGACTCCTGCTTCCCAGAATAGAGCGAGTTTTGAAAATAGACATATGGATGTAATTGATTATTCCATGTTATTTGTTGTCACACATATGCAAACCCCTAAAAAACGTTTTTCAAAGGTGTGTCCGATTTTAAACTTTAAACCGAGTTGGACATTCAAACCTCACTTGTCAAAATGACTTCCACTTTTCTCTTCCAAGTTCTCAACATTAACTCCTCTCCCTTCCATAATTATAACAAGAGATTTTTTCCATAGTGGAAATAGTAGTGCGGTTTTCATTGCACATCCCTCAACAGCCCAATTCTTGAAAGTTCATACCTAAAGTTTTCTGACATTTATGAAATAATATGGCAGTTAAGCAAACTGGGAAGAGTTTAGAGTATTGAAGAGATATCTATAAAATTAAAGTCTCCTTGTATTTTGTGTTGAATGTATATCTCTAGCTCAGCCAGCATTTCTTTTGTATGAAAGAAAAAAAAAATTAAATATGAACAAAACAAAAAAAAAATGGATAGACTTTGAATAATTAAGTCTGTTTTCATTCTTCTTGAAATGCAATAAAGTAGTCAGCTAACCAAAAAAACAAAAACAAATGACTTTCAACTGTTAGAACAACTGACAAGCAAAAAAATGTAAAATGACAACACAAAGCCTACCTGTGGCCTGGGCATCTATGATATTGACATGCATTTAATGCCATTAATGACTGTTCATAACAAGTTGCCTAAACAGTTTCATTAAAAAAAGAGTAGTTCAGATGGAACAAAAGCTGACCAGACTATGGGGGCCATAGCACACAGAGTAAATCATTTTTATGAAATGGCATCCATCTATTTACTAAACATGCCTAATGCAATCCAAGAACTAGAGCAGAAGGAACATTTCTTAGCTGTTCTCCATATAAAGAAGCAGCAAAACATACACAAGTTGCCTTTTGATTGTAGGGCACCCTCATTCATATACACATCAACACTCACAACAGGTAAATTTACACTTTAACAACAACTTTGGGCACGAAAAAATTCCTACGAACGCAATGCGAGAATGTGCATGTTACACACAGAGTGTGAATGAGCTAGAATTCTTGCTTCATGGAATTGTAGGAAGGCAGCACTAACCAACGAGTGGCCTATCACTGATTAGGTAACACCTTTTAAACGGTTCAACTATTTGTGTATTTTTCTATTTATTGCCGACTTTACCTTATGTCAGTGCCATACTGAAAAGTCCTAAATAAAAATAGTTTGAATAACTAATGTAGAGCAGTAAAACAAACAAAAAAAAAAAACAAACAAAAAAGGAAAATGTAATCAAGAATTATGAAAACAAAGAATTATCTGATTTAAATGCTTTATGCATCAGCAAATCCAAGAGAAGTTTCCATAGGTGCATTTAAATTATGATGGGTAAAATCCAGTTGTAAACAAATAAAACACATTTACCTTCTGAGTAAATCTGATAACTTTGCATGTGCACTGCAGCTTATTTACTTTAAAAGCAGTAACAAGATGGCATTAATAAATAATAAACCTGCACAGCAAAATTATTATCTGCTTCGAATAGGATCAATCTGAGTGTCTAACCTAGAAGAAAGACTTGACATACGGCCAATGAAATCCAATTGTGCATTTAAAAACAGCTGCTTTCTTGGCCTCCTGCTTGTGCATGTATATATAATGGACTACACTTTGCATGGCCTGTGCCCCTGGCTCAGGTTTCTCCTCTTTTAGTTTCTTAAGTGCAGATCCTGCCACTCAAATCTTAAAAACGTAGCTGCCATCTAGTGGGGAGTTAAAGAAAACCGAGAACTAGAAGATATAGATAAATAAGTAACATCTTTTTTTAGGTTCCTGGCATCCAGAATGAACTTGTAAAGAGGTTAAAATGGAAAACAAAAGGGGTGCAAAGTATATATACTATAGTATGCTCAAAATATAAAAACGACATTTTTCAGTCAGTCTTCAACGAATGCAATTTCTTTTTTGCTTACTCAAGCTTACACTGCATCAAGTTAAGATAGAAAATTAACATAGAAATTTCCTTCATACCACTAGGAGGGAAAACACAGAGGGGACTGGGAATGAGCATGGGATAACAGGTTAAATAGGAACGGCCACTAAAATGCTATATGATATGGCTCAAGGCTGTTATATTACACTGATCCAGATCTGGACAAAGTCTTAAAAACCAGACTTTTGGACTAAACTGCAAGCTGGGAACTAAAACAACATTTATGGAATTTATTCCATCTTTTTAGTGAAAACACACCTACACCATTTTATGTTATGATAGGCAAAAGCCTTCAAAGTCTTAATTCTTAACCAATGCAAGTGTCCCTGTGCTTTCTTATGACATTATTTAACAATGTTAAATACATCACAATCCTAACCTTACTTAATTAGTTTAAACCAGCAAAAAATACAGAATTAATACAATACAATCACGGAGCTATGAAAAACAAACATCAAATTAAATGACTTGGAAAAGGTCAACTAATATCCTGAAAGATGGCCCGATTCTAACGTCAATGAATTTATTGAAAAAATGTAATAATGTGGACGTTTACTGAGATGCAATGGTGGAAACAATCACAACGGACATGCTGCAACATACTTTGACAGAAACAAGCATCTCTTGAATATCTGTAGATCTACACAGAGTACTTTAATGAGATCAATCAGAGTTTATTTACATGGAACGTCTTCTTGGCACAGATGTTTATGTTGTTGCATTCCAGCTCCAGGGAAATGAATACTATTCTGGTCACGGTTTATGTGGAGATTAAATATTCCCCCTGCTTTTACCGGAGGTTCTCCCAGGTAGTCCAATTTTTTTTTATACTAAATGCATGCATGTCAGGTTTACTGGAAACATTAAGATTAACTAAGTGTGCCCAAGTGATCATGAATACAACAGGGTGTTCAGCACTAAAAGGTCAATCCATCTAGGGCATCTGTCTTGTACTGAGCTATTCAATAATGAAGGAACAAGTTGAGAAAGTGGACAGATGGATGTTTTCTCACCATGTTTTCCAAAAAAGGTTAAACTATTCTGTATTTTGCATTTAAACAAATATTTTGAAATTGTAAATATCTTTATAATTAAGGGTTTTTTCTTTTTATATAAGATGTTCAAAAATAATCTGTAACAGGCATGCCATCAAGCAAAGTTGGCAAACAATCTTTGAATGCTTACAAAGGTAATTGGAAGGCATGTCTAGAAGTGTTATCAAGACAACAGAATTTCATTTAAAAAAAATTTGTTGGTGAGGAACAGTGGACACAAAGAAAATAGTGCCAGTATGGACAACAGATATCAAGTACTGCAAGCAATGTATTAATAATCTTAAAACAGAAGCAGCTGCAGGCAAGTTTTCAATAGGTTTCCACAAAACTTCACATTTATCTGCTACTTGAGATATGCAATGTTTGATTTACAGTTGTATGGTGTGCTTTACTTGTAGCGGGTGCACTAAAATATTAGCTGGTTAACAATTCTAGACATTGAGATCTTCGGATCTTAGTTGTGCATTTAATGCTTTACTATATAAACCACATAAAATAAATACTTAAATGGCTGCTACAAATTTAACTCTGTGTATAAATAAAGATCACATTCATGAAAAGCAGTTGTACCTACTTCTACAAGGCAACAGAAAAATAAAAAGCATTGAAAGTGTTCCTACTGTTAGAGCAAGGTAAAGCTTTGCTGCCACCTTGTGTTCAAGCCGTGTCACTGCACTGACTGCAATAATCTTTCTTAATAGGTTCATAGGGCAATATACCTGTAGTCACATGTACAAAGTACAGTGACACTCTTACTTTCATTTGTAATCAATATGAACAGATTGGCACTCAACATTATTAGTAAGCATTACTACCTTACACTAAAACTTCTGTGCCCTACTAGGAAGAGCCTGCTCAGAAAAAGGACACTACAAATCACAGAATAGGGCATTTTACCTTTTCATAATGCAACTGCAATCCAAGTGCAACAATCAGGTAC